>NC_045164.1:9374655-9692155 GCF_900700415.2 Clupea harengus
GAGATGGGTAACAGCTAGTGTTCCTTCAGCATCTTGCGGGCTGTCCTGGGGTGTCGTTTTCAAAGGGCATAATGATGAGCTTGACCCTGCGGTCGGCCAGGATCTTCTCAATGATGAACCCCATGTCAGCCATGCAGCCATCTCCTAGCTCCAGCAAGTCAAGAATCCCACTCTGTTTAGTGGGCTCTCTGTGTAAAGCCTGGACACAAAGGTCACATATCCACATGGGGCAAATCCCAATTAACCCCTTGAAGATGGTGGTGTTTTTAACACTTCTGACTGGAGAGTTAGTGGTGATGGACTCTGGCACCTTACTTCTGTGCACTCTCCTGAACAGAACTGCCTGAATTTGAGTGGCATGGTTTTGCTGACTTGACAGTTGACACCCTTACATTAAACATGCCAGCCAACATTTTCTCCTTCAGTCCTGCAGCAACATACAGCATTTAAGGGAACAGGGCTTGCAAAATTTCTAAATCCCTGAAGGCCCTTCGGACAGGCATTCTCCAGATTTTGGTTGCTCTAATGAATGGTGCTCTAATGAAGGTTTGTTTCCCTGACAAACCATGATTGGGCCTTATATTGTGTTTTGTGAGGAGATGAACACTACTGCACTACACTCAAGTGCTTTTCCAACAGGACTCAATCAGGCTTAACCTTGGGAAAAGAGTCCGCTGAATTTCTAGGGGAAGCACAAGAAGAGGTTTGCACAATGCTATACGCTCCAACAAACTGAGGGAAAAATGACAAAAGGCAATAAAACAATCATTTCGGTCCAAATCAAAATGTGCCTCGTCACCGAAAAAGCAGCGGTGCAGCCATGACCTCCACTGATTTCTGCTGGGCTCCTGATGAATCAAAGGCCTGGCATCGACCTACCATTGAAACGCATGCTATTGACCCCAGTCCTTCAGAAACACTGACTTAATGGGACTGAATTGGGCCTTAATCAAATCAATGCAAATGACATAAGGACCGGACCACCAAAACAAAAGGCTCCTCTGTTGTAGGCCTCTTGTTCAGACTCACAAGCTGCATTGTGTGGGTAACTGCCTGGCAAAGATCTAATTCAGCCAACAAGGGTACTCCCTAACAACAAACTGCGACATGAACTCCGCAGAGAATCCACTAAATATATTTGACACACACACCTGATGAGGTTTCGAACTTCTTCGCTCGGGAACCATGATAAAACCGCCCTCTCGCTACTTCATTTGTCCCCTGCTGTGCTCATAAGAGCACTAAGCTCCGCTTACCAGGAGCTCAGTGGCTAACAGCTTTCTTGTCATACCAAATCGGCTCCCGACACATCATCCCCCCCCCTGAGAGTCACTGGCGAAGGGTTAACCATAAGGTCTCCCATCAACGTTATGCAGAGCTGCAGCATCAAGATGCAGCAATGCTCGAGCCCATCTTCGCTTCATGAAACGGAGAATTGATGCGTCCCCAAGGTAGATACAGATTGAGAAGAAGTGGAAAGGTGTAGGCAAACCAGCCCCAATCCATCATAATCTTGAGGCATAGGATTTTAGTGGTGGGTGGAAATGACACTCAAGCAACTGGGAAGAGGGTTAGAACTTGCTAAAAGAAGACAGCAGTTAAGTGAATAAACCACTGTAATCTGCTTGAAGTCAAATCACAATGAGATATTAGTATATGGCAAAGTGCCCATGCTCACCAGCACCCCGTAGCAGGTATCGAAACAGAAGGAGCAGCTCCATTCTCCCACCCCATTACGAAGACCTTAATTTGACAGACTCATTCATCACAGTAAACACCGTTAAGACCTAAACCCCTAAAATGAACTAGAGATAAAAAATGAGCAATGGCAGCTTGGCTAAGAGGATTGTTTGTGAGTGTAGTAGCCTACATTCTGCTCCGGGTCCAAAATGATCTTATCTTAATCAGTCAGTCTGAAGCAATACTGTAGCTGCCAGCTCGGTCACCTTGACCACTGGAAAGAAAGCAGCAATTCAAAAGGGCCTTGTGACTGCTGACCTGTATTTCTCAGAAGCAGTGAACATTCTTCATGAGACCACATGAGAAACCTCACCAGACAGAAAAAGAGAATACGCACACTGCACAATACAACCAACACGATTGCTGGGTATAAAAATGTGCATTCAAACCATACATTGCATTGTTAAATGACTATAATTCCACAATGACAACTGTGGTTTATGTGATCTATGATCACTATATGGAGAAAAAATAGCCTATTCAACTACCCATCTTTTAGATTAGAGTGATACACAGTGAGTTTAACCACTGAGAGGATGAAAAGCCCTTGTTAAGTAAAGCTAAACCTGAATTCTGGGGCTCCCTGAGTGGCTTTTGTCAGAAGTTTAAGATTAGAATCTACACAGCAGACCTTTGAAATCAGCGCAGAAAGTAGAGGAAGCCTTTACAGTCTATAATTCTACAATGCTAGTGAGCAAGTGAATTTGAAAGAGCCTTTGTGCACGTCAGACAGGCATTCTGACAATGTGATGGGAGAATATCACAGCAGTGGCCAGAGGAAGAATTGAAGACATTTTTTTTTACACACACACACACACACACACACACACACACACACACACACACACACACACACACACACACACACACACACACACACACACACACACACACACACACACACACACACACAGCTTTGAGGTTGTAAAATGTCAGCCCAAAGGTCAGTTCAACAAAAGAGCAGTGGGAAGAAAAGTTTGCCAACTGTGCCAGCTACATTTAGCGACAAGGTCCAAGCATTTAGGTGCAGGTGCACAAGCACTGTAGTATTTCACAACTCAGGGTGGATTCTGGTCATGATGAAGTTTATGACTAAAAGCATCTTCTACTGCCATCCCACACACACAATAAAAACTGCAACAGAATTACAATTATAGGCTAGAGTTCTCAACCATCTAAGCACCAACAGTCATGAAACAGCCTCTTCTGCAACTATGCCCTGTGAACACTGGAGCTGGTGGAGCAACCTCACCTTCCCTCACATGATGAACCCATGCAACCAATAAAAGGCAACTGATTTCTGAGACAAGCGTTGCGTCACGAGACCAAATGGCATTTCCACTGGTGAATGTGCATTCAATTAAGTTAATACAAGACCAAGCTCATACCATTGCTCGAATACCGAACAGACTGAGCCTAGAGCCAAGAACTTCCTAGGTCAGCTCCTATTTGAGGTTGGATGACACCAGGGCTGAATGGCCATTTGAGAAGCAGAAGTACATATCTTTTATACTGCAAGAAACTGGAAAGTGTTCCGATATCAATCTTTCAGCATTTGGGTAATAAGGCAAATCGCTCTCCATTCCATTTCTCCTCGCAGACTTTTGTCGAAATTACAGACTGGTCGTGCGACCGAAGACTGCCCTCAGAAACCATAGCAGAAAATGACCCGTCATCTCTGAACAATAACGACCGTAATGGCGGGTCACTAAGAGCGAAAATGGATTAACACTGCACATGTTTTATTTGGTGGGAATTACACAATGCTATTCAAGTATCGGTTTAAAGATTGAAGCGTTTGAATGCTGTCAGGAAAATGACTTGCAGTGTGAGATATGAACTGCAGTGCTGCTGCATACTGTACACCTCCATTGCACAGTGATTTAAGGGCTGGAGGCCTGTCATTCATGGTGGAGATTCAACATATTCTACCCCACTCCCTCTGTGTGTGTGTGTGTGTGTGTGTGGGGGGGGGCAATCAGAGAGGGTCAACTGAAATCGATGTCTCAGCATCTATTATTCATTGGAATGGGATTACACATGGCAACAAGTGTTCTCCATCTCGTCCACCACCCAAATTACCTGCTCAAGGAAAAGAGCATTTTCTGACTTGTGACTATGTGTCACTCATTCCCAACCAGAGTGGAACCTCTTTCATCTAGCCGTTTGGGTCTTGAAATGTTCCTTCCATGGCTATATTAGAAAGAGGAGAAAGAAAAAAGGGGGGGGGGGGGGCAACAAAGTCCTCTCAAGGCGGCATGGCTCTTTGAGCAGCCTTGGTAACCATAGCGACAGAAGCCTGGGCAGTAGGGACGTGCTCAGTGGCAGCATCGACACAAGCGTCATGCTGCCAGGCCACCCACCGCCTCCAATTTCCCCCATAAAATTCCTCCCAATGGGACCCCTGTGCTCCACTCACACCGGTGTGGCTGTGACTGACAGCCTGTTGGGGAGAGGGGTGCAGGTAAGGGGGTGGGGGGGGTCACTCCTTGGCCCCCAGCACTCAATCAACTGACAAAGGACCAAGATGAGACAAAATGAACTGCCACAGGCGTAATCCTAACGGCTTACCAGAAAATCACAGGTATGCGAACACACACACACACACACACACACACACACACACACACACGATAGGGTTAAGTAAAGTGATCTCAACCCGCTGTTTTTTTTGCGAGCTAGAGGGACACTAATCCCCAGTTCCACCCTGCAGGGCTCTAATGAACACCACAGACAGACACACAGACACAGGAAGAGAAGACGCTACAGGCAACACCCCCACAACACACATAGCTTCAGACGGGGGGGGGGGAAGCTCAGGAAAAAAAAATCCACTACTTTCCAGTTCCGATATATTGAGGACTACATCAATTAGAGCTGCCCACTTTCTATGGAACTGCATCAGTTCGAACTACACATTTCCAATATAGGCTAAGAAACGGCGTCAGCTAGACCTATGCAAGCTACAAGGACCTGTATCAGTTTGGTCAATCCAGATCCATATAAAGAATTAGTGGGAAACTAAACATCATTTATATTCTTCTTCTGTCTATTGCTGTAAAGAAAATATGACTGAGGAGTGAGGTGCTTGCATTTGAAAGCACGCATGAATAACTAGCCCTAAGAGATGCTACAGACACACACGACAACAAGCTGTTCGTCTTTATTAGTGGAGAAAATAGAGCGGTGTCTCAAGTGTCCCACAAATGCAGGGTGCTTCTCTTTATGGCATCTATGTGCCATCAATAAGCCATTTCAAACAAAGGAGACTGGGTAGCTTTACTCCCTCCCTCCATACTCCACTAACAATAATGACAGCTTGAAGACTGTAGTTATCAAACCTGAAACACCTTATTACTGCAACTAGCAGTTTGCTCTTGAAGGTTATGTTTGATTGAACCAGAAGCTGATTGTTTGACCGTCAGTTCCTCAGCAAGGGTGTTAAATATGTGACTTTCATAGCACACACAGAAATGACCTTCCCATTTGTTTTGGAGAAACGCTTAGAGAGGGCTTCATGCCTGCTGTTAATGAATAACAGATATTTCCAGTTCTGGATTAAAGTGAGGCAGATAAAACATACATACTATTGGGTAAATACAACACAGAACAATAGGGAATAAGGCTTCAAGGCCCATTGTTGTAAGTACGCACACACGCACGCATTTAGATAAGTCTATGTGGACCGCACAACAAATGTATACCAATGTGCGTATACGTAAACGGTCATGATTGACAGACTCTGCAGAAACAGAAATCTTTACCCAATTTACAAACCTCATGATGACAAATATCCAAGTCAATCTATTAGAATAAAACTGCAATTGAGTGTAAACACCTTATTGCAGTGTAGGATTGAAATAATCTAACAGAGCCAGGCTATTTCTATACTGCTCCACCATGGGGGAGTTTGACCTAGATGATCAATCCAATGCCTTGTGAAGCTGGAACTCAAAGTAGCAATGTTGGTTCTGACCAAAGACGGTAATGGTGAGTGGCAGTTGTGGATTGGGTGTTTAGATGGAAAGGATTTTAGCACAACCCATTGGCGAAAAAGTCCACGAAAATAGCATCCAGGTCGAAGAACGGGTGCATTTCAGAGACCCCGAGACCACAAACACACGCTCACACAGCTGCCCTTTTCGAGTCATCTTGGATCAGACCCATTAGAGGGGAGTCTCGCCACCCCGTTCCTGCTCAGTGGACCACAAACAGCGGGTGCCCGGAGCTGCAGGTCTGGGGGGGGGGGTTGTTTGCTGGGCGAGCACTGGGGGCAATTAGGTGAAACTAGCTAGCCTATGCAGCAGTACAAAGGAGAATGACGAGAAGGGTTGCAGCGAGACTCTTGTTCTATTGGGGCTGAGGCTTAAAATGGGGTGACCGGCAGGTTTGCTTACAAACATGACTGAGCCATGAGTGTGTTGACCCCATTAAAGGCAAAAGGCCTTTATGTTTCTACTGAGTGGATTGTGAAAGTGTGCGTGTGTATATGCGTTTGTGTGTGTGAATAGGTGTGGTGTGTGTGTGTTAGAATGAGAGTGGTTGTGTATGTGTTCCGGAGGGGAGATATGGCATGTTTATGCCATCCATAACAATATGGCTGTCAAGTTCTCCTGTTTTGAATGTAAAACTGCAGCAATTTCTGCATAACTCCGAGCTGGAAAAAGCAATAAAGCTTGAGTGGCATTTTTATATTCAGGCCCAAATGATTATTTGCTAGTTAAGTCTCACAAACTCTGCATAAAAGTAATTGTCACCATTGCTGGAGTAAGGCATGCTTCTGTACCTCAGCTGCAACCAGAGGCAGTCTTTACAATAAAACCCCACACCCAAATACATCACCCCTAGCTTGGTGACAAGAACAACTTGTGCTGGCCAGCGACTCAAAGGGCAGCTCTGAAATGAGATGGACACTCAAGAGCAAGGACGTGCCTCTGGACCCAGAAGCTGAAGCCATCAAGTTTTACAGCACGGCTCTAAGCTAATGGGCAAGCATATGGTGACCATCGTTCAGTAATCACGCCTGCCTGCCAAGCAGCAAGCATCAGTCTCTTGCCAGTTCTCTGAGGCAGCCACAAATGAACTGTGGCAGACTGGCTGTCACCTCTGTAAACACAGGCATTGCCTGATCTCTTTATTTGTTGGGCTGCCTAATTTATCTATTTATTTATGTATTTGTTTGTTTTCAATCTTCCTCATTTATGGATCAATCATTTGCTTATTTTGTCAATCAATTTTTTATGAATTAGAGTCTAGCCTTGTTCCAGAAAATACAACTACTATGGTCTATACTTACCTTAGGGAATATCTTTCAAGGCAGAAAGTCTAGTGAAATGTCTGAAGGATAAATTAGGGTTTTCATGAAATCTTTATTTACATGTGAGCACCTGAAGACTTCCGCTTGTTTGATCTACTTTCTTTGACACAATTGACTTAAAATTCAATCAACAACCCCGCATTTGAGTTTTCGTTTTTCACCCAATCGCACAAGAGCAAGCCTTGATGATAATAACTTTACACCATTAAACGGCAAGCTGTTTATTAACTGTAATGCCCAGTTCTCATCATAAAATCCCCACTCGTCAAAGCATGGTGAAAAATGTTATGTGGATCTGCTCGACATCGATAACCACAGCGCTTTTCTCCTCCTGGGTGGAGAATCCAGGTCAGAAATTCACCAGGGAAATAAACCAGCAGTGCTATGGTCATGAGGGGAACAGCGAGCAGTGCTATGGTCATGAGGGCAATCAGCCAGCAGTGCTATGGTCATGAGGGGAACAGCCAGCAGTGCTATGGTCATGAGGGGAACAGCCAGCAGTGCTATGGTCATGAGGGGAACAGCATAGAGGAGGCTTGAGCTGACATCACGTCTACATGCCCTGGGGGATGAAAAGGGTGTAATCTAGAAACCAAAGGAGAGCTTGCCTGCAGAGGATGGCTTAAAGGTTCCTCTTCAAACTCCTGTAATACTTTCCAGAAAGGTTCCTTAAAGAACACTCTGGTAACTGGTACTGATACTTCTGGTAACTGATGAGCACTCAGTTCAGATTCTTCAGGTTTTCAGCAGTGAGGAGCACATGATCAGCTTTGAAGTTATTTGAGCTGAAGAACCCCATGCTGAATGCTAACCTTTGATTTTAAGATACAGTGACATGGTTCTTCAAATGTACTTCCCTCATGGTATTCTTATGAGCTCTATCTCCACAGACAGCATGCTGAAACGGCAGTCACATCTCCAGCCTTGTCCCTGGGAGCGCACTGCTGCAGCGGGTGTGAAGAGCCAAGTGAAACTGTCAACATTAAGAAGATAGCTCATTAAGGCTGACACCTCTCAGCTAGGATTAAGATTGTTTTTAAGATTAATGATATGTAAATGCCATTAAAACGCTATTAAATGTCATCACCATCATCAGATCCATCTTCAAACACATCACAGGTAGTGTTACTACACTGGGAGATCAAGCAGAGATTTAATTTGGTTTCTATAGATGTGTCAGTAATTCTAAATAGTTTTTTCTTTTTTTTTTTTCTAGGCTACACTAAAGAAGACAATATCTTACAGTGCTTCAGCAAAGGCAAGCCACTAAGTCAACTGACAATCTCAATGTGGCAACAGTGGAAAAACCCATAAAACCAGACCTATGGACATGCAGAAACTATGCTTTAGCTTTGAGCATTAACTTGGTGCTTTTCTTATGTGACCAGTTATGCATTGCACATTGCTTTTAATTTTAGAGATCGCCAAAATGCTGGCCTTGCTTTTTCATCCTCAGGCAGCTATCGGACGTCCTCTGTGCCCGGAGGGCTTCTGCATCACTTCAACAAAAGCCAGCTCCTGACAGGGGAAGGATCACTAATGTCCTGCCGTGGGGCAGTGACCTTTCTTTCCTTTCCTTCCCTCCTGGTGGGCAAGCGGGTAATTGAGGTATAACGCTATGTCAGCACGAGTGACATCTCACAGCAAGGACAGTAGTAGTATAACAAGGTGAAATAAAAATAAATATATAGATAAATAAATAGATGGAACCTAGATCAAACAAACAGCTAACTAACAAATAACCAACTCAAATGTCCTCCTCTTTTGGCTCAGATTGCAGACATCAAAGAGTCCTGTAAAGCACCATATCTCGTAAAGCTACTTTAAGCTTCAGGGACATTTGACAGTTATGGCTGATGGCTGACGGAACCAGGCTCTTCGACTGCTTTTAGAGGAGGCCCAACCAGGAGCTCAGTGAGTGGGGAGGAGGTGCGGTGGCTCAGTCCTGAAACCCAAGCCAGCGCAGAACAAACTGAGAGAAGTCACACTGGAGTGTGAGAGCCAGAGCCGGGCAGGGGGAGGGCAGCTCAAAGGGGCGATTGTGTACGCTGGCCCCCATCCTGGACCCCCATCTGCTCGTGGGACCAGTTCTGTGGACAGGAACCGGGAGAGCCGCGAAGAGGAACCAAGGCACAGAGTGAACCTGAGGCTCTGTGACGCTGACAGAGGAGCTGCTTGGCAATGCTGGCAGCAAATGCATCCAGGTTTCAGCAGGGAGAAGTAAATAGGTAGCATACATGCTGGAAACCACAAAACATGGCTTTCTAATAGTCACAAACGGTGTGCTTGAACACTAACAACTGAGCTTAAATTCTGAACTTCAAATCCAAATGTGTAGCCCCACAAAAACAAAAAAAACATGACAAAAGAAACAAAATAGGCTTTTCAAGCCGCTTCGGTTTACAGATCTAATTACGAGAGGCAATCCAATGATTGGTATTTTTTTTTTCTCATCGAGGCTCCGTGCCAAAATGACAGAGGTATAATTTTGCCCTCAAACAAAGACCCCCGGGCAGAACCTGAAAGCAGATCTGTCACTGTGCACCGGCTGTGAAGGAGCAGCCACAAAAAGAGGGGGACAGAGCGTGCAGTCCAGCCCAAGTCGCAGGGGCTAAAATTCCATTCCCCTCCTCACTACCACCCCCCCACACCAGCCCTCTTTGATGCAGGGGAAACAAGAGCCATAAAGACAACTGGGGATGATCAGGGCTGCGCGTAATTGCAGCTCTTAAGAGGAAACCTAAGGACACGTAATGACAGACTTGGTCCACGAAGAGCCCAATCCTCCTTTGCATTCCCAATGCTCTTCTGTCTGCCGCCTTACACAGACACACAAACAAAACGCTGATGTCCGGCACCTTTTGCTTTCATTGGCTTGTGAAGGCATAATTGTGGAACCATTTCATTTCACTTTCTGGGAATGAGTTTCATTTATGGTCTAGTCATAAAACACAGAATATTTACTTTCGATTTAAATTCCCACAGACAGGACGGACCACCGAAGGATCAACCTATTCATCAGAAAAGTGGTCTATCTATTGCTCTTTCTGAGGACAACCTGTTGCGGCTGATTTCACTTCATATAACTGTGGCAGTTCATAAACCCGATTGCATCACAGAGTTGCCACAAGGCAGATGTGTCAGGTTGAATTCAATGGAACTGACTCACTGTGTCGCATCATCGGGTCAAAAGGTTCCCACCGTGTCCTCAGATAGGCTTTCAACCCCTCCTGGGAACCCAAATTCATAATCCCTTTCCTGTTCTTAGGTCACAGTCATCAACCTGGGGTTACACCCCCCCCCCCCCCCCACTGAGGAGAGGCGACAGATGGAGGGTGAACCCAAAAGAAAGAAGAAAAAAAAAAAAGAAAAAAAAAAAACATAGCCATAACCATTTTTTTTGAGTGAGCATTCGGAGTGCCACCTCATCCGTGAAGTGATAAGCAGAGAGCGGAATCAAATATCAACATCGAAATAAAAGGGAAAGAGAGAGGAAGATGGAACAGCAGTGGAGCGAACGCAGAGCTCTATGTGGACGTGAACATGTTTGCATACACTCCCATAAAATGGGTCAGGGTAGTCATGCCCTCTGCTTTCCCTACTTATTTTCACTAGCTGCCCCTGACAGCTGCGCTGTAATAAAATGCCACTCAAAGCGCACGGGTGATCAAACATTTACTTAGCAGTAATGCACAGAATGGGAGCCATTAGTTAAAACAACTGTCTAAATGGCTTGGAGCCCTTGCACTGTAGGCTATAGCCTTTCAACTGCATCCAATTCCAAGGTAGCGTCTTCCCTGACCCCTTTCATTGTTAATGTGCTCGTGTCTGCTACAGACCACAACAGCGCAGGCTGTCTGATGATGCGGCAAGGCACTTGTTCAAACAACGACTAAAACGTTCTGTTACACATTGAGAGGGACAGAGAGAGAGAGGGACACAGAGAGAGAGAGAGAGAGAATGTTAAAAATGATAGCATCTCCAGCTTTTCATAAATGTATCCTAGGACAGGCTGGATTTAAATATATTAGCTTACTACAAGAAAATCACTTCACCAAATCCTTTCAGGAACCAAAAAAAGGGTATAGCAGAACAAGGTGAGGTCCTTATCCATTGTAATCCACTGCAGCACAGCAGTGCATTAGAGACAATGCCTCAGACAGCAAGTCTCCAGGTACACTTGAGATGCCAGACTCAGCCAAGCAGTCATGTAGTGACACTTGCTCTCTGCACCACAAAGGGGGTTGTGTGGGGGGGGGGGGGGAGGAATATATAACGACACAAAAAGTTAATACTGCGAGATACTTCACTGCTCCCATCCCATCAAACATGAATGCTTGAGAGGGGGGATAAAAAGGAGGGGGAGAGAAGGAGAGAGAGAACAAGCGAGACACAGAGATGTCAGGCACTACCTCGCTCATCTCTGTCAAGAGCCAGAAGGACAACTCGTGCTGGCGTGTGCAGTGGAGTGTGAGCGCTCGGAGTGTGACCAGCCTGTGTGTGTGTTCCCATACGAGTGCTCAGGGTGTTACCAGCCTATGTGTGCTTCAACTGTGAGTGTCCAGCCGCTGTCTCATGTGTGTGTGTGTGTGTGTGTGTGTGTGTAAGTGAGTGAGAGAGAGAAAGAGCGAGCGTGTATGTGTGTGTCGTCAGCGCGAGTAACCAGCTGGTGCAATGTGTGAGCATTAGAGTGCAGATGTTGATAGCGTCATCCTCGGATGTTATGCATGTGTGGGTAGTGTTCAGACTTGCGACCAGCCTGTTCGAGTGTGTGCATATGTGTGTGTGTGTGTGTGTGTGTCCACAAAAACATCTCTCAAGGGTACCCCTCTCTCTTAACAACACAACTTTAAAGGATACTTTCTTTAAAAGAACAACAACAAAACCAAAGACCACTTTTAAAAGCAGTGTCCAACGCATATTTAATTGAAGAGCCCATAGAGCATTGGAAATCCTTTAATATCAGGTCTTTCCACTCTGGCATGAGAAGTGACTCATTTTAACATGAATCCTTCACCAGAAATAACGTGACTCCAACAGTGTGTTTGCAACTCCTCTCGTGCTTGGTCATTCCTTCACAGTCAAACCAAAGCAGTCTAAACTTGAAAAACATGCCTGACCCAGTAATATCAAATCACATCAAACAAACCTTGATTAGTGCATAGCAATACAGTGGGCTGAAACATTCTGACACAGTTATGAATGTAACTAGAGAAGACATAAGACAAAAGTAATATGGACACACATTAAGCGGAAGTAATGGAGAGAAGGACCATAGATAGACACTAAAAAGTCTTGATCTTTCAGTGAGCAGCTTAGGTGCCAGCAGAACCAGAGGGATATAACCTATTTGGCACCTTCTTTAAGAACATATCAAAACAAGTATTTTGGGTAGAGTCCATGAAGAAAAAAAGAAAAAGAAAGATTGGCTTTTTTCCCCCAAAACCAAGAACAGCACCGCAGTAATCAAGACCACTAGTTATGTGGCTACCAGCACACACACGCGCACACACACACACACACACATTTTTTCAAACATATCTATGATCTTTTGAGAGAAAACAAGATTTTATAACAAGAGTGAAAGACAATGAAGCCCTGTGTGCACCAGAGCTAACAACAGGCATCCCTACGTCTGAGCTAACAAGGCCAGTCATTATCAGAATAGACTCTTCTCACAAGATCCTACTGTTTAGAATAGGCCACACATTGTGACTTTCACAGAGACGGTTGGCAGAATGCGTTGTCTTGTTATGCTTAAGATAGCCATAACTCAATCAGGAGCTCAACAAGAAACACTCTCATTTGCAGAACTGCATCATACCCCTAGAGAGGGGCACAGCTTTCTCCCAGCTATGATGTTGAGGGGGTGGTAGAGAACACACAATGTCTAAAAATATTTTTCCCCATACATGGAAACGTGATTTGTGGGGTCCCATCTTGTGTTTTGGATGGACATTCCCTCAAGTGGAGAACATTTCCTTGCATTCTTTCTTTTTATGTTTTTTGGTATGGATTGCCAAAAGCTGTATGAGTTTGCAGTGTAATATGGGTAAACCGTTATTGCAAGACCCAGCCATTTTCCATGTAAGGGTAGTTTGCAACCCTTAAAGAATGTATTTCTTGGGTAGCCATTACTCCTAGATCTTCACAGAATTGCAATTGCTAGAGGCATATAAACCATATAAATGGTCTCACAAACAATGTCCAACGGACATTAGACTGTGACATACCCTATAAACCTAAGCCTTTTAAACAAAGCGCACACACCTTTGTTAATCTACTTTAAAAATAGGCTTTTCCTTTCCAAGTATGTCAGAGAGACAAACCATGCACTTAGTTAGTTGCATGCATACTTTTATTTAATGAGGCTATGTTGCCAACCAGGTGTATCTGGGTTACAAAGATAATCTTGGCTCAGTCTATCTCTCTGTCTTTTTTTCTCCAATCTTGAGGTAAAAAATTATACAGGGCTTATGGACATGGTGCTTTTATTTACTGCCTTATCTGAGATGGATTTCAGTTAAAAAAAAAAAAACAACATAGGGAGGTTGCTACCAGAGGACTGACAGCATATTACCATATATGGGCACAGTCGAATCCTTCCTTACATGCATGAATCTCACACAAATGTTAGCAAAAGTAAACAAGTGTAATGGAAGCTCTTTGTCTACATTGTTGCAAAATACTATAAATAGTCTACCATGTTGTTACAAAATACTATTCTGCAGCTTCAAGCCTCAAGTTGCCATAAATATTTTAACTGTTAGATTTCATCATCCGCATTTCAGTTTGCATCACATCACTTTTAATATGCAAAATGCTACACTCGCATCTGTGCTCAACAGTATTTGTAAACATCTGATATCTAAAACATTAATCATGCCGACGCACAACAGCCCTGAGGTTTTACTTCTGCTGATGTCAGTAAAAATAAAAAAATAAAAACAAAACAAAAAAAAAAAACACAGTTGCTCTTATGGCTGTCAGAGACATGACTCAAAGAAAAATGAAATCTAAATGTCTGGGGGGCCATTGTGAATTCGATTTTCCCCCTCACTGAGAACCCGGCTCTGCTAGCGCGATATGTTCTTATTACAGGGACTCAGTGGTGTCTCTATGAGTGACTGGGACACAGTGCTGAAATAATGTTGCAAAATTTCTGAGCTGATATACTGGAAGCACTTTGTTCTCTTATAAGTGTGTGTTCATATCAGAGAATAAACACTCCCCTGAACACTTTAAAAGTCTCAAGGAGGTCTGAAGTCTCCATAACAGCCCTCACCCTTCTTATCTTGCTGTGTACTGCCGTTTAAGGGAGTCACACATCTGTAACGGTATCAGGCAGGTATAGTGCTGTGCAGTGAGTAAACCTCACTCCCCGACACCTTGAGAGACGTGCTAGCGACAGATGCTAGCAGTATTGGGTTAGCCTCCTCGCTAGCATGCCCATCTACCATGCCTGAGGTTGCAGGACTGTCCTGCCAAGATTCACCAGAACACCAGTGTAGGCTTCCAAGTAAACGTGCCATGAGAGAAAAGAAACAGTCCTCCATACACTGAGCAAACCATTTAGAGCTGTGTTGGTCATGCAAATGCTGCAGAGAGAACTTTGTGGTTGTTGGGAGAGGGTTGCATAAATTGCATCAAGCAATGTATTGAACGATACAGGATTCAATGGCCTGTTTTATGCTTGTAGCGCCTTTGAGAATTAAAATGTTTTCAAGTAAAAGCTAACGACTATAAATAATATTTGAATTATTTGGGTCTTCAACTCTCATCTAGCAGTAAAAGGGCAGAAATTCATCAGTATGATGGCGACTTATTCCGTAGAGAAACATTAATACACACAGGAACACATACATCGGGGACAGATCAGCGGCGCAAAGCATTGAAAACAGTATGGATGTAAATCAATAAATGGTGTGCTCTGAAAACGTTGGCACAATAGGGAAGGAGGTTAAAGGCTGATAAACCTTTTTCAATTTTCAGCAAAGGGGCCTGCCCGCGTCTCATGCCAACTGCTTTGTCAGGGTTGAACCTTATAGAGATAATCTCTAAGCTACGAACATGAGAGTGGCTGTTCCAATTCCAAGGCTGTCCTTGTATTGGCAACTGGACTGAATTGGCCTGTTCAAACCAAAGTCGTTGAAGCAGGAATCCTCCGAGTTGGATCAATCACTCTTACCACCGACTTCTGTGATCAGGTAAACGGAAAATGAAATCCGCTAAACTCTGAGTCGAGTCACACCAAACTAAATCAAGTGAACCTGTCAAGGCATCACTGCATCAGAGCTCAGACTGGTGTACATCAACTGATTCAATTCGAAAAGAACGGTAAATTTAGCCACGTTGCAAATTCTGCCAGATGTCTGAAGGCTGTTAACGGTAAATTACTCGTCTTGTCAATTACGTAGTGTCGGCAAGAACCCAATAATCGGCTGCTGTTCCTTCCTCTCATCCTATAGTTCTCTTTGACCATCATCACGGTTTCATTAAAGGAGATGCTGGAGGTGCAGAATGCAAGACAAGGCATGAACAGCGAGAGAGAGAGCGATTCACTGGACTCACAAACCTGATGAGTGGTTGGCAAACCTGGTATAATATCCTATATTATTCAGTGCAAGAAAATTAGTTTTTTTTAGATAGTTGTGTATTCTTGAAGACAAAGTTAAATAACAAGTTCCGGAAAATATTTGACCAAAAAGGAAATATGTTCTTTGAAAGGCAGTTCTTTTGACCTAAATCCCCAGAGACTCATCTGTGCCAGTACATTGCCTTCCGAATTATAAACTATTTGCTGAAATATCTAGGTATGTTACGCCAGTTTATTCTTTTTTTATGTCCTGCCACTGGCACTGGTCAAGACCTCAGTTTCCCAAGCTTGAAAAGACTAGGGACGCTTTGATTATCTAAAATCGCTTAATGTCATCTGTAATGTCCATAGAAATGGAAAACACAGCACGATATTGGACAGTCATCAGAGATAAGGAAAAAGGCAAATACAAAATAATTTTTCAAAAGCAAACAGGTCCATACTGGCTATCCAAAGGAGTCACATTTTATCCTGCCTTCCTGAACTTTTAGTCCTTATTTTCTGCCATTGATAGAACCTAATCTACACATCATCAAACACTTACTTTCTCCCCAAAAAAGCCAGCATTCCCACCCTGACATTGAGCAGCTGAGAACGATTCACAGCTCGTTCATTAGTCTTGGCATGCCACGTTGATTATTTCTTAGCAGCTTGTGCAAAACGGCCAAGTACAAATCCGAGCCGGCTGCCAAAGTCTGCCATTGCTCAGCGGGGTCTCTACGGCTGTGAAGTGTGGAGGGAGGGGGAGGGGAGGTAAGGTGGGGGGATGGGTGGTTGACTGCTGGGATGACGAAGCAAAGCAGTTCAGTGGCCAAGTCCATCTGCCTGGTGATGAAGATGGAGATCGCAGGCACACAGGCAGCCACGGACTTCACGGAGTCAGCGCTGGGCCAAGCTCTTCCTGTCACCAACGTCAGATAACATCTTGAAGGGGTGTGTGTGTGTGTGTTGGGAGGAGGGGGGGGGGACGGGGACTTTCTACACTTCTCCGAACCCCCCCCCCCCCGCTCTTCCTATCTCAGGTCTGATAAGCTTGCCAGCTTTTCCATCCAAATGAGCGGTGGCGAAGACAAACAAGAGCTCCCGCTGCAGCCTCTGTTTTGATTCTCAGTTCACGCTGAGGGCATTGAGAGGAATGTGGGTGGATAACCTGCAGGGAAAAATGTTCCTCCGCATCCGACCCGGATCTGACTGCCTAAGGCACGCACTGTTCTCAGGCCTGTTCTTGCTGCAACCCTCCACGCGTGTTAGATCCCACAGTTATCCAAAAGGGAGGGGATGGGATAGAGGATTCGTTTCGTGCCGAAACACCAACTCTAGCTCTAGTAGCTGAATCTCTTGTTTGGCAACAAGCTCTCTGGCAGAAGACTCTACAGGAGCCTCAATTCAAACCCCTTTACAACACTCTGTGGAGGCAGAGGGCAGAACTGGGTCCAGAAACAGGTTACATTCAGTCAGAGCCCTTGCCCAGAAGAGTAAGCACTTAGCACTGCACTGTCTAGGCCGTATCCTCACTTAGCTGCGAAATGGCCGTTGGATGAGCAATATTCAATTTGACTGAGCCGCATGAGATCGAAAACAGCACTTAAATTTGGCCATAATCATTACTGATAAAGGGTAGTGGGAGAAAAAGAGTTCGTTTTTAAGAGGAAAAGACAAGCATTCACATCAATGCCCAATGGGCGTAGATACGTCAGCTGCTTTGGCGTCTTTAAAAGCAATTTATCTGTATTTCGTAATCCCATGGGAGGAAGCCACAAAGACAGGAGTAAAACACCAGGGAAGGAACAGACCTTGTGCCATGCGCTCTGCTCTCCAGCTCCTCACAGACTAATGTCTCCCATCGCTCATAAATCCATCAAGATAAATAGTCACAAGGCAGCTATTTCCATCTGCCTTTCCCGTCAGCAGTGTCTTGCTTTTCAGCATACCGTGTTTAGCCCCTCGCTGCACAGGCCTTTGTGAAGGCAAATTACATTCTCTCCACATCTCCCATATCAAGCTTTGCAGGACCGAGCGAAATGGCTCTGTTTTTCTTTCTGTATATATTTAATGCATACTATTCCAACAAAGATAATGTTTGAGAGGTGCTTGAGAAACTGCTTGAAACCAACGACTTCACATAAGCCAGTACATGACAAGGGGAAGGACAACGAGTTCACGGTCCCATCCTGTGTGTCATGGTTTTACAGAAGTTGAAAGCAATGGAGAGTGTGTTTATTTAACCAATGGAAAGAAAACTCTCAATTACAATATGTCCATCACCAAGCAGCACATTCCCATCACGGGTGTAAAGGTAAGATATCCAAGAACTGGCTGATAGACAGAAATAACCATGGGTGGCACTCTCTGGAATGCCCTACTAAAATCATTTTTCACGAAGCATTGTTAACAAGCAAAAAAGATTCTTGTCTAAATTTCCCCCTCGGGATCTGTGAGTGTGTGTGTGTGTGTGTTTAAATACACCATTTTTTGTCCTTCTTTAACTTTCATTAATGTGATGCTGCACCGCGGGGAGTGCTTCTAAAATCATGCCAGATTGGGTTAATAAAAAATTCATGAGTGTTCGCAAGCCTTTTTGCCCCTCGTCACTGCTAAAGCTCACCAGAGGCTCACGGTTCTCGCCCCACAAACTGAGGCGTTGTGGGGACACTCTCCCGGTACCACATAATGCATTTCTCAGAAGAGGCGCCCCAGTGCCTGTCCTAATCAATTGAACTGAATGAGAATAAGGTCATCATCGTTAACAAGTGTTCTGCATGCGCTAAATTATGCAGAGGCAAGGCCGTACAGGCAGTTGTTCCTGGAGGCCTAACACCTAGATTAAAATAGCTCTTATAAAATGTGCCCAGTTTGATTTGGCTTTTTTAAGGTTTCTCAGCATATCAATAAAGAACAACTGGGTCACAAACACTCAAATGTATTAGTTGTCTGTTCCCTTTATATGGAATAAAGGACATGACTATTTTCTATCCAGGGGGACTGCATTGAACAATCTTAAATGAACATCATTATCTACTATTCTGCCTTTGCATAATATCGTTACACAGATGTAAAAGCTATTAAGGACACATCTAATGAATATGTTTATTACATTATCTCCAAATTCAGCAGACCTAATTCTCATCGCCTTCCATGCTAACTGCATCATTAGCAATCAAATAATTCTGTAATTTGGCAAAGACTAATGTTGGCTCTTTAGTCATAGCCCAAATAAGATTAAAGTGGCAATGTAATCTTCATGTCAATGAATAACTCTGATCACCAGCTGTAAAATACTGTGCTAAGGAAGTCATTGACACAATATTCTATCTCTCTCTCCTTGACCACAAATTCTCTATGACAAAGCTTCATGAAAGGAAATCCTTCTTTTTTTTCAGCTGTTCTTGTAACAGCTTGACTCATGACCTTGTGCTGACAAGGTTATGTTACAACAGGATTCCGCACAAAAAACAAACTTTAAATGAGTAAAACTACAGGTAACAAAGCATCAACTATCCTTCACCCAAGATTTGAGAAAATTATATATTTTATGGTCAAGAGTAAAGGGAAGCCTTATTATGGCAATGCTGCAGTGCTGTTCAGAAGAAGAAGAGCCCAAACAGCTGTTTTTGCAATGTGCCTGGAGCCAGATGTTCAACTCTCAGGGCATATGTAGGTAAAGTAACTGCCTCGGCAGCATCTTCTGTTCTTTGCTGCAAGCTTTTGCTAGTTGGCCGGGCCAAAAATCCACAACCCCCCACTAAAGCAGAACTTGAGAAGCCACCTATCATCATAAAGGTTAGCTTAAAGCTCAGTTTACGGCCTTGAAAAGGTTCCTGCTTAATCTGATGGCCGATGTTAAGCTGAGAATTTAGCTAAACTTGAAAACTTTCTTCTAAAAAACTAGAATAGGCCTTGTGACAAGCAGCAGAAAACGAATCTAAGAGAACTCAGAACAGCATTCTCAATTATCACAGGCATTACGGCGATTTCTTTAACCCACCACTTCCATAGAAATTACCACAATATATTTCCTATACAAACAGAAACTCACAAAAGCATATTTAGATCTGCACTGACAAAGCACAGTATCAAGCAGCAGCTTTTAATAGCTCCTTTTAGAAAAAGAAAACCTTTTTGCAAAACACAAGGCTAATGTCAGATTTATGAGGATGTTCTAAAGGAGCAATGAAGAAATGCTCAAGGCTGCTTGTTAGGCTTTGCCTTGTATCTAATGCTTGTCATTTGAAAAATACAAAATAAAATAGGAGCCTGTCTGCACAAAAATGAATGAAGAGTTTTTTTTTGTCTGGGTCCTTTGAAGTTGTACATTTATGGCAGAGTGAAAACTGCCTACTAGCTCGTTAGCATAGGGAATTATGAGTCTCAACTGCATTCAATTGCATTCAACAAACACTCACCAAAAATGCCCATCTCTCTTGTGAGAGGGATTAGATAGCACTCTAGTTATGAAGGGATTCTGAAAGCCCCAGCCAATTATAAATAGATTTCTCCCAAAAATCTGATCCTCTATTTGATCAGACAACAGAGGTGAATACAATGAAAAAGCTGATTCAGCCATTTCTTTCTTCCCTGCTCAAGAAAAAGGAGGTTTATTTCCTCACAACTGCAGAGGGTATGAGCACGGAAATGGGCCATTTTTCTACTCTGTTCTACTCGGTTATGAATGTTATGAATACAACCGAAACTCACATCCAGTGATGCATTGGATGCGAGCTCCAATAGGGTCATCAAGCCTTCAGTGATATCTATGCATCCAACTGAAATTAATACAATTAATTTGTGAAATCTACCATTTTGAAAGAATACCCATTTGCAACAATTAGGCCTGTACCCCTTTTGAGGACCTGTGCTACATTCAGCTCCTGTCGGGGTGCACTGTTGCCTCTCCACCAGCGCTCTATTATGGGCTTTATGGGCCTTTTAATGCAACTTACATTACCCTTCCACCACAAGTCACAAAGAAAAGAATACACAGAGCCTCTGTTGTGTCTGGAGCAGTTTAAAGAGCAGATGTATCACCATCATCATTATATAAGGTGTGCCTGAGATAACTGCTTTTTTGTGTGTGTGTGTGTGTGTGTGTGTGTTTGTGTCTTTGTGTGTATGTGCGTGCTTCTGGTGCTTGCTCTAGTAGAGAATGGGGAGAGTGAATAATACAGGAAAGGAAGGAACAAGAAACACCCCGACACAAGCTTTAAGGCCAGCTTTAAAAGGTTCTACAGAATTAAGCAGTGTAAACAAAGCATTTACTGAACACAATACATTATCTAATTTGGCCGGAAAAATTGGTTTGTCAGCATGAATACTTTTACATGGAAAAATATTTCACCAAACAGTTTGTGGTGATAACCGTCAGCTGACATTAAGCATGAAATGACATTAAGTGTGAAAACCGTGTGACACAAAGTGTGACATTTAAAAGGAGTCGACCAACAAATCCTTCATATCACTCACCCCTCTATAACATCATTAAAACGATGTGGTCATGTGAAAATTCCATAGGCATAATGCTGTAGTTTAAAGTCAGGGAAGTATACATTTCACACTTAAACTACAATGGTGAATACACAGAGGGGAACACATGGTCTACGCCATGTCGCAAAGTCAGCAAATGAAAACAGAAGTGAAACTGAAGTCAGTTAAGAATCGAAAATACTGGGCAATAACAAAACATCACCCACTCCACCTCACCGAAGCCAACACTGGCAGCGAGAATCGTGAAAAGGATGACAAAATAATAATGTAAATAATAATCTAATGGGACAACCACCTCACTCTGAAAATATACAATATGAATAACTAGCCCAAGGTCAGACACTGTCCTAGGGCTTTTGGATGAGTCCGCTTTTGCAAAAATCATTAAAACAAGGAGCGTCTCAAAGGTCCTAAGCTCTAGTTATCACGCATCACAGAAGCCAACCATCACCCTTCCACTATTTCTATCAAACTGCTTAGACACCAGAAATAGCTTAGTCTTAATCTAGTCTTTTCTTCTTCACTTCCACCAGGAGGGACCTAAATCTAAAGGGCTCTCCTATGCTTTTTTCCTGACACTGTGAAAATATCTTAAAGAGAAACTTCAGGATTTTTCAACCTGGGCCCTATTTTTTAGATCTTTTTGGGCCCAAAAATCGGTCAAGTAGTAAGTTAAACTGCTAAAAACAGCAACCGCATAACAGCTAAACAATGGAATCCTTTGAGGCAAGCCAGCACGTCAAAGTAAATCGCTTGTTTTGCTACTGACAGGCTCCAAAACTTTTTTATAAGAGTCTGACAAAATGTAAAGGATCTCTAGAGATATACCTGTGTGTTTGAGCAAATAAGATACAAGCAATTGTATAGATCAGATGAATTAGCCTAATCTCTAGAAGTGACTGAAATGTATAACCACTTTGAGCTGCATTCTTTGTATGAAAAGTGTTAGACAAATACAGCATTGTAGTTTATTCTGTAGGCATTATGTAAAGCCTTTAGGCTCCTGCCAGAAAGGTGCTATACAAATAAAATGTATTATTATTATTATTATAATAAAAGCGTAATCTACAATCAGCAGCATGCCAAACAATATGCTCTTCTTCAGACAGACCTATTTAGGGCACTGTCCCCCCCCCCCCTTTTTCCTGAAAGACTCTCACTTGTTCTCTATTAAACACTTATGATACAGGACAGAGCTTCCCAACCATCAGTGGCTTTATTATTTGTATCCTTCCCGTCAAGTGTGCAGTGCTCGAGAGAGACTGATCAATCCATCTACCCACAAACGAGGTTTCCGCAGCAAACAAAATAGGCTAGTCTGTATCCAGATATAGACTTCATCTTTCAATGGATTAACTGTAATGAGTTTTAGCCTAATATTAGAAACAAATTAGCACATTATCATTTTCTCATCAGATGCACAAGTTTAAATTGGGCTCAAGAGTTACCAAGTGAGCAAATCTACCCACGTGCAAGACAACTCCCTATGGTGGATTCCTAAGCTGCAGCAGCAGTTACATTGTGCATGACACAAACTGTTGCACTGACACATGGATTGCCCCACACAACTGAAGTTATTTAACAATCTGTAACAAGAGAGCCTGCATCAAAGTATACAAAACACATCTCTGGATAATTTTCCTGACTTGTGTATGTGTTTAGTAAACAAGGAGAAACATTTCAAGCCGTTTCAACTGCATAGATACATCCAGATTTGTGAATCATGACTTTTAGTTGCCCCTTTAGCAAGAAGGATGAAGGTGGAGAGGTCTACAGGACTTCCTCATAACCTGCCTTTCTTCCTGACCCCAGCGACATCACGTGAGGCTATAACCCTGGGGTATTCACCACACCAAAGCCTCACAGGCAACGGTTTCTTGAGGCCGAAACAGCTCTTTAAAACATATTTATGGTCACACATAAAATCTTCTGCTGGCCAAAGGTCAGCGAGAACAAGCCCATCAAATACAATGTGCTCCCCACATGGTTGAATCTTTCCGCCCACAGGTTAAACACGGCCTCTCTGTCTCTGTCTCTCTGTAGAGACCACAGCTTGAGACAACGGGTCACTTCATCAGGACAGATCTCATGTGAGCCATGTGTTGAGTCCTGAGCTGGAAACACTGTGGCAACTACGTATAAATCCTATGTCAAGGCTGGCTTTGTCAAAATACATAAATGACAATATGGGTTTAGCTCTCAAACCTAACAAGTAACATGACTTTTGACATTCTTTAAACCAAACCTTATTATAACAGACATTTAAAAGTTGGCATGTGCAATTTTGCTTTTAATGTTATACATAGGAGCTGCTATGACATGCATGACATGTTCTCTACAATCTTCCCATATATTTGAGCATGGCAAAAAGCGAGTCTTTAATTAAGACCTTATTACTGAGATGATGCAAAGCGTCTGTAATTTGGCAACAAAAGGGGGATAGCAGCTCAGAGGTAAGGAGGTTTCCATGGTGGTGGGGGATAATGTAACCACTATCCAGAAGCAATAATTAAAGAGGTACCAACATGGAGGTCTTCTACACTGCCACACACACGGCTCTCACCGAGTCGCATCCCCAGTTTGCAATCTGACTTGCAAATTGATGCATTTCCAATCGTCACACACTTGTAGGGTCAATGATTTTCCGTTTCAAAAAAATGCATTTTCCGTTTCACAGTTGGTGAATTCCGTTTCAGCTCATTTTGTTCACCCTGAGGTAGATTGATGGCTTAAAATGAGTGAATAATATGTGCCCTTCTTAGATTGTTGTTTGCCAGCCATCAACAGAACAGAAGACTAAACATTTTTTGTTTTAAATGCGATTGGGAAGACGAGCGCGTGAATGTGACTTTAGCTGAAATCTGTGGGTCAACCGTTGAAAAAGGGGGGCGCGGCCGGAGCAGAGTTCAGCGCAGACGTGACATTTTCTCAGTGGTTTTGTTCTTTAATTAATGTTTGTTCATCGTTGCAATCGTTGTTGTGTTTATTTGAAAGAAATATAGCCTTGCAGCCCAAAATACAGGGGAATTTGGGCGATTTGTATGAACAAAATGATGTTTCCGTTTCAAAGGTGCAATTCCGTTTCAAAGTGTTCATTCCGCGAATTCCGTCCGTTTTCCGTTATCGCGGAAAATCATTGGCCCTACACTTGGGCGTTGGCATGGACAGTGAGAACTGAGCACACCGCGAACCTCTGCCTACATTCATATTCACAAGGCCCCTGCTGTCTCCCACCAGGGAGGTGGTTAGGAGTGAGAGGTGGCAAGCGGAGCAATCAGGCTGTCAATAACTACACACCACTACACTCCACACTCAAGCAGAAGATAAAAGAAGACAACCTGTCCTGCTGGCCACCCCTATACACTCCCTATATGGCACTCAATGACAGATAACAGCAGTTCCTTCCTCGGATTCGACTGCAGATATTGAAGAGAAAGTATCCATGCGACCGCACTGACATTGCAAGCCTCAGAAAACCTGCTATGACTTTTTTTCTTCTTAACATTGATCTTTCCTTGGAAGTGGGGTCTCAAGGACACCCTCCTCCTCACCTCCCCCCCCCCCCTCAGCAGGGGAGAACAGGAACAAATTTTCTTGTGAGCCTGGACGGGGACACACACTCTCGACATCTGCTTGGAAATGCATTGCATAACCAACACAGTCGTGAAGCGGAAAAGCCTAGTGATATCACCAACCACTGCCGCTGACAAGAGCCTTGGTGACTTTTTTGGCAAACAAGCGTCTTGTCCAGTAAGCCGTTTAGTTCTCAAGAAACATTTGCAGCTCACAACATCAAAGTGGGATGGATAAAAATAGATCATCCCCTCAATGTGGCCGAAAGACGTCCAAGCTGGTGCGAGCAGCAACAGGAACTACTCGGTAGTCCCCATGTGAGGGATCCAGAGAGCAGGAGAGCGCAGTCCTGCAGCTGACGGCCTACCACCCAGCTGTTTGACACTCTGCACCCGCTGCACCTCTGTCAGCCACTCACGCAGCCTCTCCACAACAGCTGGTCATGCAGATAACTGATGTGGGCAGTGAATTCCCCTCTCACACTCTCCAGGAAAGTTGCACAAAGGCAAAAAGAGTAGAAACAGAGAGAAGTGAAAACAGGAAAAAGACAGACATACAGAAAGAGAGACATAGATGCTGGAAGGAGGGGTGTGTGTGTGTGGGGGGGGGGGGGGGGTGCACCCCCATCGACTGCTTCTCTTTGCTGCACGAAACCATCAGCTCTTTTCGGTCAATGCAGGCAAAATGCACAGTAGATGTAATTGTAAAGGTCGAGTATTAAATAAAAAGGGTTGATGCAATTTATCATCAATGTAAGCTGTATGTAAGATAACTTGTATTTTATTCAGTATATTTTTACACATATACTTATGTTATTGTGTATTCTTGTGTAACCATATCATATGGGATCAAATCTCATCTGGCGAAAATGGCCGCCATGGCCCCTGGGGGCCCAATTTGAAGCGCCTCAATTTCTAAATCTGATTAGGACCCCTTTGTTAGTATTTTCTGCCAAATGTAATGCTATGATCATAAAATGCACAACTGTTATGAGCTAAACAGCCCCACTACATACATTAATCGCGAAGGGGGGAAAAGAGAGACTGTATGTGCTGCCTGAACTGCGGGTGCATACTGCATGAGAGTCAAGCTGTCCAAGTCAGACTGGAATTGGAGCAGGAGAGCATCATCTTTCTGGCCGTCTGCTGGAATGCCTCTGGTGGGCTAGTTGCTCCTTTGTTGCTGCCAGAATTAATTCTTACTTAGCATTCTGTTAGGCTAAAAAATGTTTAGCTGATCACTCAGATTGTCTTGCTGTGTAGATTAGCTCATGTGTAATTCACAGTTTGCATGAGATTAGCCATGTTATGTGCAAATAAGTAATAAGTAGTAAGTGTATGATTATATAATTCATTTGATGTTAATATTAAAGTAATGAAAGCACTGTTCATTTTTTCTCTTTGTATTGTAAAGGTTTTCAACCCAACAACAGAACCCTAGGACAACTTAACCATCTAACAACCTAACTTCAATTAAAAAAAGGCGACTAAAGAAGGTGCTGTTTGAGTTGTGCCTGTGGGGGACTTATTGAGCCTAATGACTTTTGATATTGCACTTCTTGAAGGATTTTATTCCAGTTCCTTGACTGATGAGCATGCAAGACTATATGCCTCTTTGCATGAACCATTTTTGATTGTCATAATGATAAAGGCTTTCTAAACATCTAACTTTCACTTCATTTTGTTATTAATAGCTGTACACAACTGAAATTATTTCATGTTTGAGATTAATAAACTCAGTCTAATCAGCACTGCTATGTTGGACAGCGCTCTCCAAAGTGGGGTACCACGAAAGACATGATAATGGTGCGAGGGAAGTCCATGTGCGACAGGTGTGGTGGTGTGGTGGTCCATCCCCTCCCCCCCCCCGAAAATAGTTCCAACGTCAGGATATATAGAGGGTGAGTTGTAGCCAGCGCTGTTTTTTTAAAAATACATAATAAGTAAACACAGAGCAGCAGGATCGTGGGGGTGATGGAAAATAATTAAGACCATGCTGAAACAAAATCAGTGAAATGCCATTTCTTTCCTGTCAACTGTCTGAAAGAGGAAAGCAGCCAACAGCACACATCGTAAACAATACAATGTCTTTCCTGTTTGTAATTTGTAACATGGCCTTGTGGGAACTCTTTGTTACAACACGTTCACTCATTAAATGCATCTTATACCCCAATGGAGATACCTCTAATAACATATGACTGAATGGAATGGCTGACAACTGATCTGGCCGGGATCCCTCCAGATCTGAACACAGCGGAGCAGTTAACTGACAGTAGGATGAGAGGCGAAATATTGACACTGACTGTGTCATTCGTGCCGAGACTACAAAGGCTGCTTTCAACAAGGAGAATAGCCTACTGAGGCTGGCTCACGAAGTTCTACCGACTTGGGCATTCATCACTTAAGCTAGCAATGGTAAGCTAAGCTAGTTACTGGTCTTTAATTAAAACTCAGTGGCAGTATGAGGTCCGTTTGTCCACATCAAATCGATTGATGTGCTCGACCCCATTCTTGGAATAGTCTGACCAGAAATGAGATATTATTCTCGGGAGCATCGCCGGGAGGAGGAATGTCCCAATCTTGGTGTTCAGTGAACTAAGGCTCACAATTAGCACGTAAGGTTAGCTATGCTAGTAGCTGGCTAAGGTTGATGCCAATTTTGAGACCAGTCCTCTTTAAATTCAATCACAGCAAACCAACTGATAGCACCGAGCGGCGCCGGGAGCACCTGGCGATAACAGTATCGTTGCCTTTCTTTGTGCAAATAAACGCCTATTAAAACACATTATCGGCGGCAAGAAACAATTTGCAAGTTGCTGTAATATTAATGATAAAATATACTGACATATTTTCCAACATTGTATCACTATTCAGCGCACTGAAGATCCATGGCCAAACCCTTTTATATGTAATAAAATGCAAAATATCTCAAGCCATAACTTGCCTAATAATAAATGCTTGTCGCAAAATCAATAAGTTAACCACCAACCAAAGAGAGACTCTTACCTTTCGGTTCAACGTTGTTCCCGAGTAGAAATAGTATGCTATGCCAAGTACCCAAAGGACGGCGAAACATAATAATATCCTTGATTTTCTCCGCATCGCTGTGAATTAAATGTGAAAAATCAGCGGGGCTAAGGCTCGCTTGTTTTGATTAAAGCTTGAGATGTCCGATCTGTGACCAGCGTTTGCTCCTTGCTGAGCAGCACTCAAAGGCTCCAGCTGCAGCCGACTAGAAGGAGCAGGAAACAGCCAACATCACCGGGTTAGAGGGGAAAGGGTAACAGATTCTAATCCAATCACGCTCTACAGAGACACCAAAGGAGGAGGAGAGATGAGTGGGGTGGGCTAGCCCGTCTGACTGTAGGCTACACTTAAACCAACAGAGGAATCGTTGTTTCGAGACAGTCTGCGATTTATAAATGGGCCAAATAAATCTGTCTCAATACAGAAAAGGCTGACCACTGATCTCACAAATCATGACGCTGATCTCATGACATCAATAAAACTATTGGCAAAAGCCAATGTGATGTGAGCGACTGCGCAAGATTTGGGCTGATTTCTGCCACAAATCTAGTGAAACTAATCAAATCTGAAACAATCAAATCAGAAATGTTGTCCGAGAAGGGAATTGGATTTAACAAACAAAAATGCTAAATGACCAGGTTAAAACGTGTGCTTACGTCCTACAGTCCGTATTAGGACATCAGTTATATGCTTTATAAGACTAAATACTGGTCTAAAGTTTATCTTACCATGGCTGGCAAAAGTTTGCAGAAGAAAAGTTTGGGTCTATGTATTTATTCATTCAAACAAAGATGAGTCAAAATGCTTCTTTGTTGATTGATTATAAATCAATGCTATTGAGTGCAGTGCAAGGCTGGACCAGGGGTACGTTCGTCGTAGGTTTGAAGCTAAGTTAATCAATTGGCCTTTTAGCCCGTTAAGATTAGCGAGCTGATTGAGAACAGCAAATATCGGTTCGTTAACGGCTGATCCGCATCCTAATCATGTGGTTAATTTCAACCAGGCTAAAGTTATCATGGCATTTGCGCGTGCACGTCCTACTTCAAAAGGCAGGAAAGGTCGATCACCAAAACCATGATTTTCTAACGGTATAATGGTTCTAAACTCAAAGAAAAGGGCTCTTTTTTTCTCCGCTGGCGAGTAGGAGATGAACATGAACGCTTATGAAGAATACAAGACCATAATCATGACAAAATTCAACACCACCACCGCTGTGAGAGCAAGGTGTGTTGGGATGTTTATAGGGTGATATCTATGTATGAATACCTGATGGCAAGTGTCCACTGGTACAGAGGTTTCCTCTACCGATTTGAATCTGCATGGTTACAAGTTCAAATCCCTCACCTCCTTCCTCGATGTAGTTTTACATTTCCTTGGAAGTCGCTTTGAATAAAAGCGTCTATTAATACATTTAGTCATTTAACAACAAATACAATAAATTGAAGCAGTGAAAATAAATTGTCTGTATTTCTCTCTATTCTTATCATGAGTCCACCTTAATCATTTTCTACTATAATGATATGCTATGGTGTACTAATAACACTCATATAATTATGAGTGCTTTGTTCTCCGCATCACCGACACTACAAAAATGTACCACTCGCAAAAAAGCGCAAGACAGTCAATGTTCGACTGTGGTGTTTGCAATAAAAGACTCGAGAAGGTCTTGTAAATTAATGATTCCTTGTCGGCTGAATCGGTAGCGCTCATACAAGAATAATGGATCTTGGCGATCGCAAAGAACTCTCTCCCTCCGCTAATCTAACTCTAATATCAGTCCTTGGTCAATGGGATCCCTCCTTTTTCCGGGGGTGTGGCAAGTTTATCCAGCTACACTTAAGTTAGCCTGCCCTGGAGCAGGTTAGTGCTAATCGATATGTAACTATGGTGATTTATCAAAAGTTGCTTCCACGAACCAAAAAGAGGGGCGTTCCTTATCGCAGTTCACTGCGATATAACACAATGGTACATGACGAATGTCATGGCTACAAATCGAAGCATTTATCTATTCACGCCTGAAAGGCCGCGAGATCTGTCAGCGCGCGCTCCTGGCCCCGCCTGCCAGGAGTACTATAATACCATTACGCGCGCCCAGATCTGCCTCTTTTGGAAACTTCGCAAGACGGAGTGAACATCTCTGAGTATATCTCAAACGCTTACCACAGTCAAAAGAGTTTTGTGTGCTTTCGCTCTCTACGGGTTGGTGAGTTATCGGGTTCCTTAACCCTCACTAGCTCAGGGCGCCACGAAATTCATTGGCTTAATTCATTGGCTTAATTTCATTCGAAAGTAGTTGCTGCTATCCTTGCTGCCTGGCTGGCTAAGTCTCTGACTAGCCTGCTAGCTTGCTAACAACGTGTTCGTTGCAGATAGTGTGCTTGTGTTTAACATTCTTCTCTACTTTCAGATTGATAAAGATGGCCAGACACTACCCCGACTGCGGTCACGTCCGTCCCAAGGGCGACCGCCACCGTCGGTGCGTGACCTGCCTAGGCAGGGACCACACGGAGGGCGCCTTCTCAGGCGAAGCCCCTGTCTGTCCCATCTGTGCTAGCCTCCCGCTAGCTAAGGCTACCAGGCGCCTTGCGTTCTGGAAGCGCAAGGACGCCGAGGAGACTGCACTAGTTCCATCCGGGGCTGACGCCCCCGTAAGAATGAGTGCGTCTTCAGCCTTGGACTTGGTGAGCGTGAGCAGTCGCCTTGCGGCGGCAGCTCCGCTCCCGGGTCTCTCCCCGTCTCCGCCGCCTGTCAGCCCTGGGGCTGCGGGCAGCGAGGCGGAGGAGCTTCAACCAAGCGGTGTCCAGGCAATCCCCCACGAGGCGCTCGAGCTGGACATCAGCCTGGATGATGATAGTCTGCTAGACTTCTCCGATGGGCACAGCTCAATCGCGGAAGCAATGCAGATGAGCCATGACGTCAGGTTGCGGGTGGAGACACCTCCTACCTCGTCTCGGCTCCTGGGCCAGCAACTCCACGAGGTTGCGCTGAGAGCAGCCAGCTGCCTCGGGCTCCCTCTCCCTCCCCCTCCCAGTGTGCGGTCCTCGCTGCTGGACGGGGAGTTCTATGCTGGCCCCGCCACGTCAGTTCCCTCCAGCATCCCCTTCTTTGAGGAGGTGCACGAGGAACTGCAGGCGACATGGGCGATACCCTACTCGGGCCGAGCCCCGGTGCCGGGGTTCGCACCCTACATGCAGCTCCACATGGCTAAGGAGAGGGGCTACCTCTCCTTTCCTCAGGTGGAGGATGCAGTAGCGGGCTACCTCTCGCCCACATCCCCCACGATGCGTCTCGGCCAGAAGCCTCTCCTGCCCACGCGGGTGAGCAGACACCAGGCTCAGCTGGCAGAGAAGTCCTACTTGGCTGCAGGGCAGGCTGCCTGCACGACCAATACGGCTGCGTTGCTACAGCGCTACCAGGCAAAGCTCCTGACTGAGCTTGCCTTGTCGCTGGGGGAAGATCACCCGTCTGTGGCAGAACTCCGTCGCGCGACGGATCTGTCGCTCAGACTAACTCGGTGCACGGCACAGGCACTGGGGAGGGTGATGGGTGCCGCGGTGGCTACCCAGAGGTCTCTGTGGCTATCACTGGCTAAGCTGTCAGACAGAGAAAAAGCACCACTCCTCGACGCCCCGGTCTCTGTTCAGGGCGCCTTCGGGGAAGCAGTGGTCACAATGGCTGCCAAGTTCGAAGAACAGCAGAAGAGCAGAGAGGTATTCCAGGCTTGGATGCCTCGCTCTAGTGGCGCGGGTGAGACGTCCTCCTCAGGACACACCACACCCGCACCGGGCCGGAAGAGAAGCGGGTTCCGCTCGCCAGCGCCTCCAGCAAAGGTATCCACCGGGCGAGGCTGGCAGAGACAACCCTTCCGCCCTCCAGCGCAGCCTGCAGCACAACAACCAGCTGCGCGCCCTGCCCAGGGCGCAGCCCAGGCTCCGCGGCAGCACTCCGTTTGCCGCGGGCGAGGCAGAGGGAGACCTCAGGCTCCCTGACCGTGACAGTCAGCCACTCGTCACACAGGGGGGAGCGGTGGAGCCCACACCACCTCCAAAGAAATCAGCCCGTTGCTCACATGTGGAAATCATGTCCAGCACGGTAAGCAGGTTTTCACAAGCACCACAATCATATGTCCTAACTCCTGTCCCAGATGGCGCAGTGCCCAGGCATGCTTGTGCAACTCCCCCCGCGATGCACACAGTGCGATCGCACCCCCAATTTTTTTTCGAAAACATGAGGGGGCAGCCCCAGATCTCGTCCCCCTCCCTAGGCGGAGTGGGTGTAGATCTAGGCTTAGACCCATTGACCATGAGCGGGTTAGTCCCCGACAAATTCAACTCAGAGCACAACCTCCCCGGTTGTGCAGAAAGTTGCGCGCATGCGCAGTGTCACCATGGGTGCTAAAGACGGTCTCAAAGGGTTACGTTCTGCAGTTCGCCCGTTCCCCTCCGCCTTTCAGCAGAGTAATACAGTCTGTAATACAGCGAGAACAGTCTCACTTCCTACGGGAAGAGATTATCTCCCTGCTCAGAAAAAATGCCATAAGCAGAGTTCCTTTCAAAGAAAGGAATGCAGGCTTCTACAGCCGTTACTTCCTCGTACCCAAAAGAGACGGGAATTATCGGCCTATATTAGATCTACGTGTGTTAAACAAAGCACTCATGCCGCTGCGGTTCAGAATGTTGACCCCACGCAGGCTTGTGCAGTTTATAAGGCCAAACGATTGGTTTATCACGATAGACTTAAAAGACGCTTATTTCCACATTCCGATCCACCACAGACATCGGAAATATCTGAGGTTTGCGTTCGGAGGAATAGCGTACCAATTCAACGCACTCCCATTCGGCCTGTCCCTAGCGCCGAGGGTATTCACAAAGTGCGTAGAGGCAGCTATCGCCCCATTACGTCTACGCGGCTTACGCGTGTACAACTATTTGGACGACTGGTTAATTGCTTCCCATTCAAAAGCTGCAGCGGTGCAGGATGGCCATCTAGTGGTGGCACACCTGTATCGACTGGGTTTTGTTGTAAACAGAGAGAAAAGCGTTCTCTGCCCCAGGCAAGTTACGCATTTTCTGGGTATGATCTTAGACTCCACCTCCATGGAGGTCAGGCTGTCTCAAGAACGGATAAGTGCCATCAAAGCATGCGTGCGCCAGTTCGACGGGGACAGTCAGTCTCGTCGCTGTGCTGCCAACGCCTGTTAGGAATGATGGCGTCGGCCGCTATAGCGCTCCCGTTAGGGATGTTGCGTATGCGGCCATTCCAAATATGGTACCTGTCTATGAAGCTCAACGCAGTCACAGACAGGCATCGCAGAGTAGTGGTGTCCTCCAGATGCAGGAAAGCCCTGGCGATCTGGAGAACCCCTGGTTTCTCGCCGCGTCAGGCACTATGGGCATAGTGTCGCGTCGCGTGGTGGTGACCACAGACGCTTCCACCAAAGGCTGGGGAGCGGTCTGCGAAGGGAGAGGCGTGAACGGTCTCTGGTCTGTGACAGAAGCCGCGTCTCACATAAATGTGTTAGAGCTGCGAACAGTAGTCCTAGCTCTACAACACTTTCTGCCCAGGCTGAGTGGTCAGCATGTACTAGTAAGGACGGACAACACTGCGACCTTGGCATATATAAATCGCCAGGGCGGAGTGCGCTCCCCGTCATTACACCATTGGGCGACTCGCCTGCTCCTGTGGGCAGCGAGACACGTCCTGTCCCTCAGGGCAGTTCATATACCAGGCCACCTCAACTACGGTGCAGACCTGTTATCGAGGGGCGATCCTCGAGCAGCAGACTGGTGCCTTCACCCACAAGTGATAGGTCAGATCTGGGTGCGTTTTTTCAAGGCGCAGGTGGACCTGTTCGCGAACAGGCAGAACACCTGCTGCCCGCTCTGGTTCTCGCTAGGGGGCGACGATCCCCCACTAGGCATAGACGCGCTGGGCCACCAGTGGCCAGCCCTACCCCTATATGCTTTTCCCCCGATCCCGCTCCTCCAGCAGGTGCTGTGCAGGATTGCGGGCGAGGGCAGGGAATTGATATTGATAGCCCCCCACTGGCCCAACCAGCCGTGGGTGGCAGATCTGGTCAATATGTCAGTGCAGCAGCCTTGGGAGCTGCCTCTACGGAGAGACCTCCTAACGCAGGCGCACAGGACGGTGTGGCACCCCCATCCGGAGTGGTGGCGTCTCAAAGCCTGGCACCTGAAAGGTGCAGGCTCATAGCGTCAGGCTTGTCGGACGCGGTGGTGGCTACAATACAGAGTGCCCAAGCTGTATCAACACGGGCTCTGTATACGCTGAAGTGGCGCAGTTTTGAGCAGTGGTGTGCTGCGCGTCAGCACGACCCCGTTAACTGCGCGCTGGGCGTTATTCTCGAATTCCTACAGCAGTTGTTTGATGAGGGGAAGGCGGCTTCTACTCTCAAAGTGTACATGGCTGCCATTTCAGCCTGCCACGCAGGCATTAATGGCAGTTCTCCTGGCAGTCACCCGCTAGCGTCACGCTTTATGGCGGGGGTGAGACGGCTCAGGGTGCCAGAGAGACACCTCATACCCTCTTGGGATCTGCTAGTGGTGTTACGTGCTCTCACAGGGCCTCCGTTCGAGCCCCTGGAGACAGTGGACATAAAGTTTGTCTCTTTAAAGACCGCGCTGCTGCTGGCGTTAACGTCAGCAAAACGCGTTGGTGACATGCAAGCCCTGTCAGTCAGTCCATCGTGCCTTCAGTTCTCGATCGCTGGTGACAGAGTGGTTATGCGACCTAATGCTGCTTACACACCTAAAGTGGTGGTAACCCCATTCCGCAATCAGGTGATTGAATTAGCAGTTTTCTCGCCTCCTCCTTTTGCGTCAGCAGAGGAGGAACGTTTGAATAAACTCTGTCCAGTGCGCGCTCTCCGCTGTTACGCAGAGCGCACTAGAGCTTTCAGACAGTCAGATCAGCTATTCGTGTGCTTCGGTGCACGCGCAAAAGGCAGACCTCTATCAAAACCGAGCCTCTCCCGTTGGATAGTAGAGGCTATCGTGTTGTCTTATAAGAGCTTGTCTTTAGATCCCCCGGAGAAGTTGCATGCGCACTCTACGCGGGGGGTCTCGTCTTCCTGGGCCTTACTAAAGGGCGTCTCAGTGGAAGATATTTGCAAAGCTGCAAGCTGGAGTTCTCGCCACACTTTCATTAGATTCTATATGTTAGATGTGGCTGAACCTAGTTTTCTTCATAGCGTTCTGCGGGCAAGCGATCTCTGAATCCCTTGGCCTGAGAACGATAGATATGATAAGTGTGTTCATTAGTGTCTACATGTTATGTTGCACATGAAACATCCCAGGGTTTTCTTACGGGCGCAGGATCACGGATCCCTGTCGCCTATGATAAAGGTGGCCCTGTTAAATTCTTGGTGTTCTGCAGGCGAGCGATCTCTGAATCCCCTGACCTGAGAACGATGTATATGATAAGTGTGTTCATCGGTGTCTACATGTTTGTTGCACATGAAACACTCCAGGGTGGTTTCCTACAGGCGCAGGATCGCGATCCTTGCCGCCTATGACAAGGGTTGCCCTGTTAATATGTTCACCGCCAGCGGCCGTATGAACCTCTATGAGGGCAAAGGCTTCAGTAGAGCTGGTGTGTGTAATTGGCTGCCACTGTATTATCACGCGGGAATGTATAGGGTCCCATTGTGTTATATCGCAGTGAACTGCGATAAGGAACGTCTCGGTTACTTACGTAACCTCGGTTCCTTAAGCAGGAACCAGATATAACAAGGTTGGCGTGTACAGTGTTACCTTGGACTGATTGTCTTGCTCAGTTTCTTTCCAAGGCAGATCTGGGCGCGCGTAATGGTATTATAGTACTCCTGGCAGGCGGGGCCAGGAGCGCGCGCTGACAGATCTCGCGGCCTTTCAGGCGTGAATAGATAAATGCTTCGATTTGTAGCCATGACATTCGTCATGTACCATTGTGTTATATCTGGTTCCTGCTTAAGGAACCGAGGTTACGTAAGTAACCGAGACGTTTTTGATCTTAGCCTGAAAATTAGCTCGCTAAACCGCTTAGCGAGCTACGACGAATACCCCCCAGGTCACTTGCTTTGTGTTTTCATGTCACAAACTCATTCTCAGTCTGTCACACAGGCATCTATATTTTCTATAGGAGCGCAACTCACTGTACAGTATAGTGAATGCATACCTTGTTTCAGAGTGCCCCTGTTTAGCATGGTAACATCTATCTACCTCTGTAGTTAGTGTTCTTCATGTTAGACAAACAAGAAACTGAGGTCTTTACCAGTACAAGAAAATGTAAAGCAACATTGTATATTCACAAATGTACGGACCCCTAAATTACTTTTACTATTTGCTAGTTTTCAAAGGAGAGTTGAAAATCTCTCTCTGCAATAGATATTTCCTTTGTATGAATTTTGAGACTGGTGACTGGTCATAAGCACAGATTACTTACACAAGCCAGGAAGCTACACAAACACTTGGCATGACATGGCTTAAACAGTGAAGCTTGTTAGTCTACAAATCTTTCAAGGTGATTTCCACTAGCAAACATCATAAAGCCTATAGTCAATTGATTAAAACAGTCGCCTTTGATTAAAACAGTAGGTAACTAGATGGTAAGATCAAGCCATCTTTGTCATAAATATACAGTGTCATATATCAGTAGTCACTGGCATAAAACTGTACATCAAAATACTGATTGAGCAACGATCATATGCATTGGTTTCAGCGATGTGCATGCTGTGGACAGTTTGTCTCAGTCTGCCCCCCTCAATTCCCCGCAGGGCTCCAAGCAAAGCTGAGAACTGCCTGCAACTCATTATCTGCTGAGGAACCAAGAGTCTCTACATCTGCGGACAAGCTCCACACACTCCTCACGAGCCTTCCAAAGTGGGCTAGGCTCTGAACACTCTCAATTCAAAATGAAGCCAAGCAGGTTTTGATCACAAGATGGCCACGGCCTCAGCATCGCTCAGAGGAACCAGCCAAAGAATCAAGTCTCTGTAGGTGTGATTCTCGCTAATGTTGAAGCCAGGGGGGTAGGTGAGGGGGAAAATGCAGGTACTCGCCTAATTAGTTGTGGTGGTGGTGAAAAGACCAGCGAACAGACTTCTATAGGACACATTCGCTTTCTAACTGAAGGAAATCCTTTGGAAAAGGAGCCTTTTTAAAAATGGTGAGACGAAGAATGAATATCCTCATACATTAGAATAGAAATGCTGTGCTCAACCCGGTGAAGGGTGAGGTGAAAATGATGATGAAAGGAAACTTTATTAATGCCTCAGACTAGACCAAAGCAGCGGAGCACACTAGACCATATGCAATTTGTGCTTGTCTGTGAGATATCAAATTTTGTTTAATTTATTATTACTAAACAGGAAACAACGCTGCTTACTGGTAATGAAGATTGGTTGAAATATCACTTAATATCTAAAGGAAACTAAATTGAAAATCACACTTCTAGGTCTAAGGCTGACCTAGTTCCATGATGAGTCGTAGATCTGCATAGAGCCCAGGTCAGTGTGACATTTTAGCATAAGGAATGAACTGTATCATAATCAGATAGCAGGGGATTACCCCCCTATTGTTAACGTCATACAAACAATTTATTTTGTTTTACATTTGATAACCAGGTGCTCAAGATGCCGTCACAATCTTTTTACCCACATGATGAGACGTAGGTCTGCATAGAGCCCAGGTCAGTGTGACATTTCAGCATTAGGACTGAACTGTATCATAATCAGATAGCAGGTGAAAATGTTATACAACTGCGTCCACAGTTTAAGTCAACATCAACAATTTCTTATCTGCAAAAGTCAAGTTTGTCTCTAGCTATAGGCGTCATTAGGCTACATGGCATTTCAATCCTGCTTGATAACTGTTCCCAAAATGGTTTCACGCAGCTGGTGGCTCTGTCAAGTCTGGCATTACAAAGCAATCACTTTGGCTCTGATCGCTGCACCTTTCAGTATCAGGCTGAAAGTGCATTACGACCAAACACAGTTCAGAAATATTAGATTGCAAAAAGTGTCACACAGAAGTTCCCATCAGCCTTTTATGACCTGTATCATAATTTAACAGAAGGAGATGGGTTGCATACCACTTAGCACATTTGGAAAGATTGATTGAATTTTTATACATCAGTGAAACCTTTGTGGCAGTTTTCTGTGAACTAGACCTCAAACAAGTCTTTGATTAAAGTCTTTGAAGCCTCTATTATTAAAGTTACATGAGTAAAAATATACCAGCACCACTGGTCTTTCCACTCCAGTGGTATTGCAATCACATCTTTGACAAGACATGGTACTTTGCATTCTGCCTACTTTAAGACGAGTATTACTCTCACTCTCAGTTTAATCATTTTACTTTGTGCGGCCTTACAGTTTTCAAGTATAACTCACTCCTTATCAGGAACAAAGTTCAAGAAAACCTATAAGGTCTGTGAGCAACACACACAGTGATTTAATGCTATGTCTGAGGAGTGGCTTGCTTAATTGTATCTCATAAAAGTGGACAGAGCCAAGAGTACAGTCCTCTGTAGCCCCTCTTCAGCACAAAATGGTTGGTTAGACTATGACGCTCAAATCGCTGTAGGGGAATAGGAACCGACGTCATTTCCTTAGCTCTACATCTATACGGCTCAGTATACTGTACCAAGGACTTCCACACTCAATCTATCGCCTTCACACACACACACACACACACACACACACACACACACGCGCGCGCACACTCACACACATTCCCCCCCCCTATCCCCCTTGTCTGCGGTGTTATGACTACACACCCCCGAGCTGCTCGCCATGTCACTCAGCTCACTGACTCCGAGGGGCCTATGGCTGAGCTCAGAGCTGGCCCAGTTTGTGCAGCTGCAGGAAATATGGGAGAGGGGCTCAAGAACCAGGCTGAGGAAAAAGCAAGCACACACACACACCCTAAACCCACATCTCTATTACACACACACACACACTGAACCCTCATCTCTCTCAATGTCTCTCTTTCCCTTCCACATACACACCCACCCCAAATCCCCAACTAGATCACTCTCTTGCAGCAAGCCTTGAGTAGATTACATAATAACCCCCAACACTACCCCCTTTTTTCTGTTCTTCTGCACTGGGTACAGAATGTCTGTTTGCCTTCACTGGTCAAGAGAAGCGGGAATGGGAAGAAGGCACCACTGTGTGCCAGTAATGTAGAGCTCCCCCACTACACCCACAGGCCCCATCTCACAGGTGCCCCTAGAGGGAGATTAGGAGCGATTGTTTTAAGTGTTCGCTGACATCTCATTAGCAAGCCCAGAGAATAATCTACACCTCTCTCTCTCGCTCTCTCTCTACATCTCACACACACACACAAAACCAGGCCAGGCCTCAAATACACCTTCTGGGTCTCCAATGCTCAGGGACACCCAGGAGGGTAAGATAGCAGTAGTTATTTCAATCTCACTGTGAGATCTTTACTGTGCTGAAGGCCTGGGAGGCTTGAGGGAGGGATGGTTTCTTTCTTTGGTAAAGGCAGGGGAGTCAGAAGAAATGAGCTGGTAATGGCTCATTACTCCCCAAAGCTGACTCACTCTTACTCCATAATCATGATCATCATCATCGGAGTCACTCTGCCTCCCTAATCATAGAGATGCAGACCATCCTGTAATTTCCATACACACACATTTATCCTTTCCTAGAAGAGGTGGTGTACGTTTTAGTTCCTTAGGAACAACGTGGCACTGGCGTTCCTAGTTCCTTGCTCAAGCAGTTGCGCTGGTCTCACACAAGACCCTGCTGTAAGCTCAGAACCTATAAGTGAGTAAAAAGATTGTGACGGCATCTTGAGCAGCTGTGCCAATAGTCAGGCAAGTAAAATGTGTCTTGTGTCTACACTGTGTAAAATGTCTACACTGATCTTATCCGGCTGTGCCGGACAGACGCAGACAGGAAAAATATTATATTCTACAATACTCTGTAAATTCACAGACATACAGTTTTACTGTTTATTTGAGCATAAGAGGTGATATAATATGATATAATATATAAAGGCTTTCATGTATTCACAAAATAAGCCAATCAGGTGTTTCACACTAAAGAATTCAAAGCATCCTAGGAAAGCCATTCCATCAATTCTTAATTCCAAGAATGGGAGTTTCAGCTTGGAGGATACCCAAATCAAATGTAAACTGAAATAAATAGTTTGTATGAAGTTAACAATAGGGGAAAATATTATCCCTGAGTTAACACATTATTCCTTGGAGGAGCAGACCAAAAGCTCCCTTTGTGCAGCATTCTGCTATGCAAATTCCTACACTTCATATCAGTGTCAATATTCAGGAAATACTGGGGAAGTAATGATACAATTGGCTCAAACATGGCTAATGGCTAATGACTACTAAATTAACTATGCAGAGGTAAATTGTCTGTAAAGACTGAATAAATGAGTTTGGTACTGAAGTGTCTCTGCCCTGTGAAGGATTAAGAGGATCACCTCTTTGTTCTCTCATTTGGAAACAATCTCCAGATGCAATCACATTGTTGGGCCATTTCTGAGGGGGAAAAAAAACAAATAACCACACTCTGAATGAAAACAGCATGTGCACATTTTTCAAGTGCATGGGTTTATTGGAGAAAAGACATATTTATGTCTCTCTGAACCAATACATATAACATAAAAAAAAAAAAAAATGTAATACTTTGTTAAATTTGCTATTTACATTGTTAAATGTGTTCATGATTTTCACAATACAGTTCTGTGTGGTAACTTAACCATTCTTCTCATGCCGTGTACTTCTCCTCCCCCTGTCTCTGGGCCTTGTGGTAGTGTTGGTAACTCCCGTAGAGCTCATTGAGAACCTCTCTCAGCCCGTGTGGCAGGGTGGTGTTCAGGAACTTGATGTCGCGCTCCGCGCACAGGTCGAGGATGTTGTAGATGCCTTCGGTCAGGTGAGTTTTGATTTCTGGCCGGAGGGTCACCTTCAGGAAGACGCAAAGAGCAGGTAGATGGTTAATGTTTCTCAGAGTCAATGCTCCATGTCATTTGTTCTGAGTCACCTCACACACACACACACACACGGGCAGACACACACACACACGGGCAGACACACATACGAGCATAGCCCTTTCCTGAAGTGGAGAGCGTGCGGCTCTTTTTTTTCCATTTCCTTCTAGATGACTGCCGGCATGAAGATCTGGTTTCAATTTGGCAGGGCTTTTGGCTTATAGCCTATTTGCACCGAAATGTTAGCGCTCTGACAGTACCTTGAAACAATGGGACAGGAGTCTTTCGACCAAATATGACTCCACACGGTGAAAACGAACCCATAAATACTCAGCCTCCGTGCTACTGACACTCCTGTCAACCCCCCAACCCTCCCCATTATTATTCCCTCACCTGCACAAGCCAAAACTGAGCTTTAAGCCAGAGTGGAACGTTATGTTCTGCCAGGTGGAAACTGGGTTACTTACTGGCAAGGGCTTCTAGACATCGGCCAAGTAACAGGCTAAGGTGGCGTCTCTCACACTGAAGGTACCTGTGGGCCGACTGGTTGGGCCTTAAAAAGTCTCTTTGTCTTTGACTCAGCAGGTCTACATGCTTGGGGAGAGGAATGGTGTGCTGTACCTCTCTGCACTTTGGTATTTGAAATGGTGAGGGTTTTGGGTTGGGGACGGATTGAAGAGTGAGAGGTGGGGCAGTGTTACGTTTCATGAGTGCAGTATGAGGCCTCGGAGGAAACTGAGACTAGCCGCGCCAAGTCACTGAGTCACCGAGCCAAGCATGCAAGGGGGGAGAGAAAAAGAGGAGAGAAGAGAGAGACAGTGAAAGAGAGGAAGAGCGTGAGTGCCAGGGTGTGTGTGTGTGTGAGGAAGAGAGAGGAGAGAGAGAGAGAGAGGGATGGAGGAAGAGAGAGAGAGTGGAGGGTGTGTGAGTGAGTGCAAAAGAGAAAAGGTGTGAGAGTGCAAGAGAGAGAGGGAGAGCAGCTGAGAAAGAAAGGAGAGAGGGAAAGGGGAGAAAGGGAGGGTGGAAAAGGCCCCAAGAAAGTAGTTAAAATGTCAGTATGTTTCTTAAACACCATAATGGCTATAAAATAACATATTTAACTGCTGGTACAAAATAAGTTGATAAGCGGTTTTTTTTTTTTTTTTTTTTTTTAAAGTGGGACAGCCTGTTTGGAGAAAGATGGTTAGACCATTATTCAACAAAGCCCCACTTGATGATCCTCTTCTTTTTTAGGTTGGAAAGGAAATGTACAGTACATTCCTCATAGGCCAATATAAAGGGATTACTGTTACATAAAGGGGCATTGTTTTTACAATCACGTCCAAAGATGCAGCTAGACTGGTGAGGAATTTTACAATAAAGATGTTACAGCTGAGGTTCTGTCGCTCTCGCTCTCGTTTAAATGCAACCAACCCCAGAGTGAAATATAGCGCTGTTACAGATCTTACCTTCTGCAGCTCACTGACGTACTGCGCCACGATGAAGGACGAGAGGACGGTGAAGCCCTCGGCGGTGGTAGCGACGTGCGAGTACATTCTCTCCACCAGTCGAGCGCACTTCAAAAGCTCTCTGCCGTCCTCTGAAGCTGTGGCAGAAGAGGGACAGAACCTTAACTCAGAAGCTTATGTGTGTGTGGGGGGGTTTGCCTTTGTGAGTAGTTACATTTCCCTCCACATCGTATGGTAAACAAATGCATGTATAATGTGTAAAGGCAGACAGTGCTTTTGCATTCAAAATGTTTACATAATTGTTATGTACATATGCAAAAGTAGATATGACTACAACACACTACTAAATAATCACTTGTAATGTATGTAGTATTGTATGTATGTAATGTAGCAGACTAATAATCAGCTTTAAACTACATTAATAATGCTCCCTTCTTCCTCTCCAGTCTCCTCTGTGATCCCTCAGAAAATCACACCGTGACAAAGAATAAAAATGAAAACATTAAAAAACAAACGCTCCCTTGTGGAACGCACCATGGCACCTTCAGTGTGTGAGCTGGGCTTTGATGTCTACTACACAGACCTGAGTCTATAGTGATAATGTGTGGAATAAAAAAAAGTCTCTCTGAAGTGAGTCTTTAATCTTAAAAAAAAAAAGTAAATTCATCAGGGATGGATGTGGGACATTAAAAAGGTATCCAGTCCCTTAGATGAGGAAAACCAAGCTGTGAAGTGAGGGACTCGAGGCTTTTCAAGACAAAAATCTGACATCTTCCCCTGTCCCTCTATGGAGTTTGAGCCTATCCACAAACCCCTAGGGAGAGGTCTTGGAGTGTGTTAAGACTGCCCACATTTTTTTTAAATCACCATAAAGGCAGCTGTGAACATTCCAGGTAAAATGGACCTCAACTAAATTAGCCTGTATTCGTGTGTGTGTGTGTGTGTGTGTGTGTTTGTTTGTAAAACCTCCAGCCCTCTGACACTGGAGGGAGTCTTAAAACACTGATAATGAGACTAGAAAAATCTATGACTACACTCAGCCATGTACCAACCAATTTTATTCCAACTGCACCTTTTTTTCTGTCATGTTTGACAGGCCTTGGTGCTTTACTACAGTCCAATTGTGTTATAGTGAGCACATGTACAATAAGTCTTGATTAACTTTTGGGAACGCTCCCTGGCTTCCCAGGGAGAGATCCATGGCAAGCTTTAAGTCAACTTCTGGGGTGAGATGTGCTAGGGTGCCGTGCGCTTGTTAGGTAGAGAATCAATCAAGGGAGATGACGTGCCGACTTTATACAAGACCACAAAACACAACGCTGCTATACACGTTAAGACAGCTGCTCGTTTAAACACCCTAGGACAGGATGAAAGGGCCAAGAAACTTTGGGAGGTAGAGATTAAGTTTAGAGTAAAACCATGACCTTGGATAGAAGTAAAAAATGGACATTTCAGAAAATTGAAAAAGCTGGAGATATGATTTAAACTGAGGTTGATGGATGTACACTAGACAGGCCAAAGAAGTATTTTGTTCTAGAGAGAGCTGAGGTGCTTGAAGTGGATGACATGACATGAAACAGTGACATGCCATAACAGAATTCAATATGGTAACAGAATTCAGTTTCATAACTGAATCTGATGACCCATGCCAATGAATGCCTTTTTTCTTCAATGCATCTTGCACACTGGAAATAATGACTTTATATACCATATGTTCCTAGGCCCACTGTGAGTCAAGCCTGGCATTCATTCAATGGTGGAGGCAAGCTAGAAAACCGTACCTCTCTCCAGCTCTCCTTTCTGTTTTCCCTCGAACATAATTGAGGCCACCAGTCTGTAGAAACAGTTTAGGAAGGCTGGAGCTGCTGTCAGCATTACCTGGAAGTACAGAGGAGAAAATAATAAGAAAAAAAAAAAATGTTAAAATTTGCAGAACAATGCGATACCTTCAGTATGGAAAACAAAATGATGTGCTGTAAGTTGTGCCCCAAATATTATGGCAGAGAGATAGAAGGTTCAAAAGATAAGAGAAGGTTTCCACGCAGATAAATATTTTCATATTTGAGCAGGTCTTCAATTTTTATATTTTTGTAGTTTTCATGACATCCTCAAATTCATTTGGAGATTCAATTCAATTTTATTTATATAGCACCGAACAAATACAATTGGATAAGATAAACACACCCATTCTAACCATCTACCCAGGCTATTCTCCATATAATATTGTGCTGCGGGGTGGAAAACACGGAATAGCTTCACCAAATGTACTACCACACAACATTAGTAAGATAGCTAGTTTTTAAATTGGTGCCAAAAGTGTTGTAGTTGTTATTTGGCGAGGCAAGTTATGTGTTAGCTAGTTACTTCACTAGTTTTTGATAAAAAAACTGTAATGCCCCTTTCAGTTTTTATATTGATGGTGAGGAGATTCCTTCTATTGTAGAGAAACCAGTGAAGAGTTTAGGCAGGTGGTACAGTTCCTCATTGACTGATCAAGGACAGGCTGCAGAGCTTAGAGAATTCATTGTTAATGTGAGCAATATCATTAATAAGACTTTGAAATTGTGGTGCTTGAAGTTTGGGGTTTTTGCCACACATAAGGTGGCCTTACTGTCTATAAAGTTGCTATTTCAGAGATGGAGAATCATGAATAAGTCTGAGTCTACCTCAGTCTGCCCTCCTCATCTCATCTCATCTCATTATATACCAACCCACTGTCCATCCCTTTACTGGCTATACTAGCTCCCTTGCACAGACTTAACCACTTATATATTCTGCACTCTCTCTTTGCTCTTTGCACTATCCCCACACACACACAAGCACAATAACACTATCTTTGCACTATCCACACAAGCACAAGAACACTATATTTTTGCACTATCCACACCAGCAGCACAAGAACACTTTTCTCCTGGACATCGACACTGTCACAATCATTGCATTCTGTACCATAGGGTCAGACCGATTCTTGTATCTGTAAACACCCCCACTCCGTGTGAATATGTTCTCCCTATGTATATGTGATTTATGTATGTATGTCGGTGAGGTGTATAAGTGTATAAGCTACTGGATGACCTACATTTCCCTCTGGATTAATAAAGTATCCATCTATCTATAAGGCAGTTAGGCAATACTGTAGCATTGTATAGAAAAGGAATTTTGGAGTTCCAATAACCAGCACGGGTTAAAATGTGCTAAGACCAGCCTGGAGATGACTTTCCCTCAGTCTAAGGATCCAACAGGCAAGAGCACTACCTCAATGGTGAAAACAGGGAAGAAGTGAAATCCAAGAGAAGCGATTCAACATGCGCGAGGTACATTATAGCATAGGCATATCGTTGGGCAAGCACAGAGTGGAAGTGCAGGCTTTCGGCTAGGTGACGGTTGGAAGGCATGGTGTAAGGCTACTTGCCGGAGAGGAGGCAGACAGTGACCAGCTCGTGAGCAAGAAGAGGAAACTAGACAAGCAGCAGGGCCTTCTCAGGCAAAGCAAGGTCAAGGGATGAACTGGCATAATTCATTGTTGGATTCACTTATGATGTCTTCCCAACTACACAGAACCTCAGACAATGGGTGTGTACGGGTTTTGGCCCATTAAAACATACTCTGTCTGGTTGTAAAACTAGCTTGACCCAGGGTCACTGCACATGGAGACATAATGGGTTTTTTTTTGGCGTGGTTGTTTGAGAATAAACAAGCTGAGGTTAACTCTTTTCTGGTCAATGACAGGGACAGTAGAATTTCTTTTGAGTGAGAGGGGCAGAAAAGTGGACACCAGGCACATACAGTACTGGCAATTGGGGCAAAGCACAGGACTGAAGATTGCTGGCTGATGTCGGAAGGCAACTTCAAGTTCCTCAGTGTATTATTGGGACTACTTTGAGACCAGACATGGTGTTGTATTCTGAGTGCGAACACATTGTTTATTTAACTGAGTTAATGACTCCCTTTGAAGATGCGATTGAAGAAGCCTTTGAGAGGAAGAAGCTAAAGTATGCAGAACTGGTAGCAGAGGCAAGGGAACGAGGTTGGCAAGCACACACAAGACCAGTGGAGATAAATGATGGAGACTGTAGCTAAAATCAACCACAACACTTCTGTTGGATTGTTTGAGGCTGCTGAAAAAGTGAGCCAGTGGTTATGGTTGAGGCACTCACAGACTACTAGGGAACATGTGAATGAACCTACTACAGTATATTATGCAAAGAAGCCTGTTGTCAGAAGATGTTTGGGTGCCTAAGGCAGGGGTTCTCAAACTTTTGCAAGCTGGGCCCCCCCAAAGCTGGTTAGGGGTAGTTGGGGCCCCCCCATCCGCACGCGGCCCGCCGCCACCGCCCTCAACTACACCACCATATATAGATAGATAGATAGATAGATAGATAGATAGATAGCGTATTGTTATTGATGGGCCTGACATGTCAAGGTTAGGCTATTGTTATTGTTAGGCCCATACAGACAATTATTATTGTTATTGATATTATTGTTATTGTTATTGATAACTATTTATTATTATTATTATTATCAGTAATAGTAGGCCTATTAGTAGGCTATTCATTATTATCACCGTCATTATGTTATTATTATTAATGATTATCGACCAATTATTATTATTGTATTATTATTATTATCATAATAATAATAATAAGTGTTATTATTGCTATCATTAGGATACTGTTATCATTATGGGTCTCTTGTGATCTTTACAAAAAAAATCCTACAGGTCTGTCAATGTGAGACATGAGCCTGCTTTGCACTGCAAAGGTCCTCAAATCTTGGGGCAATGTTTGACAAACATATCCTCAGGTCATCCTCGATCGTGGCGCGTTTGCGGTATTTAGTTTTGAGCGCAGTCAGTCTTGAAAAGCCTGCCTCGCACAAATATGTGGACGCGAAAAGGAGGAGCATTTTTAAGGCTATGTCGCAAAGCTGATCATTGCTACCCAGAATGACGAAAGAGGGGAGATGCTTAAGTCTACTGTCACTCTTCAGCTGCTCTTTCATGTCTAGTGACAGCTCATCTGCTGAGCAGAGAAATGGATCCCGAACTCAGGCGAATGAACGGTAGTCCTCTTTGAAATAGGACCCAAACTGATTTCTGATATTCGGCGTGATACATTGTCATTTGACATAGGAGCTAAACTCAGCGCAATACCTATCATTATTCTACACGTCTTGCGTGGCCGGCAAAATCAGTGTTTCGGCAATTGTATGGGGTTTGTCAAGCTTAGCAATTCTATGAGCAACTACATAAGATGCCTCCAGACACTGCTTGGAGACAGTGCTATGCTTGGACATGGTGGTTCGTTGTTGCTGGAGGCCATCACGTTTATGTTTAAAGAATTCCACAGGCTTCTCTTTCTGACTTTTACGAATCAGAAACTTTTCCATGTTGTGTTTGTTTGCTGATACAGTGTGTGTGAAGTTAATAAAGTTCTAATATTCAACGTTGTGTTCTTGTATGTGTGGTTGTGAACGACTTGCACACGAATAATGGATAAGGCTGTGCTAGGCAATGATTCCTAACAAAACGAACTGTACACAATGTAGACAGGGACAGCACAAAATAGTATTCAAGTGCTGGTGTTTTATTTGTTGCAACACGGTGGATGATCAAAAAATGTAAAGGTAGGCTAGGTGTTAAGGAGAAAAGGGCTAGCTGTAGTTGGAAGAAGGTAGCTAGCTAGGCTAGCTCTCGGGGCTACGAGCTTTTTTAAAGATTGTGGAGCAAATTACTCCTTAGAATAGGCTACGAATAGACCTACTGCAAGTGCAGTAAGGTATTACTAAGGAAGGAGTGAGTCTTTAAAAATGCTGTTTATAAAGCAATGAATATCTGAATGATAGAGGAAACAAGAGAAATTGAAAAAACTCTGCAGAGTGTCGTCTCAGGGTGAGCGCTTACCATGACTGCGGTTTTTTTTTTATACTCGGAAGCGGAGGTGCAACTCGCGTTGAAATGATAAGACTCCGTTTTGATTGGTGGATCAGGAGCAAAACAGTATTTGATTTGTTTGGGTCAGTCCAGCCCCTTGCATTTCGCCACTGAGGGAGCTTTCACTAACCAGTGACAGGTCGGCGTTTTTTTTTTTTCTCCGTCTGTGACATCGCGCCCCCCCTGGAGAGTGTTCGCGCCCCCCCCCCCCCCCACTTTAAGAACCACTGGCCTAAGGTAACCAGGGTTCATATCCCATTTTGTTTAATTACCCCATCCGGGTTCGTATTCCCAGGGGGCTCTCCCATCCCTTATCCTAACCTCAGTTCGTCCTCCCTGGTATTGGCATGTGTCTTAACCCATTGGGAGTATGAGTATGAATGGGTCTGGGACGCCAGACACCACTGTTGAGCCGTCTGGATGCGTCATAGGCCTAATTCAACAAAACACTGATGAAGGAAGGTGCCCACTTGACAACCCCAGTGTAATGCTCACAAAGGCAGCTTTGTTGTTGTTAGGTTTTGTTAAGTATCGTTATGATGGTTGCGGTGCACCCTGTTGTTATAATACTTAGGCTAGGGTGTTGGGTATGAGTACTTGCATGTGACAGTGACAGGTTTGGCCACAGTGGGAAGTCCCCAAACAATAGCATGAGGAATTTAACATCTTTTCTTGTGTATAACTAAAATTAGACATACTTCTGACTTTGTGCTTTTCCTTTGCCTAATAATATATTTAACATTACTTTTAAATCACTACTGTTCACTACGCACATCATAAAATCACTCAAAAACATTCAGTAGTTGAAAGCTTCAGATCTGAGCCCATGCACATTGTCAAAGGAGCCCCCAGACGCCACTCTGTAGAGACGCCATGCTGGGCAAGTCTTTCTCTCGCTTGGATCGCTACGATCAGAGGTAGTGGGCAAAGCAAGGGGTGCCCATGTGCCGTCAGGTTCTTTTGAGAACTAGACAAACTTCCCCAAGTCTCTCAATGTGCCTGTGAGTCATCGGGCAGCAGTGAGCGTGGTAATGGTTTCCATGCGCTCTGCAGGGCCCTTGCCAGCATTGTACCCCTCTCTCTCTCTCCCCCCTCTTCCACATCTGCCTTCACTTACTTGTCCCTTCACCACACTGAGAGAACACCATCTAGACACGCCAATTTTCTCGAGGTGTGACAGACGGCTTTGTGAACGAGCTCCTCTATGGCTTAGAGCCTGAGGGTCAACACACCTTGGCCAGTACTGTCGAGCGACTGACTTTACTAAACCCAGAGTACCCAGCCAGTACTGAAGAGGTTAACTTTACACTGAGCAAAAACCCACTATGCCCGTTACTAACGTTAAAATAACTTTACTTGAGGAGTAAACACCCTGTGCCCAGCACTGACGCGAAACTAAATTTACCTCAGAAGACAAAACTCTACCTGTACTAACTAACAGTAGAATCTAAACACAGTGCCAGTACTAATGAGAACAAAACTTAATATGCTGTGGGCAACACTGAAATAAGACTAATTTTACAGAATGGTAGATTTCCTGTGGCCAATAAAGACAAGAGAGTAACTTTAACTTTAGAATTAGGAAGGGAAAGGTCTTGAGGTGCTGACTGTCTACAGCCTCGGACCATCCTGCCAAACCCTCGAGCGAGATGACTGATGGCTCACACAGACAGCTGTCATAAGTCCAGGTGAAGACACATCACTAACCGAAGCGGGGCAGATTATGTCACACAGCCAAGTAGTTTGGATAGCTTTTCATTACCTCTGAGAGTGTGCAGTACAGAGTCCACCAGGAAGGCTGTGGATCTTGAAGTGAATGATTGCAAGAGCAATACTTGCCTGAATGGTCACACCGTCAAGGTAAGGGTAACCAAATGAGATTTGAATGAGTTTGAAAGCTCGGAGGAGAGTGGTTTCATAACAGGGCCTCATATCCCCTAGGCATTACCATAACGAGACAACGGATTCCTTTTCCAGAGAAGGCAGTCTGTGTGTCCAGGACAGCTGAGCCAAAATATTTCCACAAAATCAGTTTTTGATGGATTTCCTGGGTGACTGATTTGACAGGACATTCCAAGTCCACACACATGCCACGGAGGGAGACAAAAAGAAAGGCCTCTGGAGTATGCCCTCCTCAGGAAGAACACTAGGCATGCTAGACATGTAAGCACATCTGGGGTAGTTTATGTCCTGAGCCTCACCATCCACAGCTTTTATAACACAATAAAAGAAAATCCTGTCTCTTGACATGGAGAAAAAAAAAAGAAAAACAAAAGCTGTGTTAGGGGGAGGACTAATAATCCACACACAGATGTTTGAGAGCCAGATTCTGTTTTTGTGGAGCGGATGTGCCCACAGAACAACACCACATTAAGCAACACGAACAGTGATTCATTCACTCCAGCCTGCAACAGCTTGATTAAAGGGGAGGATTTGTCAATCATGCAAAACCCGAGAACAATGTTCAGATGGGAGACAAAGACTGACGAGAGAACCAGTCATTTGTGTTCTTCACCAGATCTGGTTAACACATGAGCTTATTGAATTTCTTTAAAAAGGTGCAATATAAAGTGTTTTATTGTACAAATATTGTTCCCACAACTATCATGACCATTCAAACATCACTGAAACAAGTCTACAGGGAACAGACATCTTCACATCAAAACGGTTGAAATGAAAGTAGACTAGCCAGAACTAACTGCCTGAAGCCAACTCTCTGAAGCCAACGACGATGTCACTTTTAAAAAATTTAATTTGTGTGCACAAACAGGTGAGACAAAGTATGACCTTTGTGTCTCAGGTTCTCCCAGGTCTACAAGCAGATCTACCAATAACGCACCAAGACTGTACTCACCTGTGTATGACATTGGATTATGGCGAACAGCACCTCATGGATGGCTTCAAAGGCTGCATGGTAGTCCTGTACGGACAGGTGCTCCAGAGGGACAAACTGTGTGGCTCCCAGAGCAAGAGTGACATGATGTGGGTTGTACAGCAGTCCTTCCCCCTGACGGAGTAGAACTGAAAGAGCCTCCAATGCCGGTATGGTCAGAGTAGAGATTAGCGAGGTCTCCTTCCCAGACTCCCTCACTACAAACTAAGGGCAAAATCAGATAATGTCAAGTCAAGTATTTTATTGTCAAATCATCCAAACAGTATGTATTCAGAGTGGTGAACTGATGTTCTATGTTTCAGAAGAGCAACCATACAAGATGCTACCTCTCAGAAGCTTGGAAACACGACTTCATTAGTGGAGTACAGTTTCAGAACAAGGTGTTAAGAGAGATTAAGAACGAACAGATGGAGAGAGAGAGAGAAATAACCAAATGATCACACACATGCCTCTTCCAAAAAAAAAAAAAGAAAAAAAAGAAAAGAAACAGCTGACCCACGGTCACAGTGGCCCACATAAGTGACCTTTAGTATCAGCGCTTCATTTAATGCTCAAAAAGCATCGGTCATCAATGCGTAACAGCTGATGTTGGAATAGTTCTGGAGAGGATCCAGATCTGTCACCTCATATCCAGTAAGCCCCAGTGCTCTGAATATTATACATTCATCATCTGTTTATAGTCCTGTACTTTGTTCTCTGGGATCTACTAATGACTGAAGCTAAATTCCTTGTATGTGTAAACATACTTGGCAAATAAAGGGGATTCTAATTCAGATTCTATTTTATATGGATTGCTCAGGCCACAGAGTTTCTACCGGCTGACATGAAATGTACTGCAGGCATTCTCTGATCCTTGACGGATTTAGACTCTGTAAAAGTCAGGCCTCCATACACCTGCATACATAATGCTTGTGGGATTCAGACTTCTGTTCAAAGTGAGAGGGATGGATGGTGTGTTTTTGTTTCTTTTGCTCGCGGTGAAGGGAAAGTGAACAGAGACATGACACTTAATAGAAGCAGACAGGCGGCACTTCGGGGGGGACAGCCTGTTCCTCTCCTGGCCGTGCTGTGAGACCGACGTGACAGGACGGGAATGAGTTTGGGGGATGAGGGGGAGTAGGATGTGAGGTGGTTCAAGCACTGCACTCTGCCAGTCGGAAAAATAGGCATTTCCATACGAGTGCATTCGTTAGCCTCGGCGGCATCAAGGACGTACAGAGATAGAATGGAGAGGATGGGTCGAGTCGAGACTCACTCACTCCATTTGAAAAAGGAAAGAGGGGGAAAAAAAAGAGCTGGGTTTCATTACTGTCCCGTGCTTAGGTCAGCCTCTGGGGTTTCCTGGCATAAACTGAAAACACATTTTGCTACAGTCTCATCTCCTACCTAAAATCCCAATGCCAAACAAGCCTTTCCAAGTGATTGGGTTTATCTGTCCTGGAGCAGCGATCATAGTGGAGAGATGTATATTCTTTTAAACCCAAATAAAAACAGTTCATAACACTGCGTTTTTATTTCTATTGACAAAAAAAAAAAAAAAAAAAAGTTCCAGACTATCCAGAGACTACTTCCACAAAAACACTCAACTAAAAAAATAGTTCTGTTACAATAATAGAATAATAGATGGTTAATAGAATGTTATTCTGGTCATGTTAAAGAAAAATACTCAAATACTTACAACCATGGCTGAAATGATCTGGGGGGCGATGAGCCAAAATGCCTTTGAGCAGGACTCTGGGAGCTCACAATTGGCGAGAAGCCTGGTGACGGTCACCGCAGAGAAAACCTCCTGTGACACAAAACAGCGAAGGATTCATAATATTTTGACTACTTCACTGACAAGACATGACAGGGAGAAAATGAGGCCCCTGTGGGTGATTCAACACCTCAATGTCAGAAATAATATCCAATTCTCCAGAGTCTCGTCCTTTCGCAGCTTTGCATGTCTTGATAAGCAGGAAAAAATAAACGAAATAACACTTGCAATATACATCTATCTCTTCTACTAGTACCTTGTTGCGTGAAGTACTATTTTCATACAATATAATACATTTCTATTTGGAATTCAACTAATGCCACATTTAGACATTACATTTCATCTGTCAGTTTAACAGTTACATTAGATCAGATTCGCACACGTGAGACTAAAGCCATGAAAGGTATAGCCAGAGCTTAACTCACCCTGTGGTTTCCCTTAGGGATCTTTGACACATCCAGGCCTTCCCTCAGCAGCAGCAGGACAGGGTTGAACCGCTCCAGGGAACTTGTGGCCACCAGCTGACCAATCAGACTCCTCACTGGATTCTGCAGCTCCTTCAGCTCTGCCTGAGACAACCAGGAAACTAAGAGTGACAGACAGACAGAAAGAGAGAGAGAGCGAGAAAGAAAGAATGAAGAAAATAACAATTAAAAGAAACCCGAAACCAAATATTTCCATTCACAAATACTATGTGGCTGTATTAGAAGGGGTGTTTGTTAATTCAAACAGACATCTCAAACTGAATGACAGGACACATTAACTATGAGGGTATGGACATTAGATTAGAAGTGGACTTGTTAGCCCTCATATCGTATTTCACCCTAGCATTGCCTCTTGCTTCTCCAGTCTTGGCAGAAGATTATATTTATGGTTTGGAAACAATAACTTAAAACAAATATTTAGGGAATTGAGGAGTAATTAATTGTAAATGAAGACAGTTACAGGTACTGCAAAATAGGGGTGGGGATTGAGGTGACGATTGAGGTGATGACACGATATTATCACGATGTTTGGGCCACAATACGATGTTACTGTGATTCTTTACATTTTACGATACAGCGATATAGATTCTAAGATACATTAGGATTCATTTCTCCTACATATACCGCTTCGTATACTGGGAGTCTCTGTAGCCATCTTGGCGTGGTACATTTGTTCTTGACTGACTTCTTTTCCAATTTCTGCTGTGACGCAAGAGAAAAACGAGGTCTTGTGCCATCTTGTGGACTTCAGAAGCAATGCCATCAGGGTGGTGCATGTAGCAAAATATTTAATTGTCGCCGCTGTATTAGTCTAGTAGCCAGCCCATAGAGCCCCATTGTGAACCCGGAAATGTTGAGTACACCAAAGTTTTTTTGCAGTAATGTGAAGTATGGGTCCCCAGTATACAGAAACTGCCGGATGCTAATTTGCATATGTTGAGCAATTTGCATAATTAGCATTATTAGCTTAATCGTCCAATTTGACCACATATTTTGCACTGTGTGACCAATTTCTACAATATTGGAGTCTTTTTAGAGGTTGTAGAGGATGCTGAATTCAATTCTGGCACTTTCAGACATCAAAATGGTAATTGTATAACAATTTTGGATACATTTAGACAGGTTTTTGATTAATTTCGGATGAAATTTAAGGTTATTTTCATGGTGAACACAATAAACTCACAATTTAGAATCACAAGAGCTCCTACTCTTTGATGTGAATGTTGATAACCTACATTTGTTTACATTTTTGAGGTACGGTCATGTTTTTATGCAAATAAGCTGTTGTAAAGCAAGGGAGCATAGTCTAGAATCTAGATGGATAACTTGGCATATACGTGAAATGAAGCATCTTCCTTCCATTGCAAAAGATGACCTTCTTTCCGGAAGTCATGTGTGCCGCCATTCAGATGGTGCACTTGCAGTGAGTGCAGATATGTTTGGGGAGCAGACATGCATCAGGCAAGGGAAGGGAGCAGGGGGCATGAAGGGTATTTCAACCAACCCTAAACAGGTTGCAGTTTGCATCCAATCATTTGGCATATGTTCACATCTTTCTCAGTCATTGGATGACATGAACAGTGATAAAGTAGCATCAGAGAAGACTCTGTCCAACAGACACAAAGAGGAGGGTGAAGCACGACGGGAGTTGGATGCTGAGGACCGCTCTCAAATTGTGAGGATGCTGTGGGAAAACACAAATCCACTCATGACAGAGAGCACTTTGCTCTACCACATCATAAATGGACAGGTGGCTGATGAAAAGGTGAATGTGCAGGATGCGCTGAAGATTGGCCAGGCTATGTGTAAAAAGTTTACTTCATCACTTCCGGAGGCATTTAATGCACCCATCTCTCACAAGGTAGTGACTATGAAGTTCCAGAAAAAGGGAATGAAGGTCAGTGGGAATGTTGTTTGTGACCTTGAGTCATTATTTGCTCGATTGTTGGTGGTGGGAGGCCAGAGAAAAGTGGAGCTCTCTTCTCTCTTCAAATATGAGCTTAGCCCAGTCCCCTTGTCAATCATTGATGACAATGGATGCCTCCGAAAGGGCAATATGTCAGTGCTTGTCCAGCAGCTTGGAATTCCAGTTTGCAATCCCCAGCCACCAGATTTTGTCATTGTGGATGCATCTCAGCTCATTTATCACGTGGTTTGGCCATCGTCTGGGACAGTGGCAGATCTTGCAGCCAGCATGGGACATCGGCTTAGTTGTTACAACACCCAAACATTTGTCATCTTTGACTAAATAATTCGCAGGTGTCTGCCAGGGACCATGAGAGACAAAGAAGAGCAGGGGAGAGCTCCACAGAGTACAAGCTCCCATTGACTACACCTCTACCTAGTCGAGCACAACAAGCAAAGGCTGAGCGAACTCCTGTGTGCTTTCAATGTAGGAAGTAAGTGATGGTCAGTAAAGTTGACAGCATTGACACTCATGATGAGGCTGATATATCAGTTATATCTTACATGTTAGATGTTGTCAGACATGGGGCTTCAACTGTTCGCATTCTTAGTGATGACACAGATGTCTTTGTGATTATGGTTTATTGGTGTTGGAAGGCTGGTATCACAACTAACCTACAGATGGAAAAATGGAATGGCACTGTTCTCAGCATAAATGCAACTGCAAAGAACCTGGGTGACCATTGTTGTTCAATTCTGGCCATGCATGCTCTTTCAGGATGTGATACCACCTCATATCCTGTTGGGAAGGGGAAGGTATCTGCACTTAAGGCCATGACAGTTGTACCTGGCAAGCTTCTCCACTGTATTGGAGAGGCAGAAGCCACATATTTACAGATCACCAAAGCAACAAGGACTTTCTTTCTGGCTCTGTACAATCAGAGGAACTCTCTGACCTTGGATGCAGCTCAGTATGACATTTACCGAAAGCGCAAAAGGCCCCCAGCACTGAAAACACTACCTCCTACAGAGCGTAATATGCACCTTCATGGAAGACGTGCCCACCTACAGGTGCTCTTATGGAAAGCAGCAGACCAGGCTGATCCACCGGCTGTGGATATCACTTTGTTTGGATGGGACAAGAAGATGGGCCTAAAGGAAGGAGAGGAACTGATTATGCCCACCCAGGATTCAAGTCCAGTTGCTCCTCTGGCTTTGTTAGATGTCGTCAGCTGTGGTTGCAGAGCCGGGTTGAAACCTTGCACATCAGCAAAGTGTAGCTGTGCAGCTGCAGGTCTGGCCTGTACCAGTTATTGTTCCTGCAAAGGCAATGATGGGATATGCTGCAACATACTCACTCAACAGCAAGAACACAAAGAGAGTGATGAAGGATCTGGAGAAGATGATGACAGAACAGACGAGGATAGTGAAGATGAGGAGGCTGCCTTTTGTTGATTAATTGTGAGGCATAGCCGTTTGCCTGAAGGTGGTAGCCAGTTTGTGCTTTTTGTGGTGCAGGGGTGAGGCCCTCTTGATTAGTCTTGCGTCTGGCGGGCTGACCCGGTTGCCCAGACTCAGTTTTAACTTTTGCGTCTGGCGGTGTTTTAACTGGGTCCTCGTTGGATCTTGCGATTTGCGGACCAACCTGGGCAGCCTTTTTGCCTTTCGGGCATGACCCTAGCGACTTAAGGGGCCTGTCTTATATGGCATGTACAGTATATAGTGTATATTTGTACATAGTTCGTTGATCGCACATGGGGGACATTCAACAGAGTTACGTTACATACCGGTTCGTCATGTGGTTGGTGGTTACGATGCACACCGGTGCCCAGCAGCTTTTGAGGTAGTTTAACTGCGTTTAGTGGGTGTGCCAGAAGTGATACCCAATCACCATCAAAGTGTTTACACTGTGACTGTGGTGACATCTGTTCACCCTAGCCACCTGACAAGCAGACTGGCCTTCTCAGCTTCACCGCTCACATGAGGCAACAGGGTGTTTAACCCCAAGGAGTTTATTGCAATCGCAATGGTTTTTCCTCCAGAAATGCAAATTTGAATCAGGAGTCAAGTATCAGGAGGGGATTCAGCTTCACTACACCCTGAAAAAAAATGCTTTAACATTCACAAGAGCACTTGTGTTTACCATGAAAATAACCTTAGATTTCGTCCAAAATTAATAACAAATGTGTCTAAATGTATCCAAATTTGTTATTCAATTACCATTTTAAAGTATGAAAGTGCCAGAATTGAATTCAGCATCCTCTAAAACCTCTAAAAAGACTCCAATATTGTCCATACCATGGCCATACAGGGCAAAATATGTGGTCAAATTGGACGATTAAGCTAATAATGCTAATTATGCAAATTGCTCAACATATGCAAATTAGCATCCGGCAGTTTCTGTATACTGGGGACCCATACTTCACATTTCTGCAAAAAAACTTTGGTGTACTCAACATTTCCGGGTTCACCTAGTTGGCTACTAGACTATATCGATATAATATCGTGCCGAAAAATACTGTGATACTTCACTTTGAGCGAAGAATAGATGGTCTACGCAAAGAGGCTTGGAGCTATATTCATCCCCTGACGAGAAGCTGAGTGGTGACCAATCACTGTCAAACACGAGAGACAGGACTAAGTGATTCATTAGGAAATAAATCATCTTTAAAGCGAGGAGCTGGGTTGAAGACAACGCCACGGTCAGTCTGTGTTTTTTAACATTGGCTTAAGATTCCTGTTTTAGAATAGTGGATTTCATTTGTCTCTGTGACATGATATTTGATGTTAAACAATGTGTTTTATACAGCATATAATAATTTTGTCACTTCTTTTTACATTTTTAATCTTCCTTCAGTAAAGTTGTATAACAACCTAACTGTGAATTACTAACATGTTTAATAAATGGAAATGGTATAATGTGAAGACAAGTATCAAGTGTAATTTGCCTGCCTGCTCTATGGTATGTGGCTATCCACACAGGAGCACTTTTGGATTATTTTGTATGTATTCATTAATAGGTAATTTATTTTAACTTGCTTGGAAAACCAAATACAAATACAAGTGGGGGACTACAAAATAATTTAGTTTGCTAATCATCGAATATTAAATTAAGGTAATAATATACACAATAAAATAATGAAATACCTGACAGTAATTTGTGAACATTGTGCAAAATGTCCACAAAAACCTCTTCGATGCCTGGCTCATTGGCCCTCTCTGCGGCACTGTAGTAAGCTGTCAGGAAGTGCAGAGATGACAGTATGAAGTCTATCGGGCGCGGGGCAAGGCACAGCTCCTTCAGGACCTGCAGGCTGCAGCTTCGGTACAGCCCCATGTGGATGAGTGTTGGGGGCCCCTCCGCCTCTGGCCCCCCCTCCGCAGCCTGATGAGAGAGACAGGCCAGCTCACTGCGCACCATCCCCGCCACCACATCCACAGAGAAGGCCTGGCCCGCCGCCCCACTGATCAGGCTCGCCTGGACAACAGGTCCCGTTGACGTGAGAATCTTCCCCAACAGCTGGACAAGCGTCTGGTCCAGCTGTTTGCCCTTGCCCAGGCTGGAGGTCATGACGTCACCCGTAGTGCTGAGAGAGGCGAGCAACAGCTGCAGGGATAAAAGGCTTGCTGGGTCCGGCCTCGCCGAGTCACCGGAGGCAGCTGTCGCCGTCATGGCTGCCTCACTTTGGGCCAGGAGGAAGGAGGCAAACTGCTCCAGATTGAGCCGCATGCTGCTCTTGCGCTGGATTATCAAGTCGAGCAGGCGCTGGAGAAAGCAGTGCACTGCCTGCAAGAAAGAGGACCAGTCCGGTGCGCCGACGTTTTCAAACAGGCCCTTGTTAGCGCGGGAGAGAAGTGAGGCCACGGCGCCCTCTAGAAGTTTGCTTCCGCGAGCAAATTTCAAGATAAACTGGGCATTTCTCGCGCTCAGCAGGGAGGTCAGGAGATTATATGCGTCTGTAAGTAAGGCCATTTTGACAGAGACCTCCACATCACCACAAGGCTGAGTGCATGTTGCCATCATGAAGGAGATCAGGAAGAGCTCGGAGTAGTCGATCAGGGACATTCCATCCACATTTAGAGCACTGCTGACCTTGAATAAATTCAAAAGGTTGTCGACTTGAGCCACAGAGAGATCCATCGGTGATCCCGACACAACTGTCGTCAATATCTCCTGAGCAACAGACTTCAGTCTCTTCACAACTGCCGGATCCACACCTCCGTCACCGGCAGACTCATTTGTCATTTCCTCCATGTCACACCCTTCCCTGCTAAACTCCTCGACAGGTTTCAAAAGCGATGGGCAAACGCTCCCAACACACTGGGTGTCAATTGTCTGCGTCAAACTCTGCATGACGCTCCTCGCGACAGCAGAGTAAAGAGAAGGCAACTCAATAAGAACCACACTGTCCAACAGCTGTTTTGAGATGATCGCAACAGACAGTCCCTGCTTGTCTCCTTTTGCCTCAGCATCTCTCTGCAGCACTGATTGCAGGAGTAGGGTAGCCAAATGAGCCGTGTCTTCGTCTGTGAGGAATGGAGCGATCAGATGCAAGTTGGTCGTCACCAGAAGCCAGTGAGCTGCTGGATAACTATCAGCATCCACACTGCTGATCTGAAGATCCCACAAATGGTCGAACTGGGTAGGCAACGATTCGCCTCTTCCCACTATGAACTGGGTGGCATTCTGGAGCACATCCAAGTGACTACTATCTGAGGCGAAGTCGCTCCTCAGAATGATTTTCTTCATCATCTGAAGGGCCAGAAATTTCTGGAAAAGCTGTCCGACTGAGCTGTAGCCCTCTAGTGCAGCCTGATCCCAATCCTTCACTAGCACTTCAGAGAGCAGCCAGAGGCTTTCATCTTTGACCTCACTGCTAGACATGTCTCCATAAAGAAAGTATTTACTGCAGTGCATCTGGAAAAGGGCATCCATCTCAACCCAGGTGTAGGTGAGCAAAAGCCCCGACTCTCTGACCTTCTGACCCGAGAGGGGCACATCTCTGAGCCACTCCAGTAGAGACTTCAGTGTGGCCAGCATCTCTCCCATGAACCTCTGTGTCTGCCTGACTAGGGGCAAAGGCGTGCCGTTGTCCAGGGTCTTCAGGCTGAAGAGCACGGCGTGCAGGAGCACGCAGAGCGAGAACATCTTCAGTGCGGCGTCCCCGTCCTGCTCCCGGATGTCCGGCAGCACATCGTTCCGGATCCTCTCGAGGATGAGCTCGCAGAGCTCCAGGCTCTGGCTGCCGGGGGTGTCCCGCAGGCAGAGGGCGAGCGTCTCCTCCATGGTCTCAGAGACAAGAGGCTGCCTCAGCTCGTCCATGGCCGGCCTGCAAACTACGGTCAGCAGCTCCTCGAAGAGCCTGGGGAGCTGCCGCAGCTTGGTATAGGTGGTCAGGGTTGCTGAGATGAGGGCGTCCCGGGCCTTCCGGACGCGGGGCTCTGTGCAGTCTGAGTCCACCCACACGGAGGAGACCAGTTCATCCAGGTCTGGCTCCACGATCATGTGGTTGAGCGCCAGGAGGGTTTTCAAGCAGCGGTACCATGCTGGCGTAGCAGTCTGTGCGTTGTTGAACAGGACCTGGGTCAGTTTCCGGTAGAACTTCAGCTGCACTTCCTCGTGTTGGATTCGATCGGCTGCCACATTGTAAATGTCACCGTTCAAGCAGCTGTTCAAGAGGTTCTCGAGAGCAAGCAGCACGAGGTTCCAGTTCCCCGCATTGAATGTGTCTTTGAGAGTCAAGTCTTCAGTGAAGTCCAGGGCGGACACAAACTTTGTCATAAGGTGGAAACAGACCAGCTTGTTGTCGCCACCTTTGCAGAAGGCATCCAACGCGAATTTGAAGAGCAAAGGAAGTGAGGTGGAAACCACCGCGTATAACACCGCCGGGTCACAGGAGCCTGGAGCACAGAGCTTTGCCAGGATTGTGCTGAGTGGGGAGGGCAAGCCTTTCCCTGCGCGCCCCTTTCTGCCCGCTGCTGGCTCCTCTCCTGAGGAGAGCAGGAGCTCGTCCTTGTACGCCTGCAAGTTGTCTGGGAAGAACAGCGCCACCTGCAGGGCAGCATCCACCTTGCTGCGGATCTCCTTGCTAACGTGCTGCCTGAGCCGCACCTCACCATCCTCCTCTGACCATGTCCTGGAGGACAGCAGGTACCTCAGCACGAGGAGAGGCTGGAGCAGGTTAGACGTCACCTGGGTGAACACCCGGTTGGCATTGGCCTGTTGTCTCTGAACTGTCAGGTAGGTGCTCAGTGTCAGCAGCAGCATCTCGAACTCCCCTGCTGACAGGGGCTCCCCACTGTGCTGCAGGCTGAGCCGGGAACACGCCAGATGGCTGAGCCTGGCCAGCAGCTCCCCCAGCAGCTCGTACTTGGCAGTGTAGGTGACAGAGAGGACGGGCGAGGACAGGATGCCACGCAGGCAGCTCAGCACAGTGGCGAGAGAGACAGAGCACTGGCCGGAGCTGTACTCAAGGATCCTGTCATTAATAACCTATAGGGAGGAAGAAAATAGAAATGAGAAAAGTGTGAAATAATAAATAACACATGTAACGAGAAAACTGTAAAATAATGAATGAAGAACTGAGTATTAAAATAATGACAATGCACTATAAAAATCTGTTAGCTGTTGCAGTAATGAAATCTTCAAAATCACACATTAAAATTTTTCTTCTGTGATTCACTGTGGCAAATACCTGTGCCACTGCTATCCGCAAGCTGATGGTTTTTCCCTGACTCAGGACATTCTGTAGTTTCTTGCTGTGTATGATATCATCAAAGTAAACCCAGAGGCCCTCCACCACCTTTTGTGCCAAGTCGATTTTCTTGCTATAAAAGAGAGTGAGAGCATGGCTGGTCCAGTCAAATAAAACCTGGGGAAAAAGGACAATAAATATTACAAACAAACAACAAAACTAAACAAACAAAAACTCCTAAAGGAAAAGATCCCTAACTCCTAAAGGAAAAGTGATCTGCCCTATATGCTGGTTGGTTTTACATGGTTTCCCTTGTCAAACATCACACAGGAAATAAAGTTAAATGTTCTTACTTGTTCCTTATTTGGAAGAACACATTGTGGTGAGATCCAAGCAAATCTAGCGAGCTTCAGTTTATCCGTCCAGGGTGTTTGAGGACTCTTAAGTTTCAGATGGATGCCAGAATATATGGCAGCCATGATTTAAATAATCCAACCTAGCAGGGATTGACAAGATTGACAATACATCATTCATTTGTATATTAAATTAAATGCATTAAATGCATCCTGTCCTATTTCTGGCCCCACAATTCACCACCCAGACCACAATGGCAGATTTTTTTTTCTCCTCTTGGTCACACCCAATCGATTAACATAAGTATAACGAATAGAAATGCACGCATCAACACATCGATGTTTTTGACGCCATATAGCTGGACGCAGTCGTGTGCACAGGGAGTTGTGGAGACTAAATTAGTCTTCTAACCACTAGAGGGAGATGTTTAACTACAACATTCCGACTTGTGCTGCACATCCAGTACTGTACATGCAGTAAAGCACATGCGTACCGCAAACTCTGTAGCGCAACCCTAGCTCTGACGATATATATTGAAATGCTTCCTAAGTTATTGAAAACTATTATATTGCTACCCATCAAAGCATCAGCCAACCACTTAGCCCAATCAAACCTGGATCTCTAGCCATGTTTCAAAAGCAAGCCTGCCTCACTAGCCAAATTTACTACAATCGTCTATCAGAGAACTTAACCCTCACACAAATAAAAATAAGAATAAGAGCTATTGTGGAACAATTAATTCACATTTGTTAGTTTACAGGCACACAAGTAAGTTAGCCCAATAGCTGGCTAACATTACGAAAACAACACGAAAGACCCCACGTTACTAGCCACTTATTAGCTCCCATGTAACGTAACTAACTATGATATCAAGCATTAGCAACTTAGCCGTGATAGCGTGACCAACTACATTTGGCGTCACTTATGTATATCATAAGCCCGAACAACAAATATTGTCGGTTTTAACTCACTACCTTCTCGCACATGTGGCGCATCTGTTGCTAGACGCTTCAGCTTCAACTTCAACCTCTAACCTTTACTCTCAAGACAAATGTAAATGATGAACTACTTCATCGATAGAACGGATATTGGCATGGTATATCCGTGCAGGCAGCAAAGAGTTTTGCTATGTGCGTGGGGAAATAAAAATGAACCAGTGTATTGCAGTAAATGTTGTTATAGGAGGAATTTTGTGGACAACGTGTAACTTAAAATGGTGGCCTTTTAATTAATTTCATGCTGCGCATCGTCGATTACAAACATAAATCACGTACGGGCCCTGTTTAAGTAATAATTGTTTCGCTTGTTTGTGAGTAATTAAACGTTCTATTACAATTATTATTATCATAAAGACAGAAATTCAGCATTTTAAAACTAAAAAGACCATTAACGTGTTTGTTGTGGTTAGATTTAGCAGGAGATGTGTTCGATTGGGCATGCCTGAAAAAGTTGAACTACATGATCGGCCATTGGTTTGAATGCCACACTCATGTAGCTAGTCAGTTTGAACGCTGGATGGTACAGCAGGGTCACCTTTTCGTCTTATGAAACGGTGGATGGTTTTCTTTGAGGATGTTTGTGCATGCGTTTTATTGTTATTGTTGACGTCGTTGAAAGTGTCAAGGGAATATGTTCGACTGAGCTGGACTGTTATCAGTAGACAGATTGTTGTGACAGGGCGTTGGTAACGAACGATAGACGATAGCTGGGCGCAACAAACCTTCTTTTATGTGGCTGTCATGAACAGATAATGTGAAATAACTGTCAAAACGAAGACTATTGCCTTTCCCACTGGGCAGATCTCTAACTACCAACGAGGGATGCAGCTGTTCCGAAGAGACCGGTCACTTCTTTGACATTTGTGTTATATGTATCAGACTAGCATTTCATTCATCTCGTTTACTAATTGTAGCAAGGGAAGTTAAAAATACGTTATCTGTCGTTGACCAGTTTGGTTCGTCCTTTTAAAATATGGTGCATTCGATAATTGTGTGTCAGTTAACATTTTGAGTTGTGTTTCTATGCGGTTGCCCACCTGACAGCTAGGTTTCTCTAACAGGATGAGACTATTTAAGTTGACAAGATGCACAGCAGCGAATCTACTGAAGCGCAGGAACATACACTGCTGTCAAAATCGGACTTACTGGGTGGAAAGTACGGTTCTAAAGGGACCACGAAAGAGACGAGAATACGTCGTGTCACGTCCTCTGCCACTTTATAGTTTTGAGTCAGTCACGTCGCCAATGCCCTGTATTCGACTTGGAGAGGTTTCAGCACCCCACCATGTATGGACACTCTCGACGCACAAACTAAACTATTATAGTACCTCCACTGATTCGAGGCCAGCCACACAAGATGGGGTAGAAATAAAGGACAACAAAACCAAGATTGATAAAAGTCTTATGCCAGTACCATCTGAGGACATCCGACGGCTGTTGCACCTGGCGCACCCGGAGCGGTGGCGCTTGTCTGGTAGGTAGCCTAGATGTAATTTCGGGTGATGGCATGGACGCAACAAAACAGTCATCGTTTTAATTTAATTTGTATTAATGTGCAGAAAGTTTGAATTTGTGGAAGGATTATTGTTATGTTATCATTAACAATTTTTCTGATTCACAAAACTAGTTATGATATATTTCCACGTTTAGGCACATTAGTAGAAGTCTTTTTGTAAAGAGACACTTCAACTTCATGAATCTAGGATAATATGGCCAATTTGGTTGGGTTTTGAGCTACACCTGTTGAAACCGTATGGAATGGCTGTCACCACACCATATTTACCCCACCTTTTCATTCCCAGCGGCTATGGGTTTCCTAGTGGCCTCCAGTGCTGTAACCATGTCAGCTCCCTTTTTCTTGGGGAGAGTTATCGACACCATCTACACCACCCCTGCCGCAGACTTCAGTGCCTCCCTCAGCTCCCTGTGCCTGATGCTGGCCGGAGTGTTCATCTGTGGAGGAGTTGCTAACGCTGCACGGGTGTACCTCATGCAGATCTCAGGTAGACGCCCAGGGTTTCTCCTGTGCTGTTGGCAGAACTGTGAACTATGATAATAGAAAACTACGATGATTAAAAAAACATGCTGTTGGCAGCACTCTGGTAATAAAGACTGTGCTTTTGACGGTGAAGATCAAGTGAAGATTTTATGATAAAACATGATGATAAATATGTTATGAACGTTTTTTTGTCTAGTGGTATGCACTGCTCAAGTTAACTTTTTACTGTTGATGTACTATATCTCAGTTGGGCTCCTGATGGCTATTGTTGCTATTCTGTGACTGACAGATTGTATTGGCATGGCAATCTCTTCACAGGGCAACAGATTGTGCGCAACCTGCGCGAATCTCTCTTCACCTCCATCGTCAGACAGGAAGTCGGGTTCTTTGACAAGACTCGCACTGGGGAACTCATCAACCGCCTGTCGGCCGATACAACCATTGTGGGACGCTCGCTGACGGACAACCTCTCAGACGGCCTGCGCTCAGTCGCCCAGGCAGGAGTGGGTGTCAGTATGATGGTGAGGATGTTTCTCTGCTCCAGTTCTCTGTTTCTGTTCAGTAAATCTGGTCAGTTTGGCTACTACAGATCCCCAGATCGTGAGACTACTGAAATGGGGTATAGTTGGTAGTAGTGGTGCCAGTAGATGTCAGAGTATATGTTGTTGTTATAGTTGTTGTTGTGGCTGCTGTAGCCATAGAGGCAGTATCCACGTTAGGGTGTTAGAGGTGTTTGGAAAGAAGGTGATAATATGTAAGGTTGTACAAAGGCTGTTGTCCTCATGAAGAAATCTCTGATGGTAAGCCTCAAGTATTTTTGATGGCTGAGATGGCTGTAAGCCTCGTAACCCTCAGAAGAAGGGTTTTCAAACAAATCTGTTAATAAGACTTCCTAAGCAGCTGTTCAAATGAGATGCTCTTTTTCAAGAGTAGCCTGTCTAAAGGTTTGATCCTCTTGGGATCTTATCATGAAGGTCTGTTTTGTCCAGCGCCTGTTGCTAAGGTGATCTAATGAGCAGATCACAGGGGGATGAGTTTTCCCCTCATAGTACGCTCAGTGTCGGGGCGAACATCATCTGCCATTTACAGTTTTATAGTCTTAATTACCAGGATCATTTAATTTTGTAATAAAGGTCTTTAAACTGAAGGTGTATGATTAATTATTTGTATTGGTTGTTTCCTGTGAAATGACTGTCAACATTGTGCTTACTCAATTGGTGATCTACAGACTGCTACAATGGCCCCTGTCAGCTGGTCTCAGATAGTGAGTGAACTTAGTTGCCCTTGTTCTATATTTGTACTAGAATAGGGAAGTGTGATAGTTTTATTGTTACAGGAAATGAGAGCCATTATATCTTTCACTTTTCCATCATCTCGTGTGTGGCCTGAGAAACTGGTCTGACAATTGGAAACTTCCTTGTACTGTAACTTATTACAAGAAAATGTCTGGAATTTCACAGATTGTGGCTGATGTATAGTAAACAATGATTACAGCTACTGCTCGTCACACAACCCTGACATCTTGCATGATACACTGCAGAGTTGCATTGTGTAGTCAGCCTTCAAGGAAGCTCCTCCGGTCTTACCTCACAGCCAACTGCAGCCCATTGCAGCTACATGTATCCCCTTTTAAAATCAATTACGTGAGGAGTCTGCTTGTGGCGTAAGGTTGTCAGGCTGGTTGTATTTGTAAAATTGCAAAGCATTTGGATTTATATTTCCATCATAATATACAACCAAACTTTGTCCGATGATGTCCATTTTATGAAATATCATGTGGTGCGACCATCAAGAAACGACCACTTTGGGACAATTATGTTGCAACTTCCTGTTTTTGAATGGATATCATCATTGACCAGTTTGCCAAGGACCCATGGAATCAGCAACAGGTTTGTAACACTCTCAAATTTGGAAAAAAAAATAACCTTTTTAACGGATGGTATGTAGTTGCCATATTTCGATATCATGTGGTGTGACCTCAAAAAAACAATGAATTTTAAGTTATTTCTACAAATATATATTTTGATTATAAATTTCATTGTGACCTTTTGTGCTAAGCTAGGTTGTTTTGTTTAGGTGGCCAATTCTGTGCCTGTAAATTTTGACTGAACTTGAAAATATCATGTGGTGCGACCAAATATCATGTGGTGCGACCAAATATCATGTGTTGCGACCATTGCAAAATGTTTTCCATGATAGATATATGTCCTTGATTGGCAGTTTTTGTGCTTTAATATTCAATTGATGATTTATATGTGTTAAGTACTTTATTTAAGTATTATTTGGAATAGATTTTTATGTAATTTGAGTAATTTTTTTCTAATATTTCAGAAACAACGTTTTAGGTTTAAGCTTTGTACAATATCATGAGAAAAAGCTAAAAATATAATTTAGAGCATGTCATTTCACTTTAGTAATTATGCCTTTATTAGTAATTTATTATTTATTTATGTATTCATTTATTTATAACTGTTTTAATCTATTTGACCAGATGCCAGACAGCCTCCGCCATGATGAGGAGGGAGTGTGGGCACACCTGGAGCCCATACTGAAAGAGCTTCAGGCAACCTGCCCAAAGATTACAGTTCTACATGTAGTCAGTGATGGACCTGTGGTTGAATCCGCTGTAAAGACGTCATGGAGCTTGCGCATAAAGTGAGAAGTCGAGATCCAACTAGCAATCTACCGATTGCTGAACGACTTCTCTACCACCTGAAATCACTCTTACCACAGCACTCCAACAGAACTAGTTCGAATCGGGCACTTCGCCATAACCCTCGTTTGTGTTAAATAACTGTTTTGAAACTTCCGTCTATAATATAAATCTTTTCACGTCAGATTTTCTCATATAGGCTATACACTTTATATTAAAAAAAAAAAACAGTTTTGAACAATGGTCTGATGCAAATAGATTAAGCAGTGATAGATTAAAGTATGGCTTGTTAATGTCATCCCTTTCCTAACCAGCTTCTTAACGATTTAGTTATTGTTGTTGCTGTTATGAAGTGAAGCAGGGTTAATTAGGGTTCAGGCTGAGGTTGCGAGGCGTGGCGTGGGGCAATTACGTCATCGGGTTAGAAAATGTGCGGATCAGGCGTCCACACGAACACGGATGCGCTGGTGGGTTGGAATCTTTCCACTCTTAAGACCGGTTTCAAAAGGTTGCGGATTCAGTGACCCAATCTGCCGGGTTCGTGTGGACGGAGGGCAGATCCGACAACATTTCTTTCCGGATTCAGGCAATCCAGGTTCCGTGTGGACGGGCCCTTAAGATTCACCAGGTTTTGTTTTCACAAGCGGCACAAATAAGTCATAGGGAGGTGTCATGCTTTTGAAGCATGTAGAAATGAAGACATGCCTATGTTACCAGCCAGTAAAAGTAGACCTGAGGGAAACCATGTGCCACACTGAAGATCCCTCAAGCACTCCTGAGCGACCAGGGAGCAAGCTAGTCTTCAAGACCTGAATGGCAAGTTTGATGCGATTTTTATATAAAAATATGTTTATGTAATGTTTGTGTTCATGAAAATTCTATGAATTTTTGAATAAAATCTGGTTTTAATTTATGTTTTGTATGGAATTTATTGTTTATTGATCTCTTTAAACGATAGGAGGTTTTCATATCATTTGGAGCGACCAATAATAGCAATCACTGTATTTAATTCTTAATAAAAAATATCAAATTTTTTGGGCTGAAATATTAATCACTAATACAGTATGCTTAAGTAAATGGTATTTTTTTTTTTTTAAATCTATCAGTTTTATGCGCTTTACAGGAAAAATACGTCTAAACTACATTTAAGAAGGGGACTTAAGACATAATAGAACAAAAATATGAGATCATTATGTACAAAAACTCAAAAGAAATGCAAATACTGTCTCTAAACACTTTATATTACTGATAACTTGTTTAAAAAATGTTAAGTATGTTAAGGAAATTAATTAGTTTTAAGATAAATCACGGTCGCACCACATGACATTTTTTAAGGCCATGGCCAATTTATCTAGATGAAAAATTAAGTGATTTTAGTGATTTAACATTTTAATATGAATTTACGTGTACACAACATTCTAAATGTTTGAAAAATTGCAATAGATATTCTTATTTTTTGTATTTCAAAATTGGCCTGTTGAAAATCCTTATACGTCATTGACCCAGATGGCAATTGTGTACCCTGCTCTAATGAAATTACATTCCAGCTCCTGAACTCCTTCCACTCATCGCAGACATTTACTGAATTAGCAAGCGCTATGGGGACCGCCAAGCCAGTGGCACAAAAATGCAAGGATATATTCATAGTATTGTGTTCCATGTTATAGATATTGTTCAGTCAAACATTCTGCCATCATCAGCTTCATTTTGTGGCAGCAATCACCCATGAAAGGTTTGCTTATCAGTGCAGCACGAATTGGGTTATTAAATGAAATGCCAGTGACCAGAAAGAATCACCATTAGCATCCATATTGTAGAGTTCTATTCTATAGTGGAAAGAAGTGTACTCTGGAGATACTCTGATGACAATGTGTTTGTGTGTCACTAACGGAAGAAGAAGTAGTTATTCAGTCGGATTTTTCATTTTTCTTTAGAGTGTGAGGATACTTGTACATTTCACCGTTTGCATACCCTGAATCTGATATTGTTAAAATTATGTTTACTTCTGATAGATATTGTAATTCCATGTTTGTACGTTGAACCAGTAATTATGTACAAATGTATTAGAGGACAAGAATTTCAGTGATTCTAACTGAGTTTTGACCTCCGACAACACTGGTACATTTTTTTGCTGTCAGCCAGTTGATGAAAAGCTAACAATGGTTTCATGACTCTCTATGAGACATACATTCACACCTTGTTTGATGTCTCAGGAAATTTTGTTGTTGCCCTTTCCCATACTTTCCACTGCACCGCAGTGAGCCAATATTTTGATTGTTTCCGAATGACGTTAAGAATGGGTTGTGACTCATCCATTGTTGTGAATGCATTGTATAACAGCAGAGGGGGCTGTAACAAGAACAGAACCTTTGCTTAAAACTTCGTCAAATCCATTAAAAGTGTGCGTGGAAGAGACGTCTTTTATGAAAAGGCATTCAACCATGAAGACATGATTACCTGGAATGTACTGCTAACATTGTTTGTTGTCTGTCTCTCGCCCCTGTCTACTTCCTCGTAGTTTTACGTGTCCCCCAGTCTGGCTGCGTTTGTGCTGATGATTGTGCCGCCCATGGCTGGCCTGGCCGTGATCTACGGCAGATACCTGCGCTCCATCTCCAAACGCACCCAGGATTCGCTGGCTGAGGCCACACAGGTAAACAAAAGTTGTTTTGGGTGTTGGAAAACTGCCAGGGGCTGTTTTTTCTGACAAAAGAGACTGGCACAAAAGTGAACAGGGCCCTGTTGAAAGACGTCATTGTCATCTTCAGAATTGAAATGGAGGTGTAATTTACTTCCCCCAGTCTCGCTCACCCCACCTCTTCTTTTTGTTGCCTTTTCTCAACATGCCTATTCACTCTTCTCTCTCTCTGCTCAATCCCCACTTCTCCTCCCTCCCGCCCTCTCACTCTCTTTTTCTCTTTCCCTCTCTCCGTCCCATCTCTGTCTCAGCTGGCCGAGGAGAGGATCAGTAACCTGAGAACGGTGCGAGCGTTTGGGAAGGAGCGGAGCGAGGTGGAGAAGTACGTGGAAAGGATCAACTACGTCTTCCAGCTGGCCAAGAAGGAGGCTGTGCTGAGGGCCGGCTTCTTTGGGATGGTGAGTGGCCTAAACATGACTCGGGCCTGGAACCTCTCAAGTGCTCTCCAAACTCACTCACTCTTTCAAACTGACGCACATCTCACTCTCAGTTTCAGTCCAAACGTAGTCTCTTATGATATAGCCTATTCTCTCCACTCTCTTTCAATAATTTGGACTCACTTCTGACCTACCCCTTGTAGGTGTAAACTTACTTGGCCAATAAACATGATTCTGATTCTGAATAGTTTGGTCTCACTTCATAACTACTCCTCCACTAAGTCACACTCACTCCATTTCACTGTACCATTCCAAACTCACTCACTCACTCTCTCTCTCTCTTATTCTGTCCATCATTTTCATTACTTCTCAGTCTCTCTGTCCAACCTTCCTAAGCTCTCTCTGACTGTCTGACTACAGAAGCCCAAACCTGTAGAGATATAACACAATAACACATCTTGTGTCATCTTGTTGCCCACCAGAACAGCCTGTTCCCACTGCAGTTTTTGGTTTCCTGAGACAGTGTAAAGACTAGGTTTACCAATACTAACACAATCCACCCTCTTTTACCCTTTTTTAACGTTTGTTGTTCTCTTTTCTCTGTGTGTGTGTGCGTGTGTGTTTGTTTTAAACAGACTGGCCTCAGTGGAAACATCATGATCCTGTCGGTGCTCTACAAGGGTGGCTTGCTGACTGCCAGTGAACAGATGACTGTGGGAGAGCTTTCCTCTTTCCTCATGTATACCTTCTGGGTGGGCATCAGCGTTGCAGGTGTGTGTGTTTGTATGTTTGTGTGGTGCGTCTGTGTACATGTATTTATAGGTGGGTTAGGGTCTTTGCGATGGTGCAAACAATGTGGAAACAAATTAAATGAAACAAAAAATGTGCAAAATGCAGTATAGGTCTTCCATTTTAATCAGTTGTTGCCATGACAATGAAGGTCTTGTACCTCCCCACAATAGAGAATGGCACTGATGGAGCAATGCACGGTATTCCCCACATTGTTTGCTTCGTTTTGTTTCATGGAATTCCCCCCTCAGATATGCCAAAGAACATTTCCCACCTCACCAAGTAGCCAAACTGGCTTTTCAGTTGTGTCTCTCATTTTATCTTCTTTGTGTAGTTTTATCTGCACATATCAGTGTAGTGGCAATGATTTCCTGGAATGTTTTCATTCTGAAATTGTAGTCATAACTTAATCAGATGAAATTATTATATCTTGGCATCTAAGGAGCGGCAAGGCAGGTTTATTGGTATATAACTTTTCTAGACAAAAATACAATTCGACATGTGTATGTAAAACATTTGGCAAAGCATGATGGACATTCAAATTCATTGTGGCACTGAAAGGTCAATTGATAAGGGAAGTATAAATCATAACAGTAATAATGATCATAATAATTCAGTGTTGAAATAAACATTTGGAAGATCATGAAGGACATAAAAAGGGAATTGTGGCACTAAGGAGTTGATTGGGAAGGGCATTGAAAATTAGTTACAGTAATAACAATAACACACTTTTATCCAAAGCAATTTACAGAACATATATTTTTTTTAAATGAACAAAAACAGTATTAATTAATAATCAAATAACAACGACAATAATATATATATATTATTTTATATTGAATTGAATTGAACTGAATTATATATTATTATCAATTATGACAAAATATGAATATATACTGTATATACATTTCTGGTGTATTTAACATCAATAACCACAAAATCTTAATTGAGCCTTTCATGGACCTCAAGGATACATTTATAAATTAGAATAGTCATGCTAAAAGTATAAGATCTACTAAAGGATCGTAATGAAAAGTATCCTTAATGACACATGAATTAAATTCAATTCAATTCAATTCAATTCAATTCAATTCAATTCCCAAAGTACATGCTAGAGGGAGTGACTCTCTCCCACAGAAACCACTTTTTCTCAGCTGCTTGAAACGCCTTGTTGGAAGATGATGCAATCTTGTAACACAATCCATGTTGCTCGCCTAGCTGACCAATCAGAACACACTGGGCTCATTGGGAGGGAGGGTTTAAAGACACAGGAGCTCTAACAGAGCATTTCAGACGGAGAGTGAAGAGTAAAGTATCAGAAAAATTATACTTTTGTTTTTGGAATATTGAAGCATGTAAAACGATTCTAGTAGACCCCAAAAATAAAACACTGAAAATGAGCATTAGAGGTCCTCTTTAAATAGCTATAGTTGGTGGTATCACAGCTACTTTCACTGGTGAATGATATTCCCCTACATTGTTGATTCCTGGAATTCCCCACTCAAATATTCTCTATCTCATTTAAGTAGCCAAACTGGCATGCTTTGCATTTTTTTGCAATAGTACCCCTTTTTCCATCAAATGATCTGCACATATCAGTGCTGTGGTTCTCTTATGATCTTTTAAAATAGTTTTATTTTCAAATAACCAAAGTAAGAATATTGACCAGTGCATTATTAGATGAGGTGGCTGTGTCTTAGTGCTGCGTCTGTGTGGTGTGTAAGGAATGACTGAGCAAATGTACTTTTTTCACACAAAGACAATTCAAAGTGTTTGGATAAAACCTTTGCAAGAGCATGGAATACATGAAAAGTCATTCTAGAACTGAGGGAGTGACTGATAGAGGCAGTAAAAAGTAATAATAGTAACGATGATGATGATATGAACTCAAGTATACTTTACAGACAAAGAAAGAGGTGATACAAGTTATACAGGATATACAAAACAATGATAATGGAAATCATGGTTAATGCTCAAGAAAGCAACCAATGACATAAATGGTGTCATACAGAAAAGTTTCACTCAGTTCAGTGACCTCTGCACAAACATTTAGTGTGTAAGGGAAGTGGTAACAGGAGTACATTCCACACTTTCACCCAGAATAAACTCTTAATCAGCGATCACTAACACAGACTAAGCAGAGTTAGAAGTACTAAAGTGGGTTGGGCTAGTGAAAGAGAAATGAGAAGACCTGCTCTTGTGCTCTTGCATACTTACTGTTTTGGGTCACAAGCTTTCATAAGAACTCAGATTGTGTAGATCTTTCCGAGAACCACACAAGCAATAAATCAGACGATCATTACCGGTAGTCAAGGCCGTGTCATTTATGAGACTTAGCTTGTTAGCCTTGTGACAGAGGACTAACACTATTTTATAGCTACTTTACCTCCATGGCCAAAGGTGGCTGTTACCACTAAATGGGTTTCCAGGATCATGTATGTAATCCTCTGCTTTATATATACAGTGGGGAAAATAAGTATTTGAACCCCTGCCGATTTCGCAAGTTTGGCCACTTGCAAAGAAATTTGTGATCTATAATTGTAATAGTAGGTGTATTTTAACAGTGAGAAACAGAATATCAACAAAAAAATCCAGAAAACTGCATTTTATAACATTTATGACTTAATTTGCATTTGATGCAGAAAATAAGTATTTGACACCCCTAGCAAAACATGACTTAGTACTTGGTGGAATAACCCTTGTTGGCAAGCACAGACGTCAGACTTTTCTTGTAGTTGGTCACCAGGTTTACACACATCTCAGGAGGGATTTTGGTCCATTCCTCTTTGCAGATCCTCTCCAAATCCTTAAGGTTGCGTTTTCAATGGGAGGGAATGAGGGAATGAGGTTCAAGCCCAATATTCCACGTTGCATGGCCCCATCCATAGTCCCCTCGATGCAGTGGAGTCGTCCTGTACCCTTGGCAGAGAAACAGCCCCAAAGCATAATGTTTCCACCTCCATGCTTGACGGTGGGGATGGTGTTCTTGGGGTCATATTCAGCATTCTTCCCCCTCTAAATGCGGCAAGTCGAGTTGATGCCAAAGAGCTTGATTTTGGTCTTATCTGACCACATCCTGTCTCCCAATCCTCCTTAGAATCATTCAAGTGTTCATTGGCAAACTTCAGACGGCCCTGTACATGTGCTTCCTTGAGCAGGGGGACCTTGCGAGTGCTGCAGTACTTCAAACCATTACGGCGTAGTGTGTTGCCAATAGTTTTCTTGGTGACTGTGGTCTCAGCTGCCTTGAGATCATTCACAAGCTCCCCCTGTGTAGTTCTGGGGTTATTCTGCACCTTTCGGATGATCACCGATACCGCACGAGGGGATATCTTGCATGGAGCCCCAGACCTAGAGCGATTGACAGTTGTTTGGTGTTGCTTCCATTTATGAATAATCGCACCAATAGTTGTCTGCTTCTCACTAAGCTGCTTGCCGATGGTTTTGTAACCCATTCCAGCCTTGTGCAGGTCTACAATCTTATCTCTGACGTCCTTGGTCAACTCTTTGGTCTTGCCCATGGTGGTGAGGTTGAAGGTGTGAAGTCTGATTCTTTGGACAGGTTTCTTTTATACACGTCACCAGTTGAGATCAGGTGTACCTTGTTAGGCCTAATGAGGACTAATTTGTGTGCTTCTTGGGCACATAACTGGTCATTGGGAGCCAGACTTCTTGCTGTTTGCTTGGGGGTTCAAATACTTATTTTCTGCATCAAATACAAATAAAGTCATAAATGTTATAAAATGCAGTTTTCTGGATTTTTTTTGTTGATATTCTGTTTCTCACTGTTAAAATACACCTACCATTACAATTATAGATCACAAATTTCTTTGCAAGTGGCCAAACTTGCGAAATCGGCAGGGGTTCAAATACTTATTTTCCCCACTGTAGTGCCGTCCAAACATGGGAATACTGATAGAAATATACAGATATTACTTGACGTAATCACACGGCAGTACCAAAGCATCAGCGATATTACAAGGTGCCTCAGGTTCACTGAAGTTCAGGCCTTTACTGATGTTTTTACTTTTCTTCCTGAAAGGTTTCAGCTCCTTCTACTCAGAGCTGATGAAAGGCTTTGGTGCTGGAGCCAGACTGTGGGAACTAGTGGACAGGAAACCAGAGTTTCCCCTCGATGGTGAGTATGCCTTAACAAGTCTTACTGTCCTGCACTCATTATTACACCATACTGTGTGGTTAGAATCATGCACCAACATTTCACTTCATAGCTTAGTATAGTTGATCTAGTAGGAGTTTTGGTGAATAATCTGGCCAAATGTAAAATAACATTATGTATGTTACTTTCAGACAATAGTATTTGGATCTCTGTAGGAATCCACTGTTACCCATGGTGGAAAACCTTTACTTAACAATAATAGCAATTGTTGCAACATCATAGCTACATCCTGTTTTTTAAGAGACTAAGCCTTACCTCACTCCCTCCCTCCACCCCTTCCCCCCCTTTCTGTCTTTCCATCACTTGTTCTCTCTCTCTCTCTCTCTCTCTCTCTCTCTCTCTCTCTCTCTCTCCTCAGAGGGTATATCTTTGAGGCCGGAGCAGTTCAAGGGCCAGCTGCAGTTCCACAACGTGTCCTTCGCCTACCCGACCCGCAAAGAAGCACCCATCTTCCAGGACCTGAGCCTGGTGGTGCCGGCTGGATCCGTCATGGCTGTGGTGGGGCCCAGCGGGTCGGGCAAGTCCACAATGGTGTCCCTGCTGCTGCGCCTGTATGACCCAGACTCTGGTAAGGCACACCAGGAGGAGATGATGCACCTCAACACAGACCTAATTTCACTGCAAAAATTCAGCTTTCAAAAACAAGAAAGAAAAGTAATAAAATGGGGGATATATTACTTGAAATAAGCTAAATGATCTGTCAACAGAACGGGAAAATTTGACTTACCAAGATTGTTTTTTAAAAGAACCCAAATATATCTTAAAACTAAGCTGGCCAGACTAAAAAGAAGTACATTTGTCTTAATTCTGACTTTGACAAAGCAGTTTTGTACTTGTCAGTGGTGATCAAACTAGTTTCAACCATTAACTTGCTCAGAACCAGTAATAAAATCTCAGTAACAAGTTATAATACCTTATTAAGATATTTAAGGACTGAAACGCTTGTCAGACAAAAAACAAGCATATATTGCCTCGATTTAAGATACTAAGATTTAAAAATGTTCAGTGTTGTCATTGCAATATTCATCTATTGTGCACTTTCAGCAAACTCCAGCATGCATGTTTTATCAGTGTGCCGTGTGCCAATTATTCCCTCTCAGTGAAATGGCTTGGTTAGTCTTGCTGCAGTTCTTCAGTACAGACATAGTAAATGGATTGTTTTTAAGTTGAAGATCCTAGTCATATGTACTCATACATACATACATACCGGTACTTCCTCTTCACATTTCGTCACATCTTAGCATCTGGCCTCCATAGGGTTTTAATTTAAGGCTGTACCCTATGAGAGAGTTTTTTTTTTTTACTGCTTTTTTGGGTTCAGTTGCAGAGGTCTCAGTAGTACAGTCCTTTAGGCCTATGTCATTTAGCGCTAGGGTACCAAAGTGATTTATAGGCTGCTGGCCCCTGTGTGAAGATGATTATTTAAAGGCATCTGTTGTTAGCAGCATAGGAGACATAACATGCTGTCGCCCTGCTGTCACAGGTATGATCACTATTGATGGCAGAGATGTGCGGGAACTTAATCCTTACTGGCTGAGGAGTCATATTGGAACTGTCAGTCAGGTAAGTCCACCAATTAAAATACTCAAAAATGTTTAAAGATAACATGTTTATGCTTCAGAAGATAGAAAAGAAGTTCCAAAGCTTTTCAAAAGGTCCTTGAAACCAGACATGTGCTCCTTCAGCTGTTCCAACACAGTGTCTGGGAGGCAGACGCTGTCTGAACAGCTGAAGGACATTTGTCTGACGCATCCTGTTTTTTTACGGCTTTGTTTACAATTTTGGAACTTGTTTGCTATCTTTATTACTTACTTCTATACACTACTTCATCTTGGGATTTATCCTTTTAAAAAAGTATAGTAACAGTTTTCAGCATATTTATTACGTTTTCAAGTATAAATGTGTAGTTACAAATGACGATTTACTTTTGTTAAAACCTACGTATTTGTCTCCATGTGTGTATTTGTGTGTGTGTGTGTGTGTGTGTGCTGCAGGAGCCTGTGCTCTTCTCCAGCTCCATAGCAGAGAACATAGCATACGGTGCAGTGGACCCCAGGAATGTCACAGCTCAGGACATCTACCGTGCTGCCCAGATCGCCAATGCTCACGACTTTGTTCAAGGCTTCCCCAAAGGCTTTGACACCATGGTGGGAGAGAAGGGCATTCTTCTGTCAGGTATGGGAAAAAACTGTTGTGTTCATTGCATTTTCTTTTGAATTTGAATATCGTTATTAATATTGATGTTGTTGTTACTGTAACTACTACTGCTAATCATAATAATTAGTTGATATGCCTGTCTGTCTGCATGGGTGCATGTATTTATTGTTCTCAGAGAGAAATTTGTCTTGTATTGAAATTACCCACAAATGGACATTGCTACAGACTTTCTAAATCGATCAAAACGGTGAAATTACAAAAAATAGCAACTTTCAATTACAATCAAATACCCTCTTGTATAATCTCAGTAATGAAATGATGTTTGCAGATGTAAAGAAATTATATCATTTACAACACTATTAAATATCACTTTTTTTAAACTGAGAGTGCAATGAGGAAAGGAAGGATTTAAATGTCTCCCTCATGTGGATTGAAAAACCCACCTTTGTCATTTTATCTTCAAGTGTTCTCATTGTCTGTTGACTTTCCCTTCATTGAAATCCCTAACCAGATTTGCGGTGTTCGCCACATTAGAATTTGATTAGACTCAATTTCACAAAAGCTTAATCTTCTAATTAGGTGATTACTTGTCTGATTTAGTGACAACTTAACCTTTAAATTTGTGTCCGTATTAAATGTCATGTCTAATCCCTCCTGACAGGTGGTCAGAAACAAAGAATTGCCATAGCAAGAGCTCTGCTTAAGGTAAGCGATTCTTTCACTTGACTTATGTTTTACTATGTGTGTATGTGTATGTATGTCAGTGCAAAACTTAAATCCCTTTTCATTTTCTTCAGAACCCCAAGATACTCCTTCTTGATGAAGCTACAAGGTAGGAGCACCTGTGCAATATATTTGTAAAATTCTACATTCCTGTCTTTCGTATATTGTCAATCTAAATTATTTAACCATCTTTCCCACCCCTCCAATCTTTGCATCGATCTCCTGCTCTCTCTCTCTCTCTTTCAATTACCCCTTACTCTGTCTTTCTCTCTGTCTTCCTTTTTGCTGTCCTCTTTCCTCTTTTGTTCCTCACACATCTTGCCTTCTCCTTCCATTTCCATATCTCCTCTTCTCTCCAACTCTTTTTGTGTCCTCTGTGTCACTCTCTCATCTTTTTTTTACCCGCTCACTCTGACCCCATCTTTCTCTATACCCCCCCCCCCCCCCCCCCCCCGCCCTCCCTCAGTGCATTGGATTCAGAGAATGAGTACCTGGTGCAGGAGGCACTGGAGCGTCTGATGGTGGGCCGCACGGTGCTCATCATCGCCCACCGCCTCTCCACCATCCAGAACGCCGATGCTGTCGCCGTGCTGGACAAGCACCGCGTCGTTGAGTGCGGTCGCCACGCCGAGTTGCTAAGCAACCGCGATGGACTTTTCCGGAGGCTGATGGAGAAGCAGGCCTTCATGCATGACGAGCAGAAACAGATCCTGTGTAAATAAGGCATCATGATGCCCCCCACCCCAACCCCCAGAGAGTATGAACTGAGACTGGTCAAAGGTCTCCAGGACCACAGACTGATGGTGAAGTATCTGGCTGTATTTGTTTCTAGCACATATAGATTCTTCAGAGGCTGAAGTACAGTCATGGGGCTGCCTGAAGCTGACCGGTGCTTTGGGGTCGGAGTGGGGAGGGTTTTTTTTTTTCCCTGATATATTTAAAAATAGGGTAAGGGAGGTTTGGAAAACTACTCTTTGACAAAGGGAAAAGAAGATGAACCATGCTTGAAGACCTCCTCAACAGCAAGAAGACCGTAAGGAAAGTGCTACAGGACATCACGCACCGCGCCAGTCAGTCTGTGCGTCCACTTATCAAACCTGCCTTATTTTTATTTGCTCCTGAGATACTGAAAGACACACACACAGTATGCCACGTTTTTATGACTGCACAATGTATTTTTATGTTGTATCCAAAAACTTGAAAGCTACTGTACAGTATATGATGGTCTGCTGTTGGAACACTACACAGTGGCCCCTAGGTGTGAAGGCTTTATTTGACGGGTTTCAACTGTACACTCCCAATTATAACACACAGCATTATTATGTTGTTATTGGCCTTTGTAAAACATACCTTGTTTTTTTTCTTCTTCTTCAGCTAGCCTTTCCAACATTCCAGGTTGTCAAAGAAATTACAGTGATTTTGGCACAGTTGCTGGAAGTCTTTTTAATGGCGTTTGCACGTCCAGTGCACTCTGAAACTCTTAGGATCAGCTGATCGTGAATTTGGAATTGTCTGTAATGGCTGACAACCTTTGTGCATTGATTGATCAGATTCCTGTCCTCTCCTCTCTGGTCATGTTTAATTCTGGGTGACAGAGCTAAGAAAGATCCCGTTACACTGGCAGACCTCAGTAAGTTCACTGCAAATCAGCTAAATGACTGCAGATTTAAAAGATAAATCAACCACAAGTGCTGACAGTGATATTATCGCCACTTCTGTTGTGTTCCACTCAGTGAACTGAGCTGCTGCAAGGCGGCCCCTGTGCAAGGCTGTGTAGTCATGGAACCCACTGGCTGTACCAAACTCCAACCACTAGTTGTTTTGATGACAAAATTGGACAAGACTGGAATTGTATAATCAATTTCATTTCCTACATTTTTATATTTTAGCCAAGTGGCTATTTCTGTAGCCAAGTGTTTAAGTTAATATGTGTTAGTATGTGCATATCCTCATCACAAAATGCTTGAGTGACAGCTGTATAGCTGTGCAACAGGGTCAGTATGCCACAGTTTCACTGAATTTTATAGAGAAAAACTTTTTATATAGAAAAAAACGAATGTCGTGCCTAGAATGCAAATACTATGTGTCTCTTTTTGGATGCTTCTTTGTGGCCACGCCATAATTTGTTAGCAATAGATGAACAATAACAAGGACAACCTGTCTTTGTTTTTATACATCCATTAGAGTAAAGTGAGTACAAAGGAACACAATTCCTATTAACTGAGCAAGTTACTGCACTGGCTTGAATGACGCACACTTTATTGACAGCTTAAAAAAAGAAGTATATGTCTGAAGTATATATATGTTGAATATCATACGTATCAACCCGTCTCTATTTTTTATGTATGAGCAGAGAAATTATTTAATCAATATGAAGATAGTTTTGTGTGATAAATTATTAGGTATTGAAGTATAAATTAAAAATGTACTGCTGAATTTGTCATCAAATCTACAGTGTGGTCCTTTCCATAGATTTTAATTTGTAAGGGATTTTGTTACATTGTTTTACCAGAGGACTGTTGTTTCATAAGATCACCACAAGGGGGTTCTGTTGTTATGGATGCAATGTGAACAGTGAACATTGTGGCCTGTGTGTTGATGAATGTGAATCTTCTCTTCTCCCATATCAGACTGTTTCAGTGGGTCTCATCTACACATTTACACATTTACCTTGGTTGAGGTTAGCAGTGCCATGCACACAGTTGATGAAAATAAAGAGATACTGAAGTAGTGCATCATAACAGGAAAGTGATAAGGACTTGGATAAGAACTCGAAAATCAGTTCTACTGTTCAAAAATCAGTTCTACTAACCTTTTGAGAACGTTTGCTAGAGAGACATTGCTTATTGTCTTTGCATGAAAATCCTACTCCTGCATCAACGGTTTCCTGACCCAGTTCAGTGTGTGTCAGTGTGCCTGTTTCCCCATCAACAGTGCAGAGTGCATGCGACCCCTGGAAACCACCCGTTGCCATTTCGTCTCCTGTGCCTGCTCTGGTGAGGAAAATCCTTCCCTATTAGGACTCAAGGTTTGAAGTGGTCCTCTGATCAGCCGAGCGGGTAAGCAGCTTACCTCCCTCTTTGACCAGGAGGCCTGTGTGATGGTTAACCAAGGCCTGCTAACTGTCATCCTAACGAGCACCTGTGCAACACAAGTAAGCGGAAGCAACAGCAATATAGAGACACACATACACAGATGTTGAAAAGTCAACAAACCCCTCTGACCTATTACCTTGATGGGCTCTAAATAAGTGGCAAACAGTTAAAAAATCATTTTTAAGATTCTACAAAGTAGCTTGGATACTAGGGTACTAATCTTTTTGGGATGTACATGTAACATGAAGTCAGAAAACCGTCAAGGCACCTCCAGAGGTTTTTTTATGGCTCCTGTTATGAAATCCATAAATCATACGAAGGAAATATTTAATACCTCAAACTGTGATTATTGTTGAAAATATTATCATCCTCCTTGCTCTTTCTTTAGATGCAATTGGAGGCTCTGAAGAATACATTAAAGTGCATTGCTCTACAACTTCCCTGAATTGTTCCTTGATGGAAACTCAGCAGCTTCTTGTTTCAGATAGGGCAGAACACACTCAGACTGTTGGCATGTTTGCAAATATATTCACTTATGGTCCAATTTATCTTTTCTATTGCTGAAAGACTTAAAACACTGTTCTATCACTATTTACCTCTGTGTTTCAAATGCATGATCCTTTACCATTTTGGCCCATCTTGGCAGATAAACACCTGGACATAATTTACACATATGAGCTAAATGTATTTTCATTCATACACAGCAAATGCCAGACATCTACAAAATGAACACTTGACAGAAACTAACTTTACAAACCAGCTGCCTTTATTTGTAAAAAACATAAAGTGCCAGTATCTATGGCAAACACTGCATACAAAAGAAGAAAAGAAGAAACATTACGAAATAGCAGTTGGTCTCTCTTGTTACATAATGTTTTTATAAATTCAATGATGCACACCAGCAGCAGCTCACCACATACTCGAAGCCATCCCAACTCCTTTAGTGCATGGTCTCCTTACATCCGTAGCCAGTCAACGTGTTGACCCCCCAATATAAAGAAACAAAATAGCTTGACAAATACGAAATAAAAATGTATAATCAAAGGATATAATACAATCTTAGACTAATAAACTAGTTCCAGTTCTATAGTTCCGCTTCTGTCTTTAGAGGCGAATTTATCTGCCGCGACAAAACTTCAGGACCAAAACCGGATAAACCTCTTCCGTTATACCAACGTTCCTTTAGTTGCTGCTGTGGTCGCAGAATATTTGGATCACCAGAGTCAAACGACAGAACGTCGATGTTTTACTCTGTTAAGGCAAGAAACTAGATGAGGGAAACCCTCCTTGTTGCCGATCTGTGATATGGAAAGAGTTCTACAAATCCTACACTCTCCATATACGGACCGCGCACCGTAGCTTGAATTCATGACTCCAACGCCTTCTATGGGCAGCCGCGCACCCGTCCAAACGACGGAGTCATGTCGCTTGACTACTACGCACCCGTACGTTGACACTCCAAGAACCTAATATGGATGGGCGCTGGGAAAAATTCCAACAGAACACTCAGACATCCTCAATGGTGTGTGAGACAGGTTTGAAAAAAATCATAGGCGATGGGTATATAAGGTTCCCCAGGGTGAGCGTCCTCCCGTAGCAGGAACCACAAGCGGTAGCGTTCTGCACTCCAAGCTTCGTCTGAAAGGCAACAACAAGGTAAGGAAGCTGGAGCTGAACCAACAATTCGACTTCTATAAGATAATCAGTTTAATCAGTAATTAAGGGGAAATGTGATTAGGATAGTCTTATAAGCCTGTGTTAATAAGGGGTTTTGAAAGCGTGGGGCTTACTTTGGGTAAAGGAACAGAGGAAGGAACAGAGCAGCTACTCTCACATGACAATTAATAGGAAAACTGAAAACCAATTAACGGTATTAATAATGTCTGTTGTGTACTATCGACTTCCTTGGTTAATAAAGAAGCATTACATCTTTCTTCAACGAAATCGAACCATATCAGTGACAGCTTTATTGGTGCAAATTCTTTTAAATAATTCATTCTTAATTATTTACTGAATCAGGCCTATATGACATTTCAAGTGAAAGCCTTATGGGTGAGATGCATGCATACGACCCCCCTTCAGTAATAGAGCCTACAGGCTTTTGTGGAATAGATCATAACAATTGTTTGCAATGTATCCCAACAATTTCAGCCATGACCCTATAATAATAGGAAATTCTAAAAATACAAAGGAAAAGATCAGATTACTGGACCTTGATCCCCCACCTGTTGAGGCTCTATTCCCTCTTTCTCCCCTCCTCCGCTTTTCTTTAACTTTCAATGTCTCTTCTCAGTCGCTCTCTCTCTCTCTATCTCTCTCCCCCTTTTTTCTCTTTCTCTGTGGTTTCTCTTTTTCCAATCTTGCACACCTTTTCGCTAAAGTATCCTTCAACCGACGTTTTTTTGTAGTTTATTGCCATTCCCTAATGTTCCCTCCCTCATGAGAGTAATATGTGTAACAGACTGTTGAGCTGAGATTCCCGTATTAAAATGTGCATGTGCATCTCTTTTCATTTGACCTCTCAGTACCCACCAAGATGTGCGACGACGACGAGACTACCGCTTTGGTGTGCGACAATGGTTCAGGCCTGGTGAAGGCTGGCTTTGCCGGTGATGACGCCCCCAGGGCTGTCTTCCCCTCCATCGTTGGTCGCCCTCGTCACCAGGTATAGGATTTACGGATGTTGCAGTAACATGTTTATTCACACAAAGCAATAGTTTACACATATTACAGTGATTGTCATTCACCTCTATGATTTTTCATCTCCCAGGGTGTCATGGTGGGTATGGGTCAGAAGGACTCCTACGTAGGAGATGAGGCTCAGAGCAAGAGGGGTATCCTCACTCTGAAGTACCCCATTGAGCACGGTATCATCACCAACTGGGATGATATGGAGAAGATCTGGCACCACACCTTCTACAATGAGCTGCGTGTGGCCCCCGAGGAGCACCCCACTCTGCTCACTGAGGCCCCACTGAACCCCAAGGCCAACAGAGAGAAGATGACCCAGATCATGTTTGAGACCTTCAACGTGCCAGCTATGTATGTGGCCATCCAGGCTGTGCTGTCCCTGTACGCATCTGGCCGTACCACTGGTGAGAAACATGAATATGGTTTAGCTTTTGTACACATACAGAGACACTGACATTTAAGTTATTAAATATAAGTTGTTGCAGTCTTTACATAATTTTCTTTTTTTAAATCTGAGTCTTACCTAAACTTAAGCCGTGTTTTTATAATAAATATAAAGTAGGCCAACATATTCATCTCAATGAACATGATACTGTCCTGTTTCTGGGAAATCATTGTAACCATAATTCATCGTGCCATAGGTATTGTGCTGGACTCCGGTGATGGTGTCACCCACAACGTCCCCATCTATGAGGGTTATGCTCTTCCCCATGCCATCATGCGTCTGGATCTGGCTGGTCGTGATCTGACCGACTACCTCATGAAGATCCTGACTGAGCGTGGCTACTCCTTTGTCACAACCGGTGAGATTTCTGTTACTGTGAACTTTCAACATCCACTTGTTTGAATTGTCAACGGTAGTAAACAGTAGTGATCTTGACACATTCCAGACATTGCCAACATGTGGGTGAGTGTGAGGCTGTGTTCTGTTCGTTTGATGGCTAATGAATTACTACTATTACAGCCGAGCGTGAGATCGTGCGTGACATCAAGGAGAAGCTGTGCTATGTGGCTCTGGACTTCGAGAATGAGATGGCCACCGCCGCCTCCTCCTCCTCCCTGGAGAAGAGCTATGAGCTGCCCGACGGTCAGGTCATCACCATTGGTAACGAGCGTTTCCGTTGCCCAGAGACCCTCTTCCAGCCATCCTTCATTGGTGCGTAATCAACTCCACAAAAATACATATTAATATCACTGTTCCCAGTTGGTCCAGGTGTCACCTGTTTCATTTATTACATTATGTGTTCACCTGAACAGGTATGGAGTCTGCTGGTATTCATGAGACCGCCTACAACAGCATCATGAAGTGCGACATTGATATCCGTAAGGATCTGTACGCCAACAACGTCCTGTCTGGTGGTACCACCATGTACCCAGGTATTGCTGATCGTATGCAGAAGGAGATCACTGCCCTGGCCCCCAGCACAATGAAGATCAAGGTATCTATCACAGATTGTTGTTCTCTCAAAGTCTCACCTGAAACACTGATCAAATCCATTTCTAAATGTACCCTCTGTCTTCTTCCAGATCATTGCCCCACCCGAGCGTAAGTACTCCGTTTGGATCGGTGGCTCCATCTTGGCTTCCCTGTCCACCTTCCAGCAGATGTGGATCAGCAAGCAGGAATACGATGAGGCAGGCCCCAGCATTGTCCACCGCAAGTGCTTCTAAATCCACCATTGTCATCTTGTGTGTCTGCGCGCTTGGGCTTGCGCAGTGTCAAAACACATTGTTGTCATGGGACAGCTGTGGTGCAATGGGATGAAACGATGTGCTACTTGATGAAAAGGCTGAAAGGATCAATGAACACTACCATCAAAAAAACGATTAAAAAAAGTCGAAAAACCACCATGTTACTGAAACATATGAATGTAAATGTACATAAATATTAATTTATTAAAGTCCATTCTTTGGTATTTTTGAGAGCTGTCTGTCAACAGTAGGCTATATTGAATACCGGCATGTTTAGAGACAATTAATGCCACCGTCAATCTATTCAACAACTGAATTTGAATACTTTTTCAGAAAATACACACCACAGATAATGGCCAACACTTGTTGTAACAAGCTGCATGTTACTCTATTAAGAAGAATCTGAATACTAGTATAGCCAAATTATCCAAGGTGCGCACAAACTTGCTTGCACTCAAAGGTGCACTCAAGCAGTCCCTCAATCTCCCTCTCTCTCTCTATCTCTCTGTGTCTCTCTCTCTCACACACACACACACACACTTCTGTTGCATAATAATTTCATGCCCCCCTCTTGTAAATACAGTTTTGTCTGTAAGGCCAGCGTTATGTCATCTGGTTCGTTTCTATCTTTGTCTGAAGTGCTGAACACCTCCTTCGATATGGCCTGCACTGCACAGTAGCAGAATGAAAGCTGATTCCCAAGGCTGGCATTACTGGAATGTGCTTGGTTTGCTTCCCACTATGGAGTTCTTAGTGGAGGCCCCCTAAAGACGGACGTTCAACTCCCTCCAGTATTTCTGACCAATGACATAGAATCAGGAGACATGAATATATATTATACAATCCTCAAGTGTCTGTATGGATAAGCTAGATAAAAGATATGGTTTAAACCGTCTCATTTTAAAGAGCTCTTGACAGCCTTTGGTTTGATGGACACCTTATGGTACTGTAACAATTAAGGATTCTCACTGGAAATTCACAATCAGAAAGTATGCTTGGCCCAAATTATAAGATCCAGTTTAATTAGTTTGATTGCTTCAGCATCTGATTGTGAATTTTGAATGCTGTTTTATTAATCATAAATCTTACTGTGTGCTGCATGCTCATGTGTTCCAGATTATACAGTTATAGTAATCTGCGTTAAAGCTGTATAATCTGCCATTTGCTGGACAAGGGTCAACAATCCTCTGCTGCTGTCCTCTTGCGAAAATGATAATGATAATGATAAAATGATAGGATATCCTATCAAAATTAATTTGAGGGTGGTACCAAAACTAGTTGCCTATAAAACCATACCTCAAAAAGTGTCAAATTGTTGCATGGTGTTACCTGTGTCTTTCCCACTAGCCATCCAGGATATGCCCTATGTAGTTTTGTGTTCCGGGCTCGAACACCCTGCAAAAATGGAAGAAAGGCTTTCACAGCATGATATTGCCAGCAGTTGGCAAGCTTCTATCAACGTTAACTGGGCTGTTGGTGGTGTTTGCAAGGTTTTTACATGCCTTTTAGGTAGTTAGCTTGCTAGTTTTGGAACAGAAGTCCTTATCACGAGAATTGGTATTTTTTGCGTCTGAGCTCTCCCTAAAGTTGCAGAGTGCCATACCAGGTGCACCAGGCGTGCTGTGGCAGTAGCACAGATGCCATTTTCCGTATTTCAAGTCAGTGTACCACCAAAATGATTTTGAAGTTGTTATTTGAAGGTACAATTGTTGCATAATGTTACTTTAATGTTTGTCCGTTATGTATGGACATAAAGATTATGCACGCGTGTTAATGTTTTATTTGCTGTCAATTTTATAATCAATAATGTGTGCACAATCATATAATTAACATACCTAGTTCCAGGTGTGCGTGCTAATGATTATGTTACAGTCCCTGCGTTTCCCACTTGACACTAGCTCAACTCATACAGTGGGTGGTAATGAGGTTTTTTTCACTGCAGGCCTATTTGCTGGCCACTAATTGTCAGAGATCCCATTTGTTTTTAGCTTATAACATCTTAGTTTTAAAACACTACAAGATTACAGTAACCTATGATTTTAGCATTTTTATTTTTTAAACGCAACAGGCCAGAGATAGGTACGATGGTGTAAAATCCCATCTATGTCCCCAGCACTTTTCAAACCAAACTGACGCTCAAAACTGCACCTATTGTCTTCCACCTGTTGACGCAATACAAATAATTATTGTAGACTACTACCAACTCAGCCACCGGGAGGAGCTACACTGAATCTCAATCTGTAAAGTGGCCGCCTCAAACACCATCTGTCCATGTTTTCTTCCGTTTGTCATTTGAGCATGTAAGTAACTATATACATTATTTACAGACCGATGTTCATATCTGATTGCATACTTAATTGTCATTTGCCCAATTTACGGAAGGCTAGATGCTAAAGAAAGCGGTTGTCATACCCTACTGACAGCGTCTGGTTATACGCCCGCAAGGTGATTCAGCTCTCCACTGTAAAGCGGATAATAAGTCTGTCATCTTGTTTCTAATTTTGGTGTCTCTATTTCTCCGTCCGCGCCGATGGTAGTGCTGTTACAATGCGTACTGATTTTTCTTTTATCGTAGTGTTCAGTGGATTGCGTGGGTGGCTTTCTGAAATAAAATGTTGAATGCACAAACAAAAACTGTGAATCCAGATAAGCATGTCGGGCTAAACGCAGGTAATTCGAGTAAATAAAATAGAATTGTTTAAAGAGGCATACACAAACATAATGATCAAAACGTTAGCCTAATGTTTCTATGAATAGCAGGAATGTTTGGTATTTATGTAAATAACGTATCGTAAAAGATTCACAGTACACGACTCCATCTCTAAAGTAGGCGGATAGCTTTGCTGCCAGGGAGGGCTGGAAAAGTGCGTAGCTTACCCCATAGACATATATAGGGCTTACCCCAGCTGCTCAGCGATTGGTTTGCTTTTGTAAGACACCCGGACTTCCGTCATATGTTTTGGTTTAAATGTCTGGCGGCGGAAGAAACAAGACTGCGTAGTAGGCTACTCCCACAGTAAAACATGGTGAAAAATGTGCGAATTGAGATGAAGGCGATCGAGCGTGTCAAGTCATGAAATATTGAGCAAGTAGGCAAAACGATGTTAAGAAGCTATTGTAATAGAGACGTTCGCAGGTCTTTTTTGTATACAGTGTCTTTAAAAACATGTCTTCTTTCTCTCAGCTGAAATCAATCACAAGGGGTTGTGTGTGTGTGCTGGATATTACCGAAACAACATGGTGACCAAGAGGATCAGATCGGAATACATGAAGAAATTTAAAGATCCTAAATGGGAATCTTATTCCAGGTGTTATGAAGAATTGTTGAAATATAGACGGACTCGCAGGCTTTTGGAACAAAGTCACAATCCATGGTTTTGGGGAGATTGGGCAAGTGATGCGAGTGACTCGGGCAGGTCAACTCCACAACGAAACAATAAGGTCGAACCATTGCAGCTGGAAGACAGAACGCCACCCAGATGCGAGAAAGTTCCCGAACAACCGGTGATTCCACCCGATCACGCGTCAGAGCCCAAGGCTGAGGAAAGACAAGGGGAGGGGGCGGCTCTATGCGCATCTCCTGACAGAGGTAAGGCAACATACACAATCACCTCCAACCACTGCCACATACGCTGCATGTAAACAAAGAAAAGACTAAGGTGCTTCCATAGTTATTATCTTTATCTGTCCAGAGCGGTCAGTGGTAGACCTTTAAAATGTAAGTAGCTTAGTGAACTCGAGATACGTTCCCTAGAGTACATTATCACTGATCATTGTATCCAAAAAAAATGAATACATTTTGTCCATTCTTAGACAGTAAGAGCATGTCCCAAAACTATTGACTTTGATAAGAACCCCCCTTTTCTCCTTAATCCAAACAGACGGCTCAATTTCACTGGTAGAACCAGAAGTTAAGGGGAAGGGGGAGGAGGAGAAGAGCAGAAGGGGATCCTCAGCCGTCCCTGCTGAAGTACTGGTCCCTGTCAAACCTAAATCTCGTCAACATGCTTCCCACAAGCCCACACGATCCAAGAGCCAACCACGCAAATGCCAAGACGCTAAGGACACCAAAGACGACAAGGACACCAAAGACGAGAAGGAGAATAAACACCCTTTTGCTCTGTATGGAGGGGGTGAGAGGCAAGCTGACATGGCCTCAAAAAAGACCCACAACGTCTGTCCTGCTGCATCCACCAAGGAGGTGAGAATCCATAGGGCATAGACTCTGAGAAAAAAAATGGCCATGTGTTAGATAAAATTGTTAATAAATTGGTAAATTATTTACTTTTTTGATATTGTTGAAATCTTTGTAACCATTCAAATGACCGAATACAGTGTAAGTATTCTGATACAGGAAATTAGTTCAGTCATCTATCTGAAATGAACACATTGTGTTATTTTTCCATCAGATCCATGAGTCTGCCTTGCGTGCCAAAACCCGGCGGGAGGTGGAGAAACAGGTGAAGAAAGGGGACAATCGCAGAGCGAGTTCAGTTGACCTGGAGAAAATGGCCAAAAGCAAAGTTGTCCCTGACTTTGACCCCTGGATTACGGAGTACATGCGCAGTTTTTCTGCCAGGTCTCGGTGAGGGTGGCGGACCTGAGTCTATTCTCAGCCTAAAACGACGTGTTGAATGACTGATGCAGATCCTGTCCCCAATATGTTATCAATAGACCAGCTTTGATGTGTTGTTGTTTGATAGAATTGGAGTTTTTGAAGGCTTTTCTTTGTGGGTGTTTTAAACGAATTCATACTTTGCACTTTTATTGTTTCATTTAAACTCCTTTGCATTCCTGTAATTTCCATTAACATTCCTTAACATTAGGAGACCTCAGAAAACGTAACGATACAAAATTAACATTTCTACTTATTACAGTATACTTTTTATACTATTTCGTTGTTTTAAAATGTGTCTGCAACTATTCCAATGAATTCCATTTGGATTTGAAGTAGTGCAACCAGATTATGCTTGGTTTAGCTGGTTGATCACTTCACAACGACCCCAGTAAGGAGATGGGCCTATGACTATACTCAGTTTGGAGTTGATTCACACAGCTGACCTGTGTCAGCTGACGCTATCTCTCATGACCCCTTTACCAGCAGCCATGGTGGTATAATCGTGTTTAAAATGAAAGTGCATCCTCTTGCTCATCATCACTACTGTGGTTGATGGCCCAAAAAAAAACAAGACAGACCAGCTCTACTTCATTTTTCATCTCCAGTGAAAAATCCCAGTAGAAACTAAGCTGTGGGATGATACTGTGAGGCTGTTGCCAAGTTACTTTCATGTTCACTGCAGTATTTCTAAAGGCTTTTCTAAATAGAAAAATCTCCACCTTTGTTCTTGAGTAGACCTATATAGTCATATATTTTTGAGGTGGAATGTAGACTGAGAAATTAAGTGTACTACCACTCATGTTTGCTATCATTCTTGGAGCTGTTAGCCACAAACTGAAATATAAATGTGTTACGATCGTTACTTATATCTAACGTTGTGTTATCAAAGTACTGTATCTGGCTCAGGATTTGTTTGCAAATTTGTGGCAATATGGGTGTTAACTTCTGTATTGAAGCTTAGGTAGTTCTCATAGCCCTCAGTGGTTGTAAGGGTTTCAAATGTTTTACAGTGTGCTGCAAATGTTTTTTAAACAAAAATGATACAGAGTACAATTTCTATTAAGTGTTCCCTTTGACAAAAGTTCTATTCTTGGCAACATTGATCAAATTTGGCTCTGACTCTTTGGCGAGGGATTCCAAAGTGTTGAGTGTTATTATGTACCAAAACCTTCTTAAAAGTACGGTGTTCATTTTTTTAATCAAATTCAGATCATCCAGATTACTTAGACCATTTGCAAATTTGAGACACAGAGCCTTCTTGGGTTGAACAAAACCATATAATCAGGAGGATTAAAAACCCCCAGGTGAATTAATAATCCTTTGCGCTTTTTGAGTTTCTCAAGGGAGAATGTCAGAAAACAACCCACTACCCACTAAACGACCCACTAAGAGTTTTCACCACCTTTTGTGTTAGACATTTAGTTTGCATTATTTCTTTTATTTTAAACTGTATTTTTCTCTGTGCACAAATGTATATGTCACGTGATTGGCTTGTAGGTATATTTAAAATTCTAACAATTGGTTAATCTTAAGCAGCTTGCATAAGGGTGTATTTATTGTTCAGTGCAATATGAAGGTGGGTTCAGAGGTCTTTAAAACAATTCTGTCCACAATACCTTTTTATGTGTATAATGTTTTTTTTTTTTTTTGACCCTATGTGTGTTCTTGTATCGCAAGTATTGTAATACTGTGAACATTTACAGCAGCTGGCTGTAACCCAAACAATAAGCTGTCTGATGGCTTATGGAAGCCATTATGAAGGTTGTTTATATGACATCTAAGTGCTTGGAGCCTAGCCTAGATGGTCCATGGAGACGGCTAAGCAGTGCAAACCAAGCTCACCTGAATTCATCAGGGGAAAAAACTTTGTGTGAATAAAATGTAAACATTTTATTTTCTATTTCATAACATTGCTTCTGTTTTATCTGACATGTTGTTTATAGTTGTTGTATGCGATTTGAGACACTGGCAAAGATTTGTTATGAGAAATCACAGACACCCTAACCATAATGAAATAGGAGAATTACACCAAATTTTAATTTGTTCAAAACATCAACCATGCCTCAACAGACTCATCATGACCTATTCTAAAGTAACCATGCGGTCAAATGAATAATTAATATTCTTTAGGGATTAACACACAAGACTTTTTTCAGTGTTTATACAGTGAGAGGCAGCAAAGTCTGATATGAAGTAATTTCAAAAGCTTCAATATTAAAATAAATTACATACACTACATAAATACATATAAATGTCTGTCTGTATGCACATTATCAGGCTGTCATTTTTTGTGACATATACCACACAAACCATGATGGAAATAATGCTGATTTTTGTAAACAAGAATTTTTGCCTTTTAATGTAGTGTGGATCTTTTTCTTTCTTCAGACCTGTTAACATTGCAGTAAAAGTAGCGTAAGCTGTAAAAGAAGGTGAAGTTTTTGTATTAACTACAGATAACAGAGCAAGTACACATCCATATTCCATCTCTTAAAAAGCAGCCTCATTCTGATGAATCATGACAGAAAGTAAAGGATGATTAGAACGTCTGAGACACCTGAGCAATACTTTGGATGCACATCTACTGGTCAGTTGGCACTTCGGAATGGCCACAGCGTGGTATACATAGAATTATTTCTATGGTTAATATAAAACTCTGGACAATAGCATTTAAGTTGTATTCAATAATTTGCTTTAGTCTGAGCTATTCAACGAAGATGGGTACATACTATACTGTAACAAAAGTCCAAAATGAGGCTAAAATAAAGGAAAAGCCCATACTGGCGAAGGAGTTTAAGGGGGGAGGGGTTGAATGTACACGCTGTCACTCACAACTTGACTGGCCCGGATGACTAGTGGTGAAGATCTGGAAGCGGTTGACCGCTCAAACCCATGACCAGTGGTCCAACTCTGCTGTAGTCAAGCATTTTTCTCCACTTCCTTAGCTAGCAAAAGGTTTTAAAGTTTTAAAAACAAAGAAAAAAAAAATCATGTAGCTACCAGACACTTTATGTACAAAAGATCTGAGTGGAGCTCAACAAAGGCGTGCCAGTGCAGACATCACCTTGATTTGAAGGAGTGTGGCGTGATTGTTCGGTTGTGACAATGCTGCACTGCTTTTACAAAAATAAGCCTTGATCCGAGTTTGACCTAGCAACCTTTCAAGATTGGAATTTCCTTCGAGTTAAAATTAGTTTGTGCTATTTTTATTTCTTTCAGCAAAATAACTTAACCTGCAATTTGTACAAATGCCTAAAATTCAGTCATGTCTCTATCTGGACTGAGTTTCCTAGAAAAATAAAGATAACACTGTTGCACTCAGATTACCTTAGCTGATTAAAGATGTCAAAAACGAACCCACTTCAGTCTCCACCGTGCTTTTAAGACTCCTGCCTCTAGATACGGAGATAGATAATGTCTTTCATTCTTACAACAGCGTAGAGGTACATATATAGATCTATATATATATATATATCTATATATATATATATATATATATATCTTTCTGTTCGGCAGCATTGTTATTCCCTTCTGTGAGTGAAGATGAGAAACAAATACACACACTAATCTTAATATTTGATTTGAAAGGAATTCAAATATTTTGCTACACATTCAACATACAGCAGTGTATTTGGTATTTCATATGTTTGTAGATCATGGACAAATATGACATGAGAGTGAGACGTTTTCAAGTAAAAATGATGGGGGCCTACAGATGATTGATCTAAATTAGAAAATAACATGCTTAAATTTGATATCGTCATGATGCACAACACTTGACTAAGGATGAAAGGCTGAAGTTGGTCCATTCATTTGGAACATTTAGGGGTTCAAAGATTCACAACTTAATAATCTAGATGAATAATCAGAGGCTGAGGGACACACAAAATCTTTAGAATTCTCTTCAAGGGAGGACACTCTCACTTTCTAATGCACTTTCAAGCATTTGATACTGCATGTTAAACTGAAAAGAAACAAACACAGCAGCTTTGCATTTTAGTGTTACTGATAAAACGCAGAAGCATTGACTGTCCTCACACAAACATAAGAAACTGAAAGTCGATGATAACCGCATAAATATGTGTGAGTGTCTTGTCTGCAATTCTGGGGAGTATGTAACATTGCACTGACAGGAACAGTATGCCATAGAGACGTAAACGCGATATGCCACTATTGACAGGTTATCATATGAAAGCTAAAGCTAAAGATGATATGCATGGCCATGTCGATCCTTAAAACATGCTTCAGGGGGACTTCCTTCAGAGTGGGTCTACATACGCGGTGTGGAACTGGGGAACATGGACGGGCCAGTGCTTAAGCATGAGTGCTTTCAGGAAAGATGATAGGATGACCGAGGTTTTCTTTTTTTTTTTCTCCCTCTCTCAACTCTCGGATATTTTGGATCACGAGGGCGCTCCCTCTCGGAGACCAGGACGCAGATCTTGGCGTTCAAGAGAGAGCCAGAGTTTGATGGGTTCTCTCTGCTGCTAGCCATCTGTCCACAAGCAAAAAGGAAGGTTCAGGAAAAGAGCCACTCCGCCTCGCCGAGCCCCAATATCACGATGGTTTCCCCCACAGCTGTTCGTTTCTCCCCACGTCTCCACAAACCTGTCTGTGTGCAAAACAACACATCTTTTGCATTCATTTGCACTCCTTTATTTAGCAGACTCTTCACATCAATGTGACTTACTATACAAGACGCATATATCATCAGTATGTGGGCTCGGGAATCGAACCCATGACTGCAGAAACATTAAGTCAGATAGTAAGAGTGAAGTTGCACTTGGAGTGAAAATAACTAATTAAGCCATGATACAATATTACATGCAACTAATAAGTAAAAACACAGAAAAAAAAACATTCAAAGAAATATTCTTTTGTTGTGCACACAACTTTCATTGACTGAATGGGAACGAGAACAAAAGCAAACACACCTAGAAGTTGAGGATGTCATTGCCAGGTGAAAACTATGTTTCAGGAAAAAGACACCATTGACAGAAAGCTCTGCATTTCCATGTCTAAATCATTATCCATGCCTTTTCTTTTCTCATTGGCATGAAGGACAAAGGGATTTAAAATTAAATCTCCTAAACTCTAGAGATCGAATGTTCCCTGATTGCTCTGCTCCTCCTCTCCTCTCTCTCTCTCTCTCTCTCTCTCTCTCTCTCTCTCTCTCTCTCTCTCTCTCTCTCTCTCTCTCCCTCTCCCTCTCTCTCTCTCTCTCTCTCTCTCTCTCTCTCCCCCTCTCTCTCTCTCTCTCTCTCTCTCCCTCCTCCCTCTCCCTCTCCCCCTCCCCCTCTCCCCTCCCCTCTCCCTCTCCCTCCCTCTCCCTCTCCCTCTCCCTCTCCCTCTCCCTCTCTGGTGGATACAGTTTTTGGGCCTGTTTTGTTAAATCGCCACTTATTCCTGTCTACATCCGACCCCTCCATTTGTGTCTGGCATTCCTCTGGCGCCAAATAAGGCACTGCAGGAACCCTTGATGCCTTGGCTTCAGGAGGTGTCGGGAGTTAAATATAACAGCTAGTGTGCACTGTTACGGTTGGCTGATAAGGTTTGAAGTGGCAGAGAACAGGAGGAGGAGGAGGAGTCACTCTCCCTTTCTGTCTCTCGATTTTGATACTTCCCTCCCCTTCCACCATTCCACTCCCCGCTCTCTCAGAGCTCCTTGCCAAGACAGACGTCTGGGCTGGGTTCAGCCCAGACAAAACTTAGCTAAATGTTTATTTAAATGGAAAGGGTGGTGCGTTGAACACCCTGTTGTGTTACGCAAGCGCAGCTGAATTGGTTCAAAGCCCATTGCACACTGTTTCACACAGTTTCAAAGAAACGTGTTGTTCAACCCAGAAACTGTAGAAAAACAGTGCAAAACTTTTATCAGATTGAACGTCCCCCTGCTGTGTTAGAAGCAGCATAGAAGAACCATCACATCCACACAAGGTGTGGTCTTGATCAACTCCAGTAAATCTCTGTTTACTTCCCTTTCTTTCTTGTATTTAAAATGTATTAGCTCCTCAAGAAAGTAAACAATTGTTTACAAGGCAGTGAGTGTGTGTTACACAAACACAGCCTTGATTTTCCCCGAATACGGAATCCACCTACACTGCTTATAGACTATTTTTTTATACAGCAGCATTTGGTCAGACTGGAGTTCAAAAGAATGACTGTCCAGAATCACGGGTCGGCTCACCTTGGTTGCCAGTGCTGGGGGGATGCCGACTAACAGCCACACTCCTGTGCACTTTGGGCCTGCGCCCTGCGGGGGGATCGGAGCTGCCTCAGCGCTGCGTCTCCGTACTGGATCCCAGATCCCATCCGCTCTGGGTCCAGCTCTCCTGGGGCACAGGCGGGGTCGAAAAAGACAAGCAAATAGCAAGAGCATAATCAATCGATTATCAAAGTGGAACATACATAGAGCATTCTTTACATCGCTATAACATTCCCCAAATACCTCCAGTATGTTAGTGTTCCTGTTGCTCACCTGGTTTTGTCAATTGGCAACATATGTCAAGCGCATTAAGTTTATTTACATTAAGCACATTAAGTATAAAGAACACCATTGTAAGGCTGATGACAAAGACTGCAGTCCCATACCTGATTCTATCTTGTTGAGGATTTTCCGAGCACACTGCACAAAGGCCTCTTCCACGTTCTCCCCCGTCAGAGCACTGGTCTCCAGAAACATCAGCTCTGTACATCACATAACAGAGAACCAGGACAGCCCAACTCATTTAGATGTAATAACTAGTTAATTAGTTCATTCATAACTAGTCTGTGTAAAGTTGTTAGAATGTCACCAAGCTGGTCTGAGGGCTACACAATGTACATTAACTGTCTCAAAATACTATAGCACTCTCTAGTGGTAAAATGTAAGTAGACATGATGATCATGGTAGGTTTAGAGAGGCATTAAACCAGTGATCCATTTTTTTTTGTGACCATTCCCACAACGTATGACCCAGAGCACAGAGCACCTCTTCAGACTGTCTGACATCTTGAGAGAGTAGTTACAAATAACATACATGATTCTTGTAACTGAAAAATATGATTTTCAATAAATATATATCATTTCAATATGGGTGGAAGATTTTCTTTTAGACAATGCTATATTTTCCAGATTGATTTTGTCTTCAAAACCTGGAGCTATTCTCAAAGTAAACAAACATATAAACACATAAACCGAATCTACAACAGTCAACTGAATGTGGGGGTGATACAATATTCTCACCATTCTCCTGAGCAAAGCGCGACGCTTCCAAGAAAGTCACCTCTCGGTCTGCATCCAGATCTTTCTTGTTCCCACACAGGATGATGACGATGTTTTGGCTGGCCAGCATTCTTGCATCCGTTAGCCAGTTTGTAAGAGCGTTGTAGGTTTCCCGACTGTATAGAGGACAGGAGACATCAGGAGATCAGATTACAGTGCAATACCAGTGTGTGGTCCTGTGGTGAACATTACATGTACCATTACCTTGTTATGTCATACACTAGCAATGCTCCTGCTGCCCCTCTGTAGTAGCTTCGAGTCACTGACCTGATAGAAACAGGACATTACATGAAAAAGCAATTCTTAAGTTCTGAAAAAAAGAAATCCACCAGCAAGTACACATTTGTAGTTGATATAGATGTCATGTAGATCCTCATTCTGACCTCCAGGGCTGTAGGCAGCTAGCTATAGTGCTGTATTGGCCTGTCGTGTAGGCTGCGAGCTAGCTTGCTCATTAGCTAACCACAGGAGGCTGCCAAGAGAATATTTAAGTTTGAAAGAGACTAAAGGAGTCTTTAAGAGCAATGCTTACATGCTGCCAAATACAACAGATCTAACACCATTAGGAAGTTACTATAACAATTTGCAATTTGCGATTGCTGAAAACAATAATATCGTAACATGCAAGGGGTGGGGAAACTTTGAGCCTTTGAGTGTTCCCATGATGCGCTGCAGAGGTAGAACGGTTAGTGTTAGTGAACGAATAAGGTGTTTAGGGCCTTCCTTTTGTGTCCAATGTCCGTTTGTGCAATTTTAGCCTAGTTAACTGTTAGGCTGCAATGCCTCTGTGTCGATACCTGTGTTTGTTAGTGTGTCTGTGCACCAATGGCAGCCTATGTGCTATGTCAAAGTAAGATCTGCCTTCCACTTGCCTTGTGTGTGTGTGTGTTCAAGAAGCAAATAAAGTGGCACGCCTGGGGTCGTGCGGCATATGGGGTATAGGAGCTGCATTACACTGGAGATCTCCATCTCACAGCACATTCTTCCTGCCACGCTTGCCATTAGTCTAAAACTATGGTCCACTAAATGTCTAGCTAACATGCTACCAGTAAATGTTTCCCTGTGGACCCTGCTACCTGTGGTAGACCTAGCCTACCATTTCCAGTGGTAGAAGAACCAAAACGCAAGTGTTTGAACCAATAATTTAGGGTGTCTTGCCTGGGCCGACTTAAGACGAATAACGTCATGGACTTAGGCGAGAGCTGGAGTCAAGATGTACAACAAATTCTGTAATCTTTATTAATCATCTTTAATCGATCCTTTGTTCTACTTTTCAGCATCCTAATATGCTAGCAAGTACCAACATTTGTTGTCCACTCCGGCACTGTTAAGATTAGAGAGACGGTTTTCCAAAATGTATTTCATCAGGCTCCCTTAAGTAAACCTGAAGCTCCATGCATATGCAATGAATCTGTATGCTAATGATAAAACAGCATTGTGCTGTCCTATAAGTAACTATTTACCCAACAGATTGATATTTAACCAACTCCGATTCATTCTTTCAGTTACACAGATTCAATAAAAAGCTTCTCCCAACAGTGTTTTCAGCCGCTCTCCTAGCCTAGAAAAGAGGCTATAAAGGCAACACACATTCAGGCTACATTAAAAGGCACTTTGGCTATACAGCTAACCAGTAAGTAAAACCAGATGGTGGAGTGTTAGTGATGCACCGATACCATTTTTCCAGGCCTTGTACGAGCACATGTGTGTACTTGCAGAATCAGAGTACCAATACGAGTACTTATTAAGGCAGTATTTCTACCGTAAAAATAACAATGACCATAAAAATGCAATGACTTTGATTTTTGAATTTGAAATTTTATTTTCATCAGATGCGCTCTGATTGTTATAAAATAAAATATAATGATATGGATATAAAATAAAATGTACAACAGGAGGCTATTTCCAACCAAAATTAAACATAGAACTTTCTGTGTAAACAAAACAGTGGCATGGCATTGGAGAACTTTTATGAGTACGAGTATATGAGCACAGTATCAACCTAATACCTGATACTGGTATCGGTGCATCCCTAGAGTTTTGTAGGGGCTCCACCACATTAACGTACAGCTCTACGCAGCTGCCAGTACTTTTTCCATCAAAGGCTGTGCACGGTGGATGGTGCTGGCAGATGCTGTGCGAAACACTATCTATGACAGCCGGGCCGAGAAACGAAGGGAGGCTGTGCACTGCACTGCAGCCTCCCACACACAGACGGGTGACATGACAGGGAAACAGATGGCGCTGATAGAGTAGAAGTGAGAGAGGACTAATGTTCTACTATTCAGATATACTGAAAATAAGTGAGACATGGTAGCAACAGGTGTAGGGCCTACTAGTATTACCTGAATCTCTCCTGTCCTGCGGTGTCCCAGATTTGCAGCTTCACAAACTTATTCACCACACTGATGATTTTAGAGCCGAACTCCACACCTATTGTGTGATTTGAGTCCTCCTTGACTGAAAGAGAGGGGAAACGGATCAAAAGAAACTGATGATGACAGTAATGAACTAATTAAGCATCCAAAGCAAAAACAATAAGGAGATAGATATTGGCAAACAGATCAAACCACGTAGGACTTATTGTCATTTTAAAATTGACTGAGGGCATTGAACTTACATCTTTTTTCTATGAACTGGTGTAGAAGACATGATTTGCCAGTTCCTGCATTTCCTATAACAAGGAACTTGAACAGGAAATCTGTGAACAAAATTAAGAGAGTGTTTATGTCTGCTTTCCCGCTAGGCAAGTACAACAGGATTCCTTTGCACATTGCCTACTGTTCGATTCTGTTGCACGATAGCTACATGCTAGCATTATGAGAATACGTAGATTAAGATGGCTCGATTGCTATTGTCAGTTCCAGGTTTTGTAATAACGTAGGTGTTGAGGTTGAGAAAATAACATTACATATTTGTACTCGTTCTGTCAATCATCCACTTCGAAAAGAATTATGTCAATTGATGTAATCTGACTAATCTAATGGAACATCGACCTTCACCCTATTTAGAGGCGGATAAAGAACGATAAAGAAAGATGATAGTTTCCTACATGGCTTTATATGTGTCATAAATAATACACTTTAACAACCCTCATCAAACGCATCTTATGTCGTTGTTTAGGCCATTGACATGTCAACTATCTAGACTTGCTGTATTTACGTTATGCCTAAAAAAAAAATCAAGGGTGGGTAATAGCTTGCTGGCTGGCTGGCTTGTGATGCTGACCTATGGAACATTGGTCTGTCGGGATGCACAACATTGCCAAGGATGTGTTAGCAAATATTTTTACAAAGCTAAGCCAGGTTTACATCAAATATGTATGGAGGACAAGAGACAGCGAAACCTAAGGACAGTTCGCTGGTGACGTTACATCACTCATTTGGCTGTGCATCTTGTTAACGTCAGGAGAAAAAAGCGGAGTCTCCTCCGCCATCTAGCTAACTATCTCCTCTGCTAGCTAACGGACCTAGCTATTGATCTAGCTAGAACAGCCTTCGAGCGTGAGAGCACTTGCTAAATTTTTTAATCGACAGCCACTACACAAGCCAGGCACTATTTTTACAAAAATGACGAGAACGATTCCGACACCTGCTTAAAACATCCATATGTGCAATTAATTCGTATGACACAACCATAAAACTTGATTCTTACCGTACGTCTCCGACATAGCCGGTGATATGTGTTCGTCAAGTCTTGTTTTCTTTTTTTTCGTAGGGCAATAGACAGGAATATTAAGTGAAGGGGCAAATCCCTCTGAGAGCTTTGGATCCGTGTATCCTCCCGGACCATTCCTCGCACTTCCTGTTTAGGACGTCAATCTAAAAGCCCTTCCGAAATCGTTGGGCACACAGGCTATCCTCTCATCATAGCAATCGGTTAAATAAAAGCTTTATCATAACAGATAAAATAATGCAATTTAGTTTTTGAGCTGTGAGGCGGAGGTGTGATGTGGTTTTAAATACTTCATACTTCAAATTTAAAATAACCATCTGAAAATCTGCTTTGAAAATACAACCATATCGGTAAGAACTCATATCATGTTTTACGTGAGTTGTCATCCATGACATTTTAACATTGGTACGCAAAAGGTAATTTTCTCGTCATCAAAACTCTCAATCATCGCCGCTAGGGGGCAGTACCTTACCATGTCCAGGATGTCGTTTCAATAGTGAGGAGTGTGATGACAGGGGACTGAAGACCACGTACACTTTTGGGAATGTCACTTTTTTCACTTTTATGTGTCATTTAGATACACAAGAAGTGTCCCGCAAGCTGACAGCAATGACTAAACGTTTGAAATGTAGTCAGCTAATTGTCGTATCCTGTAGAGGACTGAAGAACTGTCCTCTTGCTATACTGCATGTGACAACCATTCAGACCTAATTCATCACTGGATAATCTGAGTGTCAAAAAAAAGTTAAGACTTGCTGCAAAGCATACTTAGCGTGCCCCACGTCTCACAAATCCTTTGAAAACACTGACAATCTGATAAGCTGAAAAATATGGATTTATAGTGAATATTGTTTGGAATTAAAGTCTTATTTGAGTGGTATTGACCTGGAGTCCCCAGAGACAGATGCTCCGTCAATGGATGCCAAATGATGGGTCAACAACTGTGCCGCTAATGTGCACACTGAAAAAGTGTGGAGAATGATCATGAGCAAAGCAAAGTGATTTGGACCAAAGCATTTTGTGTCGGGCAATGGAAATTAAAATATCCTGCCAGGCATACAGAAATATGTTTATAAATACAAAGTATATTTGGATCATCATTGTAAAAAGCAGAAAATACTTCTATGCAATAGTAGTGTGAAAGGTAAGGAGACGCCAGACTGAAAGTATTTAAGATCTCAGAAATTGCGAAAAACCATACACTTATGTCCAGGATTTCCAGAACAATCTTTAAAGTTTGCGGTGTGAGTACAAAAGCCTGTATGCATGAGCAATCCTCTAGAAGTAGGCTACTAGACCTTTCCAGCCTGTCATATTATGTATATTACTAAGTATGAGAGACTAATAATTAGATGGCAAACTTCATTGCGTGTTCCCTTATAATGTAACCTTGTCCATCCCTGTAGATAACAAGTTGCATGCTTACACTTTGAAGCAAACATTTCATATCTAAATCACATAATCCTGCAGGAAAGTTGTTGTCAGGGGGTACATCTGAGATCTCCAAGCCATGACTTGTTCCATGTAGTCATCGGACAGATGTGAGGCGACATGTTGAAAGTCTTATTACATAACTTTTCAGGATGTATAGATAACAGACTCTCAAGTGAGATATCCTGCTTCTTATTCTGTGTCTAGAGTGCCTCTATCTCTGCTCTCTCTGAGATCCAAGCTTATGTAACATCTTTCACAAAAATACCCAAAACCCATGCATGGCATGTATGTAAGTATGACTATATATTACAGTTGTAAATTTTTTATTATTTGGTCATATAAGGGAAGATTTTTCATTGTGTGTGTGTGAGAATTTACACTAAGCATTGTTTGTTAATTGTTAATTGTGCATTGTGTATTGTTCCATTTCAAATCCATTAATTGCATATAGTACTTGGCAAGCAATGGCTCAGACGTTAGGTGAACTGACAAGTCATCAGCGAAACCAGTGAACACAATTTCATTGCTTCTTAATGACCAAAGAACAAACATAGGCAGATTTGCCAGTTCATACAGCAATGTGTTGTTCACGGAACACCTCTTGGAGGATGTCAGAAATTTATCACAACAGCCATGTTCTAGAATTTCCAAGGGATTCTAAGTTGTGCGTGGCAGTGTGAAGCCACAGACCTCCTTGCTCTCCCTAAGGAGAGGTGGTATCACTGGAGCACAATGGTATCCAGGAAGAAGGGAAGTGAACTGTCCTTGGAATCTAAAAATGTCATCACACCCTCAGAGCCAGGATGTTGTTCTGTGACAGGGGGAGTTGATGGGGATGGTGTGGTTTTAAACCAGTGATTAGGAGGGATTGCGTACATGCCAGGTTGAACCCTGGGGCAAAGCACCCACGACAGGATGTTGCATTATGACATGCACCATCACGAAAACCACCATTTATTCTCTTCACCTCTCTCTTTCTTTCTCCCTTCCTTTCTTTCTCTCTGTTTGCAGTTGTATGTTGTGAAATGATGACAACTTACAAAAGGCACAGTCAACGTAGTTCTGGCCAAAAGGGGAAATCAGCGATGACAGCAACATTCTCTATGAATATGAAGTTAAGTGGGGTATTAGCATTTACTCATAGTTCATGGAATGTGCATTTTTCAGATTTTATGATGATACATGCATTCAAATGAGCCCAATGAGAAATTAAGATTAGGAGAACAAATGATCACCTCTCCACATGGACCTTACGTGGGCCTAGAAACAAATCTACTTCTTGTTTCTAGCGCCACCCATCCACCCAGAGAGAGTGCTGCTGAGCCTGCAATAACATGGCACTCAATCCTTTTAGAGAAGAAATATGGCCTCGTTATGGGTGTATGACTGACAGCCCCATCAAATAGATTGCTGTGAGGCTTTTTATTTCTGAAAAAAAAGAGAAACAGAGAAACGGAGTCTGTCATCTGCCATGAGGTGAGACCTTGAGACTCTTGGCTGTACATTAACAGTAATGCCTTTGATTGTACTGGATAGAAGCCATGTCTAACTGCTAGTGGGATCAGTGCCTTGCTGTGTTCCCCTCCACAGTGCTCTCCTCTCTCGCGGTGTTTACTCTATAACGTAAACCCAATGCTCTGGCATTCACACGGAACTGAGGCGCAAACTCAAACATCGGGTGACAAACATGGGACGCAAACACCAGTCTGAATGGCCCCCCTTGTGCCAGACTCAGTGAGCCAGCAGCAGGCTGGGCTGCAGGCTTGACACATTGCTCAGCACGGGGCCAGAGCGCTGAGGTAAATGTCTGCCAGCAGCACTTTCCACATACGGTACATTGGGACCAGGCACAGTGCAGGTATTCATGCAAGCAGTAGGGCTCAACAGCTCTCGGCATTAGACGGGAAGAATCGAGTCCTTATCAGGAAGAATACATCGTGTTCTAGAAGTGGCCTAGAGAGAGCAGTGAGATGTACTCAGATTAAATTAATACTATGGTGTCTGCAGGAAGACATGCACACAGCTGAAACTTAAAGTTGACTTTAGAACATATTAAATAATTGCAGGTCTTTCAAAAATTGCACCAAATATAATTTTTGGAGATCCACAAACTCGTGAGAAATGATATTATGGCCTTGAAGAGTTGGCGTGACAGTGAATCACTAACATTATTCTGTGGCCAGCCACGCTGCTCTTTTGTTTTTGGGTGACAAACAGCCATCTTTGTTGAGAGGAACCAAGTCTGCTCTGCTGTCCTTCCCCTGAGCTTCACTGTCCTGCCACAACCCACAAGAAAGCAACACTTTCTCCTCATTCCCCTGTTATTTTCCACCGTCTAGCATGTCTCCATATTGTGATTTGGAGGCCATAATGCATGCGTGTAGACAACGCTTTGAGCTTTGTCCAGATGAAAATATGTCTGGGAGTGTTCCACAGCAAGAATCAATCTTAAAAAAGCAACATGTGGGTGAAGAAGCTGAGTCTAACTCCTGGCTAAAGTCACCGGGCTGTTTTGGAATAAAACGGTTCTCTGTCCACGTAGTGCGCAGTGGATGCACAGTGCTGGGGAAACATAACGGCCTGAAACCATTTTAAAGCCCCAGTTTAAAAGTGAAATGTAATGTGAGTGCTGTTGTCAAGGTCAGTTAAGTTAGCAAATGCTGTGACTCACTGGAGAAACTGTTGAAATATGCATGAGCTTGATCTGAGGGAGTATGACATGATGCATGCAGTCACATCATTTGCAGACCTGTCAGTCAAAACCAGATACAGACAGACAGCCAACCTGAAAAGCAGTCTGCATTTTCAGAAAAAAGAACAGATGTAACCATACACACATCTGCAAGCCTTGTCATTGATCTACCAAATCTACTTTTTCGTCCTTTTTCCTATGATATATGGGTCTTGCTATCATATTAAACGGCAAAGTGTTTCTGTGCCGTTTCGCAAAGGAGAGCTCGCGCTCCAGTGTGTCCGAAAAGCTCAACTTTGAATGCTTTCTTTCAGAGCCGCAGTGCCTCCACAAGAACTTCATGCAACACAGAGTTGGGCATTGTTCCCTGCACATCAATATTTGGGACAGACAGCCTGGGAGACAGCAGTAAAAGTGCGGGTGGGTGAGAGGGAGAGAGAGAGATGGAGAGATGGAGAGATGGAGAGAGAGAAATGGAGGGAAGATGGGAGAGAGAGACAGAGGGAGAGAGCGAGAGAGTGAAAGGGATAGAAAGAAAAAGGGAGGGGGAGAGAGAATGAGAGGGAGGGAAACAGAGAGCAGAGAAAAGGGGGAGAGAGAGAGAGAGAGAGAGAAGGGGGAGGGCTTTGGCACTTTTTGATCACTCCAGCGTTCACTAAACACACACAAAAGGGAGTCGGGATCACTTGGCGTGTCTGCTGTGGGTCACTGCAGGCTTTCACATCTACTCGGACAACTGTGACACAGCTAATCCTAAAGCCCTGTACGTGTGCGGACAGCACCCAAACGCAAACCGCACACGCTAACCTCCTCGCTCTGGAAGGTGCCATCAGTTCACCTTACTTACAAAAACACATTGACTTGAATCAATTACGTGAGCTGCCAGACCTTTAATCGCTTACTTGAACTAAACATAAACATTCAGGTTAAATTTTGAGTCGCATCCATGATTTCACCAACAGCGATGTTAAACTTGAAAGGCCAAGCTTTCATCTTGTTCCAATTTACAGGGCTCTTTAATCTGCCATCCAACGGCGCTTTATCTTGGCATGGCAAAGGAGCCAGCTGACACTGGAACAGATCAGGGCCTGAACCATGCCAGACTCCACTGGGGTTGAAGGGGGCAGCATTAGCAGAAATACATGTGGTGGTTGTACTGCACTCTACATCCCTGCTCTCCTGTTATCTCTGTTCCTAATGGTCTCCATATTGGAGTGTTAGCCCAAGCACACTCAAACTAGTGGGTTACGTGTCTCATGGTCCGTCCGAGGAGGTCTCAGTGACCTTCATGATAAATGACCCTGGCCATGAACAATGTGCTTGGGCGGGGTATCTGCCTTTTCAGGGACGTGGTGGTGGTGGCCCTTGCCGGACCACTGAATAGAAAGGGGGGTGGCTGCAGCTGCCACCCCGGCTTGCCACAAGTCAATTGTGGCAATGGTGACCCTATTGAAATGGATGCCAAAAGCTCATTACGAGGCCTAGAGCAGCGGTTCTCAAACTGGGGTCCGCAATACAGTATACAAAACATGTAGACTAATGTTACACGCTGTACCGATACTAGACAAGTTTTGAAAGGTATAAGTATAGTTACTTTCCGCTCCCTGTCAGGCTGCCTGCACGCATTGACTGCAAGGGCGGGGCTGCCCAACTCTCACCCATGCAACAGACAGCCTTCACTCATCTCAGGGGAGACATGGCCTCATGTGCAGGAGCTCTGGCCGACCGTCCTCGGCTTGTTTTAAAAAAAATAAGTGAGATCTGGAATTACTTCGGATACGAAGCAGACAGTGAAGGAAAGCCCATCGACACACAGAGACCCGTCTGTAAAACATGCTTCAAAGCCACTCAGGCAAAGGGAGGTAACACGTAAAATATGGCTAAGGACCTCTCAGACAGACACCCCGAACTTTTCAGAGAGTTCAAAGAACGACAGGTTAGCAAATGTGATTAAAAATATGAACACCCACAAGGTCACCCATATACAGCCTAACACGAGTAGCCTTAGCCTAGTTTAGCGACAAGCGATTTTCCCCATCACATAATTTTGACTATGCGTAGTACAATGATCATAATGCAGTGTGGTTAACGTAACTAAACCGCACTTTTCACGCTAGTAATGTTAACTGCCATAATCTGCAAGTGATGCATTTAATCTTCCATCAATACAGGTCGTGTTTATCGTTGCAGAAGGCCCTTTTTTAAAGATAGGTTAGCCCTATTGCATGTAGCTATTCTCGTTTAAGACGTTGATCTAGCTTTCAATTTGGCTGCAAGAACGTAGCCCAGTTCATTGTCAAAATTAACCTCTAGAAAGAAAACGCTATACGTGTATAATCAATGCAGTGATGTCACCATGTTGTTTCCATTAGTATCTTGCTGGAGGATAATACTATAAATGCCATTTGTTAAGTGTTCGTGACAACGCTAATACAGACAAGTGCTCATCACATCAGCCATAAAACAACTGCAGATTTCTGGTTTCCAAAGGTTGCCATCGTTCAGTGACAACAAGACCAATAAACTGCACTGGACAAACTATTTGCTGAGAGACAGGAACACCCTTCTCATTGAGTGTCAGTCTGGGATACCAGTTTTGGATAACATTAGGGGGATATTTCATGTTTGTTAATGTCTTTGTTAAAAATAAATCTTCAGAATCATCTCCGTTGGAAAACCCTACAATCTGAGTTGTATTGGAAAACCCTACAATCTGCTTTGATAAAAAAAAATGTATTCCATCAATATTTGGTTTTTATGTAAGGTAAACATTATTTAGCTTCTCAGCACATTTTCCAAAAAATAATTTACAAATCTATCCTACATACTGTCAAGTAATGCCGAATGTAATACAATGATTATCTAAAACTCTTGTAATATTAGTACTATATGATTTTAGAGTAAAACAGTCCAAAAGCATAAAACATTACAAATAGCTATAAGCCTATATGGTTTAATTTGGGATGTGATTATGAGGGGGTCCTCGGAAAATGTTCTACCCTTTGAGGGGTCCCTGGCCCCAAAAAGTTTGAGAACCCCTGGCCTAGAGGACTGGAAATACAGCCCCCATGTTTATTCAAAAGTCATGGATACCAGATAATCCAAGCACTCAATGTTCAAGCATTGGTATCAGAGATGGAATGAGATGAGATGTGAGATAGAGAGTGATAGAGAGAATGAATGAAAAGAGAAAACCAACAGTGAATTCCAATGTAATTTGGTGTTATTGTTATCAGTTCTATATTGAAGGATGTGGTAAAGAGTCTACTGATTTATGAGCATTGGAGAGCCGTATTCGTCATCCCCCATCTCCTCATCCTTAACAGTTCACTATAAAGCATTTAGCTTCTCATTAATTTGATGCCCATGGTTAAATAACTCGATTAATGGAGATAGAAGCATGGACAAAGTACCTAGGAGGTCCTGAAAAAGTATGAAAGCCATTTGAACTCATTTCAATGACACACACGCACACACACACACACCCACACGCGCGCACACACACACACACACACACACACACACGCGCGCGCGCGCGCGTGCGTGCACACACACAATAGTTTTCATGGTGTGTCATTAAATCTGTCTACTGTGTTGGGGAATAGACTAGATTTTGTCATAGAGAACTACATTGAAATGCGGGCAATGTTAACAAAACAGCGGAAGCCGAAACTCAAAGTCTCAATCGCGTCTTTATTTTGGCCTTGTTAACAAATAAGGGGAGATGACACACTGACAAAACGAGAGGATGGGTCATAGCCAATAACACTCAAAAACAAAACAAAGACTTGCAGCTGGACGGCTATCTTTGACAGCAGCTGTTCTTGAGATGACGTTAACGCAGAATGGGCCCATTGTAACCCGACTCTCTCTTAAGCCATGTTTTTCTTTGAGTTCAATTCATGTCTTTTTCACTTGTGCCTGCATCCTATTATGAAGTGTCACGACTTGTTGAGACACGGGGTAAACTGTAAGTCTTTCATAAAAAGAGGGACTGACAGAGCAACTCCTCCTCTCCACACACAGACACACACACACACACACACTCTCTCTCTCTCACACACACACACACACCTTCCCTCTCCCTTTGCAGTTCAAACCAGACACAGAAGAAGCGCGAAGGGCCCCAAAGCAGAGCAGATGTGAGAATCTTCCGTTGAGGACAACCAGGACTAACGTCTGTTAGGTCTGTTGCGATATGAGAAGTCCTAATGGTGTCACCCCACCCCCATCCCATGTGCACACACATACACACACACACACACACACAAACACACACTTGCAAGACAAACTCCATCACACCATGTGATAGTGTCAACTCCATGTATAACACGTGAACACACAAACACATACACATGCATATATTCCCAAAACACACATAAACACCCCCACACACACACACATCCACAGACACATACACACACACACACACACACTCATACACACACACACACACTCTGACCTTTCATCTTTCATTAAGCAGGGAGGAGAGGAAGGCAGAGTGAACCGTCAGTGCGAGCCGTAATTAGAAACTAACGAGGGGCCAGCGTCGGCGAAGTCGGCCAAGCGTGAAGTGAAGGGAAGAAGACAGGAGAGGAGAGGAGCAGTGTGGAGCGCGAGGGCAAACAGAGTGGCGCAGACAACGAGGATTATGGGATTAACAGGGGCCCGCGCCTGCCGCACGTTCGCTTAACCACCGATTCAGCCTGTCTCCGGATCTCAATTAGCAGACAATTTCCCTCTGCCCCCCCTGGGCAGCACCATCAGCGGTGTCGCTACGCCAACACCACAGCCATGATGGAGGCTCCGGCTGGTTGGCTGTGTGAGAGTGGAGGGCCCCCAGGCCACATCAGCACCAGATCAGGGCCGCATCCAGTCCAGAGTCCGCAGCCATTTGGGTTAGTAGCAGTCGGAAAACAAATGCATCACAGATGGCTGTTGCTTTGGGTCTCATTAGTCGAAGCAACATTTGGCTCTTTTTCAAAGAGGGTCAACACACAGATGTCTGCGCCAGACCTGGGCCAGATCAGACCCAGATTTAGGTGTTGGCTGAGGTGTAAGTCCAATGAATTTGACTCTCTCTATCACTATTTAATTTAAAACATTTCAACTGTTAAAAAGTTTCAACAGTTTGCGATTATAATGGTGTCTTCTTTGAAAATGTCTACATTATGGTTCTTTGTGCCAAAAACAAACCCACCACAAAAAATATTTATAAAACATTTGTCAAGAGGGGAGCAGCACCAAAGTTTTTGTCAAAGCTTTAACAATGCAAACACTGCTGTCCTATGGCGGAAGTGTGGGCTCCATCTTCTTGTGATAGCTGCGATCAGAGCGTGGGCTGCATTCATTTATAGCCTCTGTCAGCATCCCCCTCTTTCCTGCCCTTTGTCTGGGTTTTTTTTTTTGTTTTTCTAAAGGAAACTGCAGGCTCTCTGTCTTTCCTTCAATTTATCCCTCTTCAAAGACAACATGTCAAAGCATACACAAATGGATCACATGATCTAAGGAGCACTGTGCGATCGTTGTGTTTGTCATGCTTCTGAAACCTCAGGCCCAAATGTTGTCAGACACCAACACAGATCCTCTCCCTTGTTAGATAGAGGGGAGTACCAGACAGAGATCGAGCACAAGATAAAATATGCTGTTGATATGGAAAGAGAAAAAGATCATGGCAACTTGGCAGCAAATTATATTATGTCCTGTTTTTTCAGAGAGTTCCAGTATGGAAAAAATCACCTCATTAACTTTATTTTCTCTGCACCGCAACACACAAAAGTGCAGAAATATACGACTCACAGACTTCAAATGACTTGTCAATAGATGAGGTCCTCTTGAAAGTATAAGGATGTACAGCAAGTGCAAACATCTGGTTTCTCATGCAGTTGATAAGAACAGTAAAACATGGCGTGTCCTGAGCTCAGTACTCTGTCTGCTACCATCAGTTTAAACACCATATATAACTGATTTCATTACATTTCATGACTATATATGTACATATATATATATATATATATATGTATTCATTAAAAAAAAAAATATATATATATATATCACATTTGGCAGTTGAACTGTTTAGTTGATGAGCTAGTGGAATATTCTAAATTGTACATTTAACATAGGCTTATGTTAGGTGTAGGTTATAAACACCCTGAATATAAACACCACGTCACTCAGTAGATCTCTCCATGCCACGATCATCACGTTTATTTGAGAGCCCTCAGAGTCTCAGCACCCTGCAGCGGAACGTGAAGAAGACGGTCAAACGAGATGGGTGTGCTGTGGCTGTTCTCTGAGTGTCCCAGGGGTGTCAGCATCACGGCACATCCTCCACTTTATCAGTCCGTCTGGAGAGGGGGATGAAGTGGAGGAGTGAAGGAACGGGGGCGACGAAGGGGAGGACTGCTGGGATCCAGGAGATAAGATAACTGGGAAGGAAAACAGAACGCTGACCTGTCATGGATGTGCCTGGCTCCACAAGTCAGGCTTATGGCCCCTCATCTTTTCTTTTCTCAGCCGAATCGCACGCGAAAAGAAAGAAAGAGAGAGAGAAAGAAAGAAAGAGAAAGACAGGCAGGCAAGCCAGAGAGATTTAACATTTATAGTTTGACATTAACATGAGATTAAACTGAATAAGAGAGAGAGAGAGAATATATATCTTGACATTGATGTAAGTGTATATGAGGAGCTAGAGAAAAGAGGAGGGGGAGAGGCAGAAACAAAGAAAGAGAGAGAGGGTGAATCAGAGAGACTGACACTGAAACACAGAGAAAAGGGGACATTTAGCTGCCCCTCCCTTCCAACCCTGCTGCTGTTGCATGCAAGGTTTCACACATAACTCATACCGTGAGAGCATGGGATTCCTTTTCTGAGTTAACCATTTCCCGCATGGTTCCAATTGCGTTTGTTTTTATTCACATCATGATTTATATGAGTTCAAAGATGCACACTTAATTTGAATCAGCAGCAATGCTCTGAATCCTCAACCTCACTTAAACGGCTCTGTAAAACATATTTATGCATGCACCTCCAGCTCAAGTATTCAAGTATGTGTATGTACTTATGTGGTTAATTATGTAATGCAACATAGCCGTAAATGACATCACACTAAGAGGTACGAGTACAGGGCTTAGATTGTCCTGTCTGACCCCATATGATACCGCCTTGTTACACTGCCACATTCTGACACGACACACTGATCTTGGCCATGAGGCCCGCCATTGCAACACAAGTTCCCGGATTCAGTCAGAGACAATTTAATTATCGCTTTCATTACTTTTGACTGCATGATAAGTGGTTTTATTAAAACCACATTTAAGTCAACAATACGTCTTTTTATTTGTCTGCAGAAATTATTATGTAATTCTCTATGTGAGGATGATAAAGACTGACTGAGTGTCCCTGGCAAGCATCATGGGGAGATAAACGTATCTAACGTCCAGCAAGATTGAGTGTGACTGTCTCCCTTGTGGTGTGACCAGAGGTGAGCTGTCTCTGAAAGGGACCAAGCCCATGCCGGATCTGTGCCACATCTGGGCCAGACTGCCGCTATCTGGGTTCCTGCTCTGGGAATAAAAACTAGTGGGAGATAAGAGCCTCGTAGCTGGGGAGCTAAATTGTACACATTATCCGTCAAAAGTCATTTAAGTCAATAGAGCTCAGAGGGGATTGTGACTGATTGATTTAATTCCCAAAAGCTGTATCTCTGGATGGACGATAAGTAGGGCTCACACTTAGGGTCACTGTCTATGAGAAATGTATACAATTTAGACAACATAATTTCACAGTATAATGACCAACTAATTGCTACTGATACATCAATCTGTTATGCTGTCAAGTTTTGTCTGTATCACTGATTTAAAGTGTTCTCCAGGGGCCTGTACTACGAACCAGGATTTTTGGGTCAGTGAGGTACCTTCAGGTTGAACCTTGAGTAGATCTGCTTATGTGAATGGCTTGATTGTGATTGTTAGGGTTTTGTCAAGCCAGCTAACGAAAAGATACCTTGGGTGTGTTGAACTTGCTTCGTCGTATAGGCCTCTGGCTTACACATTTCTTTAGATTTATTCAGACATATATTCAGCATCCATCATTACATGTTACTAACTAACTATAAACCTTACCCTGACTCTAAACCCAAGTATATCTGGCAAAAACATATATTAACTCAAAGATTTCATAATTGTGTACATTCATATCAAAAGCACACAAGAACATTAACAGTGGCCTTAGGGTTTGCTGCTTTGATGTGCACGATGATGACATATTTCATGTTCATTCAGCCATGTGTATAACTGATGGCCTGTTCAAAGATTGGGACTGAGTAGAATGAAGAAAAAATGCCTACCATGTCAAAGCCAACACATTAGGGAAAAAACGCACAGATATTGAGATTGTAAAAGTTGTAAAACATTGCCAAAATGATCTCTAATCCTTCTCAAAGTCTGAAACCAATATCTACTCCCAAACCCCAACTGCTGACCCTTTCTTTTGCGGTTCATGCGAGGCCAAGTTTTAATCTCTAGCTGTTTTGGAATGTGACCCCATTTCAAATCTGTTCAAAACCCCAGCCACACGCGGCCATCAGGGTGATCAAGCCGCTGAGGATTTCCACACGACTGTCACGCCAATATTTCAGACCCTCACTAGCCCACACTGATTCCCTTAAGTAATTCTCCACAAGCAGGATTCATTGCATTGGCAGTGCACTGGCAAACTGGTTTTTATAGAGTGTCTGAATGTCTCTCCATCAGAGGACAATACCCAAGCACCACCTCTGTAATGTACAGCACAGAGGTCTTCACTCACTGTTGGACTTTGGTTTGGTTTGCATTGTATTAGTTTGTGGTCATTTATCACTGGATAAATATCTGAGGGCCTTCTGAGTGATCCTCTCATTGCATTTGCATTTGGTCCTCTGAGGCTCGCAGGCTTTGTGCCACAGTCCCATGGTGGCCGTGGGATTACGTTCCTCACTGTATTATCTGTTCAGATAACACAACAGCAGCTGCAGCTGTAGCTGGCCATGGGCCTCTGGTGTACACACACACACCACACACACACACACACACACACACACACACACACACACACACACACACACACACACACACACACACACACACACACACACACACACACACATAGAGAGGGGATAGAGGAGGCGCTAGCTGCCACACCAACGGAAAACTCTTTCACATGTGACCGGTGGGATCAGGGGAGCAGGGTGGAAAGTAATAAGTGCGTTCGATGGCGTCTGTCTCTCAGGGGGGGGGGGGGGGGGGGGGGGTCTATTATTTGTCTTTTTTTTTGCGTAGCTGCGCTTACCGTAACTTTCCAAATTGAAATGGGCCAATCCTCTATGATGTGAGATAGAAGCATACCGGAGAGGTAGAGTACAATAAATGCTTTTCCGAGGAGGATGTCAAAACCTGCTGTCCTGGGATGGAAAAATACTATGACTATGAGCTGTGGATCAAGGTCTATTCCACACATCTGAGGTCTGAGAAAAAAAAATCTAATGCATTGCCCAGTACTCAAAATTCCTGAACATTTCAGTAATATTTTACATTACATTTTTCCAGGGTTAAACACTCAATGGACATAGCAGCCTCCACAGTTGGACATAATTCAGTATCAAGAACTGCAGAAGGTTACAGAACTGGAATATTATTGATGACCATTCAATACCTCATTTGGGACTTTTCACTTGGGTTATAGTCTACCTACTGTCAGAATGCTGAAACCAGTCTTCCATGTAAAACAAACAGGCCAGAATAAGCTTTGGCATTCTCCTTAAACACTTCAGGCAACTTCAGATCATTTCACTACTAACCTCAGGACTTAGCCTTGTCCAGTGCCTACCTTTCATCACCACTGGTTCATAGAGTCATATCTGTGTCAACATGGCTCCTCTCAGCTTGGGAGGATATGGGGAGAGAAGAGAGGGGAGAGACAGACAGAGAGAATGAAAGAGAGAGAGAGAGGGAACAGAGATGCAAGGAGAGAGAGAAAGAGGGGGAGGCAGACACACACGTACATATACAGAGTGGGAAAATAAACGAGCTTGAACATGCGCCAATTAGCAAAAGGAGCAATAGATTACACAGCTTTCCCATCCCAGAGGCAACCCGAGGATAAAAAAAATCAGATAATTCCAATCCATCAGCGCACGTTTCAGAGTCATATTCCTCCCTACTGCCTTATAGACTGGCAGTCTTAATCTCACACATTGATTGTCAGGAGATTTGAGCAAGCTAGCGGATAAAATGAGTCTAATCAAATATGCCCTTGGCAGTGATGACCAGCTACTTGGAAATGTGGGTCAAGTTGTCTTTTTTTCCCCCTTCGTTCTGGGGTAGAGAGGGTGAAGTGGGGGTGGGTTTGCCTTTCCCAGAATAAGCTGTAGTGTTTTCACATTGTGTCCGTGGAGAAAAGTTGGAAAACAAGAAGAAAAAAAACTGCTGGAGCTTTGCCATAGGTCTGACAGAGCTTTTCACAGTGGGGGAGAGGAGAGGACAGAAGAGGAGAAGAGAAAGACAGGAGACGAGAGGAAAGAGAGAGGAGAGGAGAGGAGAGGAAAAAGAGAGAGGAGAAAAAGAGGAGCAGAAGAAGAGAGGCGAGGAGAGGACTGGACAGGAGAGGAAGCTGAACAGCTGCTCTCAAAGCAGGAAACAGATAAATAAAAAATGTCTTCGGGGCAAATATTTGATTGTACTTCATTTTCTGGTGCCTCCCTGTAACACAGACAGACAGAGAGAGAACAAGAGAGTGATATAGAGAGCGATATATATATATATATATATAGAGAGAGAGAGAGAGAGAGAGAGAGAGAGAGAAAGAGAGAGGGAGAGAGGGGGGCATGCTCACAAACATTTCTGTGTAAAGTGGAACTGTTACAAATGGTTTTTGGTTTACTGTGTATGGGTGTGGGTATGGGTGTTCTTGTGCGTGGGTGTTTATGTCGCACATGGGTGGGTGGTGGAAGGGGGAAGCGTGTGTGCGTGTCCATGTTTGCATGTGTATGAAGGATTTGTTTTGGTTTTCAAGTGTGTGTGTGTGTGTTGATGCCATCGCAACATCTTGGGTGAAAAGCTGCCTAGACACACACACACACACACACACACACACACACACACACACACACACACACACACACATACACACCAACACAGAGAGAGAGTGAGAGAGAGATAACTTGAGTGAGAGAGAGTGGATAACATGAGTGAGTGTGTTAGAAAGAGTGAGATTGAGGGCAAGCTGGGCCCACTCAAAACTGTTCCTGGAACTGTAAACAAAGATGACATCATCTAACCCTGGCTACTATTTAACCTTTTCTTCTAAGGGAGAACGAAGAGGCTAAAAGAGGGGTCTCCCGCAGAAAGGACAGCCAGAGAAACAGGGGGCAGGGGGGATCAGGAAACACAACAAAGGAGTCACTTGCTCAATGCCAGAGTCCGACGTCCTATTTGCAAACAGCTGGCTCACTTGTGCCTTGTGAGGCTTACGGAGTAGTTTGTATGAGCGAGTTGCCGGCCCACTTGGCAAACGTTCACATCAGTGCTGACCAGCAGATTTTATAAACTTTGCTTTGGAGCGGGTGAAGCTTTTGCTCTGCCTCTCTCTATCTCTCTCTCTCTTCCCCGTCTCTCTCTCTCTCTCTCTCTCTCTCTCTCATTCTCTCACTCAGCATGTGCGGTCTCCCTCTTTCAGTGCTTAACATTCACACTGACATTCACACACTGACCAAAGCATCAATCACTCCTGGCTGAAGAAAAGGCTCCCTGCCCCATTTGAGGGCATTCAGTTCTGCATGCTTTTCTTGTGGTTTCAACAATTGCTAACAGTAGCTGGCCATGACAGCCTGGCCAGTTCGCTGCCAGTTCTGGAACAGTTCTGGCCCAGGTTTGGCCTGGATTGGCAGGACCAGATCTGTGTTGCATCCATTCATTTCAGCTTCTATTAGGCTTTAGGCAGTTATCTGCAAGAGAAAGAACTTCTGTAAAAGACATTGTTTATGTACTATATAGAAAGCGTATGGACCATCGAACATGAACTTTCGTGTTTGTGGTGAGTGGGGCCTGTTTTTGAGGGAAATTAAAATAGCAAGGTTTTCATACAATATATGTTTACAGTCCTTGTAAGGACTTGCTTTCGAAAACATGCTGGGTGCTAAAACGTTTCTCGGGTTAAATCCTTCCAAACCACATGCAGCTGGACTGAGCAGTCTGTAGAAGAAACTGAACAAACAGTCCTAAAACCATATGGCTCAGGTAAATCACCCCCCACCCCACACACACCCACCCTAAGGGTCCCAGTGCATCTTATTTCAATATTGTTAGTCTGTGAGAATATTACAATGTATTCCTTTAGTAACTTCAGTATTGTTTGTATTGATTCAGTAACTCTGCCCAGACCGTACTCCACCGGCACTATGTATCTCCATGACATCCTCAACCCCACACCCAGAAAACCAGTGGGTGAACCATGCGTAATGGCGTCTGGGACACCCCATAATGCCTTGCTTTCACATGTGGAACGAAGTCTGATCATATGTCTGACCTTGGGTAACAGTTCCGTGCACTCGCCTTTGAAGCTGGCTGGAAACATTCAGGGTCTGCCGTGTGAAAATGGTCTTTACATGATATGTCAAGTAAAGGGAACAGAAGTGGGGAGACGGGACCAGGAGGCCCTCAGACCCTTGCTTTCATTACTTCGAGTGGATCCTGCCTTGCACAATTGAAAAGCCTGGACCCAATTACGTTGGTGGCAGTTGAAAGAGATGGCCCCGTGCCAAGGCGGTTACATATGAGCTGCTGCCAGTCTCCTTTTGACCCATACACACACACACACACACACACACACACACACACACACACACACACACACACACACACACACACACACACACACACATACACATTGTACACATACAGTACAAACACACACACACATTTTCACACCATGCTTCATATGTCCTGCCTTAACAATGAGGGCAACTTATGTAACAGCAATACATCTGTGTATTTTCTTTACCCCCTCAAAATTACACGGCAGGACAACAGCTGCCCTCTCTCCTCCAAATTGAGGTGTTTCGTAACAGCCAACTGCCCTCAAAGCCAGTGTCTATTTAATTAGCAATTTTTTTGTGCTCTGTAAACTGATCGCACTGCGAACATGCATGGTCTCTGTCTCTCCCTCTCTAGTCCCAATCTGTCTTCCTCTATCTTCCCCTCTGTCATTTTCTCTCCATCGCTCTCTTTCCTTACCCCCTCCTCTCTCTTTCCTCTCCATTTTTTTTACTCCCCTCTCCCTTTCTCTCTCAATTATGTTTTATTCCACTGACCAGCCTAGCTAATTTCAGTGGAAAAGCTGGGCTCCTCGGGCCGTTATGTAACCAGCTGTTGGCTGGCGCAAAGACCCCCGTGCCCGGCTGTGCCCTCCCCGTCCGTGGCCCTTGTCTCTGCCACGTATCCCTTTCTTGCTTGTTTGTCTTTGGAGAGATGAAAAGCCACATGTTTATTTGAGGGAGCAGTCAGAGGTATTTGAAGAAGCAGTTATCTTTTCACAAGTAAGGAAGGGCTTCATATCTGCTTAAAGGACCATCTCTGAGAGAATGGGTAGCTATTTTTGAAGGATCTGATTCACATGGTTATGTCCAAAGCAGACGTCAAGAAATATCCTTTGAGTTTTACAAATAGCTTACATTTATCAACATGTGTGACTGAAAAAACTCTGTTCTTACTCACTACTGGTACTGGTGCTGTTCATTCCATACATTTGTCACTATTTTGAAACAAGCTCTAGATGAATTACATAATTTGCTTTTATGGCACATAGGTCGGGCAGAACGGTAAGATGTACCATTGTTTGATGTACACACACTCAAATTCAAAAAGTTCTTTCTCAAAAGATCTCCAACTTTACTTCACATGACCAATGGAGGTCAACAAGGTAGCATAAGTAACCAGCAGAGTGGGACTATGAGGCTGCGTGTGGGATGTATGTGTATGTGATGCATGTGTGAATGGTTACGTGGGATAGAACATTTCAGGGTGGAGGGGGGAGGGAGTGGTCTGAATTTAAACAATGACTATTTTCTTCTGATTTAAGGAATCAAGGAATGTGGCAATAATGTGGAATTCTTCACATTCTCCACTGACACCTCAAGAAGGTTCCAGAAACGATTACTCAAAACGTTCCCAGCTTTCCGCACAGGCATGGCACCAGGTCAAGAGATCCTTCAGGCCCAGGTCGATATTGCACAAAACAACAGGCCATGTGGAAAGCCTCGCCGTAAATACGCAGATTGAATTAACTCTCACCTGCTTTGTCAGCAGTTCCTTCACACACTGGGCTATCTATCGCAGATCTCATTACATTGTATTCTCCATTGAATGGAGAATGTGGCTATAGCTAACTAGCAGGCACAGACAGACACTTGAGGAAAGATGTCTTCCCCATACAACACTTCTGCAAGAGAGCTCTGACCATGATTCATTTGAGGCTGTTTTGATTCGCTCAAAAGGAAGAACCCTCTTTCACCATGGCAGGGGAGATGAATTGTTTTCAGAAGAGGAGTGTTTAGCTGCCTTATAAATAGCTGTGAAGCAAATCAGATAAACAATGCTTGACATCTGACCTCTGGGCATTTTGGCAACTCATTGTGTAGAAACTGGTGAGACAATGAACTTTTCAGCTAAATATTCCCCCATTTTTGTTTTGTTTTTAGCTGTTTTAACAAAAGGTCCAGATTCTTCAGGCATCCACTTGGGACCATCATTGCCAAAGCACAGTATTTTGACAAAGGTTTCTACCTGTTACCAATGATGTGAAATTATTCTTTTATAAAAACAGATGGTTCTACCAAGAAATAATTTTCTGAAAATGGTGGGTGTTTAATTTAGGGAACATACAATCACAGACAATTCCTCTCTTCAATCAACACAATACAATACACACACTTCCCAACACACGCATGCATAACCTGTTTTATGGACTGTCTGAAGGGCATGAACTGCAAACATGAGTCCCATTGCAAGATGTCATTCGTCTGTTCAAACCTTTAAAAAAATATTCCTGTTATTGTGGTCGTTGCCTGGGTCGTCCAACTAAGCTGGCTAAACAACTTTATGTATCTCCACTCAAGGAGGAGGACTGAGGCATGATGTAGGGCCTGAACTGACTGTACATGCTCTCAGACCAAGACACAGAAGGGGATTTTGTGTATCTCTTGCACAGAAGGGGATTTTGTGTATCTCTTGCACATTTCCAACAGCATGTTCCAGAGGGATGACGGCATGCTAATCGTGGCAGCTCCGGGTGAAAGCTAATGTGCTGCAGGAGGCTGATTGGTGGGAAACTCAAACTGAGACTCTTCACTGGGGTTGTCACTGAGAAAGAGAAGAGGACAGAGAGAGAGAGAGAGAGAGAGAGAGAGAGAGTCTGAGGGGAAGAGAGATAGGAAAGGGGAACAGTAAGAGACAGCGATGGAGACAGCGAGGGGGGAGCATAGAAAGAGAGAACAGAAAGGCCCAGAGAAAGGGCCAGAAAGAGACAGAAAGAGTGATGGAGAGACAGAGAGATCGAATTAGAGATAAATATTTAGAGAGAGACAGAACATTAAGGGAGTGGCATAGAGGAAAGAGAATGAGACACAGGAAGAGAACGAAAAAAAGAGAAACAAGTGGTACATAATTTCCTGCTGGTGACGAGATGGGCAGAGGCCAAAAAAAGCCAAAAGAAGAGAAAAAAAGAGAGAAGCAAAAATCTCAGTTCTCCTCTATCCACTAGGTCCCTTCATTCCTTGCGGCTTTGCACACAACCTTCACACAACCCACAGCCCCAACGCCTTTGTGTTGTTGCTGCGCTGCCTCCTGTTCTTGTGATGTGCTTACACAACAACAGCACGTCAGCCGTTAGCGTTATCAGGGTGACATTCTCCTCCCTTTGCCTTCAGGAATATCACATTTATGTAACTCCCCATTGCCTCAGACACAGCAAAGCACCGAATCTCACAATCTGTGGGCACAAGCTTGACTTGCGTCTTATCTGTTTTGTCTTGACGTCTTTCTAAATTATAATTTTTTTTTGTACTGTTTGGGGCGGCTATTTTTGAACTCCACATCTGTGCGTGATGGGTGAGGTCTCGATAGTCTCTGCTACAACTCCGTCTGGCTCATCTGCATGCGACATGATGCAAACCGATGCTCGTGGCCCGAAAACATCACAGAGACTAAATGTGGACATGAGGGCAACCAAGAGAGATGCGTGTGCAGCGAGAGAGAGACCTGACACATCCTCAGTGGCCTGTGCAAACTAATTGAGAGATTTCAGCTCTGCTGGCGGCATTTTGAAAATCGTGACAGAGAGTGTATACCAGTGATTGCCTTCAGCTGGCTTTCCAGAGATTGCCTCATTTAAAGGCGCAATGTCAATAGTATTTCTCAGGATGTTAGTAGTCAAAGAAATAAAAGACCCAGTGACCTTGGGTTTCGCTGCCAAGTTGAGTTTGCTGGTGAATTTCCCTGAAAATAGCTTTAAGAAGCAACAAAGTCAGTAAATAGTATTGCAGGATTATTAAAGCCTACCATATGTCCACATAAAATGATGTCAAGAATTAACTATGTCCACAGCGGCAAAGTTCCTATGATCTTTGCTATTATTTTCTAGGACACACATATGGCATGCATTAGAAGGACATTTTTAAGCACTGCAAAATATCATGAGGACTAATTGCTGTAGGATTGATTTTAAGTTCTAATATATTTAATGGCATCATAATGAAGCATGATTCATAAAGCAAACGTATGGAGGTCAAACTCATCTCAGCATTAACATTTTCATGTAACCACTGTGAGAGGAACAGGCCATTATACCCAACAATTAGTCAATGTCTCTGTCATTGACACAAGCACTAGAGGATACAACAGATTTCTTTATTTGAAGATAGTTAATACACTACAGGCAGTTCTCTGTTCTGATATATGACACTGTGTACAAGTTGTTATTTCCAATCCACAAACTTTCCCCAGATGGACATTTACAAAGGTCCTTTAATTTTATTTATGCACATATTACCAAGTATTACACAGGAAAGTCTATGGAAATCTGGAGGACACATGGATAACAAACACCATTTGTCGCTGAGGCCCCTGATACTGGTGGCAGTAATAACAATCCATCGGGTTCAAAGAACCTGTCTCTTATAAATCCCCTCCAGCTACACACTGATAATCTTTGCACTTACAGAGTTCAGACTTTATATCACGTACACAGAACCCCCATCTCTCATACATGTAGTATAAAGCCTACATTCAGCCTACATTCTGCCCTCTCCCTTGAAAACCTTAAAGCTCAACACACAGATTCGCTGATTACACCTAATTCCTGAAAAAAACATCATTCCATCCAAACATACCATGATATCGCTCCCCAGCTTCAGACAAAATCACCACAGAAATTCACAAGAGGAAAGGCTGACTGAATATGATAACAGATGAGGTCAATGTTGACTGAATTCCTTCTGGGTTACTGTTTCGATTAGGAAAGGGCTGCCGCTTTGACACCCTGATGAGATAGCAAAGTGCAAGAGTTGAATCACAGCAATGGCACTTCTGGGATAGACTGACTGGGGTCAGGGTACAGATGGGTTTGAACAAAGTAAAGGTAGATACCAGTTTGTTAACTGTAGGAGGTACATACATGTGTATGTCCATAGTTTATATATATTGAGCAGTCCTTGCATTGGATCCAGTATTCACGTAGTTCAAGGTCAGTAATCATAATGTCCTGCATACAATTAAACTGTGAACTTTCACTGTCTACACTTCCATTCTTTACGACACATTTTCAGTTCACCAGAAGGCTGATCAAACATTTAAGTACAAAAAAGAGACCCTGACATGAGAGCAAAATGGAGTCGATAGCTACAGTACAGTCTTACGGACTACTCATTCGACAATGAAGGTGACAATCATTTTAAACTGATAACATTATTCACACCTCTGTTGACTACTGGAGTGAACTGGATGGAAGGAGAGGAAGCTGAACATATATACAGGCCTCAACTGTATCAATGACCCCCAAATTATAGTGTGAATGACATGATATATGTCTTGATAAGGTAAGCCAAAGTGTTCATTCATGTATTAAACCAATGACAAATCCATAAGGAGGAAATGATCATCATAACGATGATAAAACTGCAATGAACTTCAAAAAGGAAAGAAAGAAATCATGACTGTGATGACCTAGATGTTTCTCACTAAAAGCGCTAAATTGCATTTGGTCTGATCTCTTTTTGACTCCTGTTGCTCTGAGTTGGAAAAACAAGGGATAAGAGTTCATAAACACTGGAGGCAAAGACACCACATGCTTTTGAAAAGTGCTCAACTATAAAAATATTTTCAAGGGGAAAAAAGGAGGCCTTCTACATCTGAACTACTTTCCATTGGGCAAGAAAACCCTTTTTTTCCCTGTCCCTTGTCTCATCTCAGATACACACCACATATCTCACCACTCATAAATCAAAACCTGCGTTTCCCACTATGGCGCTAGCTGGACGTGCGAAACCCTGCTATCTATGCATGGTGATCACAGCGCACGTGCGTGTGTGTGTGTGGTGGTTAGGAGGTGGGGGGAGTGACGGCTGACATTTGTTTACGACTTCCCAGCTGGTCCAATGACCGGAGAAGCAAAGTTCAGCCGATCTGCTAAATTCCCACCCCAGTGGTGCAGCCCTGACCCTCGTGAGCTTTTTCTGAGCTGTGGCGTCTTCAAACGTAAACAAGAGCGGGCCATAAGGGTGTTGCAGAAGAACCCACACTGTAGGAAAGTGGAAGTGGCGTGCACATCAAGAGTATGACGAAACAGCAACAATAATCAGTGAAGCTGATTAGTTGACAGAGTAACTAAAAAAACAAACAACAACCACCAATCTCCTGCTTGCTTTGTCTGATAATGGCACTATGTTTTAAAAACAATTCTTAGGCACTGTTAAAGTATGGGGAGGTTACCCCACTTGCCCCACGTATACAGTGGGACCTAACATCTGGGGGGTGGAAACCAGTTTTAAAAAAACAAGTTGGAAAAGACGACGACATCTAGGTTCTTTGACCATCCCTTGGGTTTTGTTTTTCACAGTTTGCAGGCTGTCTGACAAGACAGAGGATCAAAGGACCAGAGGGCAAGTCTGTGAGCAGCCTTAACATATTACTGGAGACAGCTCCTGAGCTCTCCTCCGGGTCCCATTGCGTTACGGTCCAGGACGGAATGGAAAAATGGAAAGAGGGTAAGGGGGGAAAACTGCCCTTGGATGAGAAGCATCTTCTAAGGGGTTAAATGGAGACCTGTGGAGCTGCAGGAACGTCATAATGGTCAGCTTTTTCATGGTCCTTTGAAGTGATAGCCGTGCAGTAAATGACCGTTGATCGGTTAGTGTCACGACTTAGGCTAGAGTTTTTCCACTCTTTCTTCCATTTGTTCTGATCTTCTGTCCCCCCAGATCCCGTAACCTCGACGCCCCCCTTTATACCTCACATTGAGGAAAGGTCCCTCTTTGACCCCATACATAAACCAAGGGGGAAAACCACTCCACAGTTTGACCTGAAAAACCTTAACGCTAGGCCAGGCAGCAGTACTTTTTCCACCAGGATTTGGACAGCTTCTTCATCTTGTCTGGCGTTCGCTTCTTCAACTTGTGCTGCTGCTGTTGGCTATCACTGTGCTGGATGCTGGCCAAGATGGCGGCGTCGAACACCTCTTTCAGGTTCTTCTGGGTCAGCGCCGAGCACTCCATGTACGAGATGGCGCGGATGTCCTCGGCACATTGCCGGGCCTCCTCTAACACCACCGGCCGCTCCTTGTACTTGGCCAGCTCGATCAGAACCTTTACGTCCTCACGTAGGTCCGACTGGGTGCCCACCAGGATGACGGGCGTGCGCGGGCAGTGCCGTCGGATCTCGGGGACCCATTTCTCCGTGACATTCTGGAAGGAGGAGGGCGCGACCACGCTGAAGCAGAGCAGGAAGACGTCGGCGTTCGTGTAGCAGAGGGGACGCAGCTTGTCAAACTCATCCTGTAAGAGACAGGGCAAGGTCAGACACAATCTGTGTTGGTCAAAAAAGACTCTAAATAGAGTTTTGAACTTTATATTAGTTTACATGGGTTTGTATGAGTTTATGGGATAGTGAAAGGGGCTTAAAACACCAAGGTCCTGGGTCTGATACCCAGAGCCCTCATACTGATGACAAAGTTTATCTGTACTGTACTGTAAGTTGTTTTGGATAAAAGCATTTGCTAAATGAATAAATAAAAATGCTTCAGTTTAATCACATCACCATAGTAATTGCAGCACTGTACTCCCAAACGCCTACTTACAATAACGACAAAATAGCACAGCACAGCCACACTGAACGTTTTTCTTCTATGGTGCAGGCATACGTATTGAGAGGCTCCTGGAACTCTCTCCAAAAACACAGTGAAAAATTAGGAAATATAAGTCACTCATTGTGTGTCAAAAATCAAAACATATTTCTGACAGGAAAACCTCACCAGCCAGAGGTTTTCAAGGTTATTTCCTCTATCTGAGAGAAAACGAAGGCTGCAGCACATGACCTGCTGACTAAGGTATTGCATGAGGATGAACTGTTTTATAATTGTCCTTCTAAAAGCCTGGAAGGGCTGATTTGTGATTGTGTGAAAAGCCACTTATGTTCTGAACTGTTTGTTTCTTCTGCTCCAGAACATCACATGTTTTTTTGACATAGGCCTTGTGGCAGCAAATAATGTAACAACTACTAATAACATAACAACTTTCTGCGCATAATGTAATAAGTTATTACATTCTTGTCTAGTTATTTCATTATTAGCTGTTTTTTTTTAAAATATCAGTACAAATGTAATAATTGTAGCCAATAATGTAATACTATACTTGTATCAGTGTGTTTAAGTTTCACTTATTATCAAATGCCAAATTTCCATAACACTTACCCTTACTGTTCTGCTTCTTTCAAATAGCTGCTCAAAAACCTGTCTAATCCTGACCCCTGAATCTTAGTCCTAACTCTGAGAAAACACACACACACATACGCACGCACGCACGCACGCACACACTCACACACACATATTTACCCCCACACACATACACACTCTCTTTCTCTCAAGGAATTATGACTGTTTATTTGTGTGTGTAACTTGATAGTTAAACTTATCTCCAGTCCTGGCTGCCTTTTACTCCCATTTCAGTACCAAATGAAGTGGGAGCACACAGGTTTGCAAACACTGACAATCACTCTTATCTTGTATAATATGAAATATATGCCTCTTTCAAGGCGCTGCGTTCTGAAATAAAAAATACACAATCTATTTACATGAAAAATATCATCTCCAAAAGGGGCTGTATATTACATAGCTTGACTAGCTGTTGGATAGCGAGCTAAATGATTTCATACTCCCCACCCCAAGCAGATAAGGGGCAGTGTATTACAGTGTCTGTACACCCCTACTTCCTCTCCCTTCAAGGAGGTAAACTAAAAGATATCTAGGCTACCATTAGTATCTCCCTCAACATCAATTGAGATTTATATGTAGCATTAACTTAGTAGAGTAACAAACAGACCCTATAGGCCTTGATTGGTAATACATTTTACTATAACCTTTCAGGAGTCAGGTTTGGTATACATACAGACAGAGAGAGAGAGAGAGACTGCTCTCTCAGCTCTCGGCTATAATTGTGTTGTTTCAACAGTTTGCTTAAAAAAGTAATTTTAATACATTTAATTAAAGATGACATTTCATTTTCTCATGAAAAGAAAGGGTGTATTTCAGGACAAAGCCGTAAGAGGTGTAGTATAGATTTCACAGAGTAATTGTCTGTGCTTGCAAACATGTGTGCTCACCCTTCATTTGGTACTGAAACATGTGTGCTCACCCTTCATTTGGTACTGAAAAATGTGCTTGCACTTCATTTGGACTCAAACGGATAGAAGGCAGGGGCAGAGATCAATCAACCATAAAGTACCACAAACAAATACATAGTCATAATTCCTAGAGAGAGAGAGAGAGTAGGGGTGTGTGATCATGTTTAGTAGTGGCACGGTGGCTCAGGTGCTTGCACTGCCGCCTCACAGCAAGAAGGTCATGGGTTCGATTCCTGCATGGGGCGCTGTTGGCTCTGGGGGGCAGGTCCTCCCCAGACCTTCAGTGCTCAGGTGTGCTATCTCCCGGGCCTTTCTGTGTGGAGTTTACATGTTCTCCCCGTGTTCACAAGGGGTTTCCTCCAATAAGAACCCCAACAGGAAAAACATGCAAAAACAGAACATTCTCCTGTCCGACCGAGACGGACGGTTTACTTGGTCCCCGGGCGCTGAGAAGCTGCCCACTGCTCCTGGAGGGTCCTGGAGGAAGGATGGTCCGGGATGGGTCAAATGCAGAGCGTACATTTCACAGCGACCTCAGGCCTGCGTGTGTGTGTGTCCTGTGTCGCCTCCATAAAATACACGTGTGTGCCGCTTGTGGCAATAAAAGAACTGACTGAAGTCAGCCTTGTTTGTGTTTTTATGTAGCTATTTGAAAGAGGCAATAGTAAGTGTCATGGAAGTGTAAGTGCCATGGAAGTGTGAACTTAAACTTAAATAGAGTGTTTTACATTATCGGCTCAGTTATAAAACATTTTATGACTTTTTTAACCCAGCCAATAACTTAAGACATTATGCGCAAAACGTTCTTATGAATGGTTCAGAAATAATTACATTATTGTCTTTTATAACATTAAGAACAGAACAATTTTTACATTATTGGCAGTTATCACATTATTGGTAGTTATCTCATTATTGTAACTATAGGCCTCAGACGACAGGCCTCATTTACAGTATTCTTCTTCGATATATTGTGACTGAAATAGTTTAATTTGGTACATGTACCTTTGTACCTTTTTCAAGTTAAAGATGAAGGCCAAGAAATTACATTATAAGGCCAAGACAGATACAACGTCAAATAGTGAGGGCGAAGAGCAAACATTTGTATAGCTTTCTGCTGGAGGTGGAATGTCTCAGGCTTACTGTAAGACCTGTAAGTACCAGTTCCACAGTTCTTGAAACACAATATGTTTCAAATTGAGATGCATCTAACCAAATGCTCAATTTCAGCCCTGAGGCTAACTGAGAGATACTGTAAAACCCCTGTCAACGACACCTTTACATATTGTGCCTGCATTACTGAGAACTACGCCCATTACTGAGAACTAGGCCTTAGTTCGGTCATATGGATTGCAGGATTTTCTATCCCAAATGACCACCCACTGAAGTTTCACTCAGGGGCCATAAGAGGGCTTATCCCCTGTAACGTGCTTTTAATCCTGTCATCTGGCTACTTGCGCAATTCACCGGCGATTACCTATCACTCTCACATATCTGAACTCTCTGTGATGTGAGCACATGTAAGATAGCAGTAGCATTCCAGAGCCAAATTCTGTATATGTTGTTTATCAACAAAGCATTCCAACTCTCTCTCTCTCTCTCTCTCTCTCTCTCTCTCTCTCTCTCTCTCTCTGTATTTCGCTCTCCCGCAGACTCTTCAGCTTTCTGGAAGTACTTGCTCATACACCCATGTCATTTCCTGAAAGAAGCAAGTTAATGAGGTCTCTTGGCCCCAGGAGTGTTGAGGATGGAGGATTTGAAATTCATTTTTAGAAATGCTGGAAGTTAAGCACTATTGTGGAGATGTTAATTAACTCCAGGGTATCACTGAGAGTCACGTTGATGAGTATGCGTGGCACGCTGTGTACGTGACTGCCATCATATACATAGTGACCCAGAAGATGAAATAAGAAATATTGACAAATTATAACTGGGCTGTTTTTCAATTGCATGAAAATATTCTAACATTGGAATGTATGTCAATGTAGTAGGTATTTATAGGTAACTTCTTCTAGTGCAGGACTTTTTGATAAATGACTAAAGGCCATAGAAATGTATGGTAGCTGCTCTTACAAAAATGTTGTATGTTGACAAACTCAATGGTAGAAACATTCATTCTGATCTGATAGTAGTCAGTAATACCATTGGATGGGATCTGATAGTAGCCAGTAATACCATCGGATGGGACGTTCACCTACAAACCAAGTCTTAGTATTTGGCCTAGTTGCTGGCCGCTCCCTTCCAGAGCAACAGGCAGGGAACTCTGTGAACCCTGGCTGTGCTGCTTCTAGGCAGGAGACTCTGTGTGTGTCTAGACAGGACTGTTCCAGATCTCTCTTGGCTTGCCTTCCCTTTGGCTCTCTCTCATTTGCTCGGTATCTCACGTTTTCTCTCGCTCTCTGTATCTCACGTTTTCTCTCTACCCCACTCTCTCCATCTTCCTCAAACTCTCTCTCTCTCACGCATGCACACACACACAGACAAAAAAAACAGTTAATTTTTTCCCCTCTCCGGTTCTCTTTCGTTTTCTTAATTTCCCTCTCTAAAACTCTAACAAACTATCTCTCTCTGACACCTATTCTCTCTCTCGTTCCCACACTCACACACAGAAATCTCTCCCGCTCTCAACCTTTCTGTGTCTTGCTTTCTTAATCTCTCTCTTTCTCTACCAACAGCCGGTTCCAGTGCCCCTCAAATAACACAAGGCTCACATTTCCTCTGACCAGCCCCAGCTGCGACTCCACTTAGGCATGGTCTTCTTACCCCAGCCTAATTCATCACAATTACCCACGTTTCCCCATTCTGTGAGCCCCCTACAGCGCTCCTGCCTGGGCTGGACCCCAGCCGCACGGCAGGGAAGACACTTGCTCCACTGGTGCCTCTGCTTCTAGGTCAACTTCAGTGCTTCTAGGCTAAGTTCAGTGAAGGACAAGTGACAAGTTTTGAGCTGATGCTGTACAACTCCATGTCGGACAAAGCAGACCACGGAAACCACAGCTCACCACTGACCTTGAGCCAGTCTTCGGCATCAGCGGTGGTATTGGATACATTACAACTGGGTAACCTCATTTCAGCAGACTATTCAAGAGTGCTGAAGAGACCCTGGTCACACGTTTTACACTTCCCCACCACAGACATTTCAAGGGCAGAATAGTATCAGCAGTGAGGAGATATTAAGCATCTAGTTTAATACTGCAGGTTTTGGAATCAAATAGAGATACTGGAGGATGCTGATCTGTTTGTTGAGACCGAGTGGCTTTTTCAACTGATGTCCTGACTATTACTTTACCATCTTAATTACACCCTGGCTCTTTGCCACCAGTTCACCCGCCCCATCCAAGTCCCCACCTTCCATTGAATGGGAGGCTTGTCAGTGTCCTTGAAGGAGTGTGCCGAAATCTTTGAGTGTTTACAGAAATGCACGGGGGACATGCGGTGTAATCAACTTTGTGTTGTTTTTATAAACAAGCTATGTCATGCGTTTACATTGTGCCTTAGACACACTCCTTGAACTTGACAGAACGGCTCTCATTGTGATAGCCATACCCATTACCCAATCTCTCTCACTCTGAAATTAAAATAAAATGACATCAAATGCAAAACGACATAAACATATAAATAACAAACAAACCTGGCCCGCTGTGTCGCACAGCTGGAGCTTCACCGGCCTGCCATCAACCGCCACCACCGCTAAGGGGAATGAAAAGTAAAACACAAATAGATGTGGTGGACCTTCAACTCTCTGTCAACTTCTGCTGGCAATAACTTCGGTAAGGCCGATAAGATGAATAAATATGCTTTGGTGTGTGCTGCCTTTAAAATGACAGAAAAACAATTATGTGAGGTAATCCGGGACAAATCACTCAGGAAATTGTATATATACCTATCAAATCATATAATACCACAGCAAATAACTAATACTAATAGGCCTATCAATATATCATAGCAGAATAAATCATGTTAATAGCCCATATATTATTGAGGAGAGGAATTACTTGAGAGCGAAAGATTATATGGATGGCTAATTTTGATCTGATTGCACACATTTCAACTGAATTTCTAAACAAATAGCCTATTCTTAGATATAAACATTTTATCCAATTTACCTGAAAAGTTGTCAAAGGCAGTTGGAACATATTCAGTTGGATATCCGTTTGTTGTGTAGCTGACAATAAGGCTGGTCTTTCCAACCGCCCCGTCACCAACAAGCACACATTTAACCTTGCGCTCAACTGCGGTGCCGGACCGACACTTTGCCCCCGTGGAAGTATCTTTGCCCCGAAACCTCCGCGGGGGCACTGGCGGAACAACCGACACTGTTACGGGTTTGTATTCTCCAACAGCCTGCGGAGGCATGTCTGTGAGGAACCGAGCACCCAGGAGTCAATCCCAGTTTCGCCAATCCATTGGTTTACTTGCCCCACATCACACAAGTGACCGTTTCAGTTCATTTACGTACCAGGCTCCACTTTATGTTGACTCTCCATGGCGAGGAACAAACAAATTACTTTTGCAAGTGAAACTTTACTCATCCATTTTAACGTGAAAAAATATCCTTCTTCCAAGAACATTGGCTAAGTCATGAAGTGAGGGTGGCATTTGGTTCAGCCCTCTCTTGGTCGTGAGGAGTGACTGCTCTAGTTCTCTTGTCCCAGTCCCCCACTCCAGCCTCAGCGATCTACTATACCAAACAGCATGACATCATTGTGTGTGGAGAGAGGGAGTGAAGAAAGAATATAGCTTCATCTTGCTAACCAATGGGGGGCCAGTGGGGCGAAATCAAAGCCTCCCTCAAATAGATGAAGTTTCATGCACTGCCATGAAGAGACAGTTTAGTTAAAACGAAAATGTTTCTTGTCCAGTAACACACAATATAACAGGACTACTGATTACAAATTTCAATAAAAGTTAATGTAATACCTTAACATTGCAATAACTAATTTAGAGTTAATACCCATGACATGTAGCTACTAGGTTTCTGCGTTCGTTCAGCCCTGGAATATATGTAAAATATTTATCACTGAATATTTCATTTTACAGCCTGATGTGTTTGTTGATTTTTTTTTCTTAGGGATACTTTAAGTGCACTTGCCAGAATGTGAGGTAAGGGAATTCTGCCATCTAGCGAAAATAAAGGTTTGCGCAGAGCTGTGGCAGTCGTATGTTGTGAAGAGGCAGCAGTGGTGTGCTGATATTTCTGACCGACTAGAATCTTAAAATCATACGATTCAAACGTGATTTAGCTGTAACTTTTTCATTTTATTTATATTTAGGCTACTTTTAGGGAAAACCTACAAAACTGGTAAAAGTTTTGTTACCTTGTTTTTTTTTTTAGATTCACACCCTTTAATTAAAATAACGTAATCAGACCGCTTATTTTACATAAACTCGGACCTCCTCGTGTGCAACTAAAACTTTTGCACGCATAGCCAGTGTTTAAGAGACATTCACTTTGCATTGGGTCTACAGCAAACACTATGGTGACAGGAAGAAACTAGGCTATCTATGTAGATTGTGCAGCTTCTTGAATTACTATAATGAAAGCATCGCGTGAAGATTACCCTTGCAAAATAGGGAAATGTGACAGTGATGGTTTTTTTTTATTACTTATACTGTAGATGTCACTGAAACCATTGATGTTATATGTATGTACGAGGAAGCTCTTTAGCAATAATGTAGCATTACTCGAGAACACAGAAAGTGGAACGTTTGTCAACACCCTCGTTTTACACGAGACATAAAACCCGAACAACCGTATCGCCACATTGTCCGAGAGAAAGTAAATGTACCATGTTGACAGTCCTGTAGCGATCCGAATGCGGTATTATTTTATTTAACAATGGCAGCAACGAAATCTGACACGTCCGATAAAGAAACAGGCGTTATGTTGGGATTTGTGGAAGAAGCGGACGCCTGGCAACTTTGCAGTCCTCAGTTTCCTAGTAAGGTGGGTGGTGGACCGGCTTGGTTGAGTCAGTCGGATTTACCAACTCTGTCTAATCTGACATGTGCAAAATGTCAGCTCCCAACAGCATTTTTACTTCAAGTCTATGCCCCGATCGTCGGCCAAGACTGTAGTTTTCATAGGACGCTTTTTGTATTCTGTTGCAAGACGCCAACCTGCCATACACGAAACAACAACCAGTGCTTCAAAGGTAAGGTTATTACTCAAAAGAAGATAGCTAAAGTTAACCAAGTTTGATTGGTGTGTGACTATATTGACTATGCTAAGTTAAGCAGTTGACTGACCTAACGCTATTTCAGTTATACTGGGCAACAATGTTTTTTCACCGATCTCTAGTTATCTTCTGCGGCTGTGTGTTCGCAGCAATGTGTAACAAAGGACGTCCAACAAAAACCCTTCTCACTTATACTGACATCATTATATAAATATACTGTGAATGTAGCCTAATTGTAAGTTTATACTTCAGGACCAGCGCAAGAATCCAATACAAAACTGAGGACTGGTTACAAGCATTCATTTGGATGTCAGGATGAGACACCTGACATCTGCAGATGTGCTTCTCAGGACTTAATAGTGGTTGCCTGGCAAAAATGAATTTGATTGATTCATGATTAGATTCATGTGCTGGACAATAGGCATATTTTTGCCACATAGATAGGAATAATAGTCAGGATGATTTGCACAGTTTTGTCTGTTCATGAACAAGATCTAGGACTACTCAAGAGTTCTGTTGTAGATCTGTATCATGTAAGGTTTTCTACAAATAGACAATGTCAGTTTTGTTGTTGTTGACAGTTGTCAGTATTTCTATATTATCTCAAGTTATCCTAGTACATGTGTGTTGATCTATTGTATGCACTGCTTATGTCCACAGTGTTTAGAAGTCAGTTATCAAGGAAAAATGACTTTTACCCATATGAGCCGCCACTGGATGAGGAGTGTGAAGAGAGCGGTGGTGACCTTGCACTGGAGTCAAGAATTAAACTTTGCAGACTGTGTGGTTGTCCGGGACAAAAAGCTTGTTCGCGCTGTCATGCAGTTATCTATTGCAGCAAGGAACACCAGACTATAGACTGGAAACACAGCCACAAGAAAGAATGCTGTAAAGAAGGTAAGGGGCTCACATTTAGAGATATTCATTTAGAGTTATTAATTTAGACATTCTTAGTCATCAGACATTTTCAGTCAAGTTGATGTAAACCAAAAATGATTTGGTCAATGTCTATCAGGGATAAAACATTAGCTGTGTTACCACTATCGGGCCAAATTACTCTGATTACTCTGGAAACCAAGCAGGGCTTGAGGCGGTGTCAAGATGAAAGACGGAATTAGCAGAGTCGGGTAAGAGAGGTTCAGTGCCAAAAGAAGTTTACTAATCAATATCAAATAATCTACACGCTACCACAGAAGTGATAATAAAAAATTGTTGAGAATTGTTGGGGTTGGTCAGCATGTGAAGTCAGGTCTCTCCTTAATATTTAGTCCAATACAAATGTGCAATGGTAGCTTGATCAAGTAGCAGAGACTGAACAACCAACACGATTGTAATACTTTTGATAGGTTTCCGTTCTGACTCGGTTGATGGGCATAAAAGCTACGAAATTTCGAGTTGTACGACTACCAGGGTATGCATCAATTACTCTCCAAGTCTATTACAACTTTTAAAAAAAGTGAACTTGCCCTGGCTGTGTTGCATGGCAGGCAGGCTATAGACACGATGCATGTCATGATCCATAAACATTGGTGGATCAAAACTCAATATATTTATACAATGTGTATAATACAAAACACAGCTGGCTCAAATCAACACATGACATTAATGCTAATTTATTGCAAGGAACATATGTTAGCCCAAACAAGTCACTGTTGTCCCAGCCATGTTACGTTAACTTTACTTATGTAAATAAGTGAGACTAGCTTGCTATCTAACTTGAACTTTGCCTATAGTTGGCTTATATTAAAGCTACGTCTTCAGGCTACCAGTGATATGGATTGCTAAACTATTCCAGTAGCCTACATGACAGTTTAAAGGAATAGAGCAGTCTGGTCAACTGTTAACTGTACATTCCACAAAGCAAAAATCAGAAACTTCAAACAGTTACTTTGGTTTCCATTATATTTCTCTTCTTAACTTATTTTGCTGTACGTCGTAGGTGATTGGCATCCAGGCTTTATCGCATGATATCTCAACTTTAGGGCAATACTGCAGGGCCATCGGCCCGGTAGTAGAAACACAAATGTTTTTTTTATCTCATGGCTTGAGGCCTCAGGCCAACAGCCCCGGTTGCCCTAAAGATAGTCCTACGTGCACTGGCCCAATAGTGGAATTACAGCTATTGGTTCTATGAGTACCAGATTTGTCTTTAACATTTTACCCATCTGTAGCAGCTACCATCACAGTGGTGCATACTTCACCGTTCCTGTTCCCCGAGTTTGAGCTGGTTACAGAACCTGAGCAGTTCGGGGGAAAAGATGAGTTGACAGTTGATGTGGAGGACAGTGAGACAAACCCCACTGATAATGGTACATGTATGAAAATACCTCCACAGACACATCCACAAAGACTAGATCATCACTTTAAAGAGGCTGTATTTGACACCAGTTTTGCTTGTATTTCCTTTTCCCAGACTTGGATGAAAATGAACTTGAGGACATGGCCCTTCATGAAACTCAGGACAGCAAAGTGGTTCAGAAGTTTAAACAGAGGACATCTGTAGAGCCACATCAGGTTTGCTATTCATTCATTTCTCAAAGCTGTTTGGTAGGCTGAATCACAGGTCAATTACAAAGTCACAGCCCCTGACTAAGGGTGTCTGATGCGGGATAGAATGTAACTGATATTCTTCGATTTTCAGGTTCTGCGATATGAAAGAGGTGGGTCTCCCCTATGGGTGTCCTCTGAGCATAAGCCTCACGAAGAGAACATTCCCAAATGTCCATGCGGTGCCAAAAGATTTTTTGAATTTCAGGTTAGTTTCAAAACGTGTCTGAGCTGTGTTCTCCTCCTTGCATCCCCCACCCCTGATTCAGTCAAGTAAGCGGATTGTAATTACATTAATAACAGGTGTGTATTCACTAATGTATCTTTCCTTAAAGGTCATGCCACAGTTACTCATCAATCTGAAGGTGGACAGCACAGACGCTTCCATTGACTGGGGAACCCTGGTGGTTTATACATGTGCAGACAGCTGTGACCAGGGCAACAAATATGTCCCAGAATTCATCTGGAAGCAGGACTTTTACATGGATCAGCTTCCTGTGTAAATAGTATAGTTGATACAAAAAAGGATGTAAATATGTAACAGTGGAGAAATAAACTTCAGTTCTCAAAGAGACAAAAAAAATGCAGTAATGATTTTTTACCATCACCATGGTTTTGGCCTCGTCAATCTTGATTACACAGTAATAATACACTTAAATATAGCACGGCTCTTCTCAATGTATGGCAGGATGAAATACAAAAAATGGCCAATTTTGGCAACAATAATCAAGTAAGTATATTCATTGATTAGTTCCTTTTAGATGACTTTATGTAAATGCAGAGAGGATATTAACTGAACTTATTTTTGATATCCTTATGGTGCAGTTACAGTTAGGGTTGCCACCTGTGTCTGACAAAAAACCTGGACATATCGATGACGCGACATACCAAGGCCCACCTGCATCTTTGCACTGACTTTGTTCCCACAGTCAGTTGACAGGTAGCTGCAGAGCCAGCCCTAGCACATTTGGCGCTCTAGGCAAGCTTCACTCCGTCACTTTCAGACGGTATTTTGCCATGTAAGGCTTAATTTCTTTAAAATAAACACAACAACGATCGCAACACTGAACAAACATTAATTAAAGAACAAAATCATTGAGAAAATCACATCTGTGCTGAACTCCGCTCTGGCCACGCCCCCCTGTTGAACAGTTGACACACACACACCTCCGCTACAGCCTGTCACATTCACTCGCTCATCTTCCCAATCACCTGCAAATAATGTTTTTTTAGTCTTCTGTTGTGTTGATGGCTGGCAAACAACAATCTTAGAAGGTCTGGGTCACTTGTGGCACATATTATTCACTCATTTTAAGCCATCAATCTACCTCAGGGTGAACAAAATTAGCAGAAACGGAATAAAACGGAATACACCAAAATGTGAAACGGATTTTCTTTTTTTTTTTTTACGGAAAATCATTGATGTTTCGACTGAATGGCAATAACAAGGAACGTCACACGTCACTGGCTAGATTACATACAATCCATTCACTAAAGTTGACAATACAACACCAGTACCAGTCACCAGTATTCCTCACTTGTTGACAAGTTGCCGTGTTTGTCTTCCTTAATGGGTGTGCTATGCAACAAGTAAGATATTTGTAGTGTTGTTGCACTATCTATTGGCTTTTATCTGTGCGCCCCTGGTGTAATTTATGACTGGCTGGCCCTCAATATTTTAATCATGTCTTTTTTGTATAATGTATAATAAATGGACATATCATTTTTTGTAAAATTTCTGTAAAATCCTTAAAGAACTATGTGACGGGGAGTAGGAAGGCTTTCAATGATAAGGTACATCTTTTCTTCTTAACTCCACTAAAGTGCCCGGGGCAATTCTGGCGTTCATGAAAGTTTTCTTATCTGGGATTCATTCTTAGCTAAGAACAGGATTTAAGGATTTACCTTTCTCCTTGGCACGTTTCTCTTCTTCTTCCTTTCTTTTCTTCTTAAATTATAAATATATTGTGCAAATGGATGGCTATTGCCTCTTCATTATTTCTTTCGTCGAAGTTGCTTGGACACACACACTAACCATACGCCCCAATGTGCTAGCATGTTCTGACAACACCAAGGAGATGTAGCCTACCCCTTCCTCTTTCGATTTTTGACTCTTTTTACCCTTATGTTAGATTTATTTATTTAATGTCAAAATATTAGTTGGAGATATAGAAGGGGGCGCAAAAAACTATGCCCAGCAAAAGAATTATAATAATTATACATTTTTTTTTCTGGGCCCTCTGAGGGGCGCCCTAGGCAACCGCCTATGTCGCCTGTAAAGACCGGCCCTGGGTAGCTGTGACCATGTCGCACACCATGATAAGTAGCTGTTAATTCGGCAACAGTAACTATGTCTGCTGAACTTTTTGTAATCATGAATGATGAAATTGCCTTGGTTTGTCTGGTAACTTGAACACGATTTAGCATGGTCATCCAAAGCAGATTTCCCTTCTTGCTTAACGAGAATCTTAACTGAGTATAGGGAACATGTAGCAGAAAGTGGATCGCCTGGGGTGGGTATTAGCCATTTGGAGTAATTTTCGTTTTTCATCCAGTCATCATTAAAAGTGTTACGTTTCATTTTCTTTTTAACTGGCCTGTCAGTCCCAGTAGTGCCATCCTCATCCTCAGTCTCCCCTACCATGTCAACGTTGTTTCTATTCAGAAGAACCTAGTTACAGTAACGTGCAGCAAGTGATTCAACCTCCTCTTTCACACGCCCTCCGATAGCAAGCATCAGTTGAATTGTTGCGCGAGCGAGATAGGCTATGCTAGGTCACACCCCTAGTGGCCGTGCGGTCTGCGCACGAGAGAGAGATTGAGCACAATGAGATACAACACATATGTTGAGTGTATGGATGCGCAGGAAAAAATATTTTATGATCAGGAATGTTCATGTTGACAAAGCCCATGAAAAACCGGGACATTCCGTTTCCCGGGAGAATTTAGAAATTTTCCGGGACAGGCTACAAAAAAGAAGGACAATCCCGGTAAAACCTGGACAGGTGGCAACACTAGTTACAGTAGATAGCTGTGTGTTCACCTGTGCGCAGTCAACGGAGGAACATCAACGCCACTGATTTAAAAGCGCTGTGATGACTGCTGCTGCCAGCAGGGGAGTGCTGGGAGGCAGGGACAGAAAAGCTTACAGCACCTGGTATTCCCAAGCAAATTCCCCTCCAAGTACCTAAGAGATCGTCAGCCATCCAATAGTTGAGCAGAGCTGAGCAGCAATCAGCCAATGGTTGAGCAATGCTGAGCAAAGCTCACGCTCAACAGACCAATCATTGAGCGAGGATCGGAATACGTCATCTAGCTGTGTGAGCTGTTATACAAAAATACTGGTGGCCATTGATGAACGATTGGACTGTTTTCTTTACTCTCAGGTACGTTTGGTATAATTATGTGCTAAGTAATGAATGAAACTCGATATATTTGTGGATAATTTGCCTGATATTCAAGGTTTTACATGATAATATATCTTGTTAGCGCCGTACTGACACTAATTTTCTAGCTCCGCTTGTTGACATTGAAATAGCTAGCCGCTAGGGGTTGATCTCTCTGAAATGCGTTTAAAATGCGACCAGACTATTGATTTTACATGTTGAGACCTTGAAGAATGTACTACTACTGTGTGGACTCTAAATGTAAAGCTTAAATATGCTTTAGATGCGTTAGAATATCAACCGCGATTAGCATGCTAAATGCATTGAAAATGAATGAATGAGCTAGCAATCACTGGTGTTATGACCTGACGATCCCTGGAAATTCTTCAAAAACGTGATCTGACACTCTAGCTAACTTCTTAAGACCATAGAGATGGTGTTACAACAGTGTGGAGTTGAAATTCGATGTGTAAATATGCTTTAAAAGTGTAAACATGTCAACCGCGATTTGCATGTTAAAAACAGTGATGAATGAATGGGCTGTTTTTGGTTACTACTTTTACGAGGGCTGCTGGGATTCTAAAAATGTATTTAAGCCCTCATCAGCTTTTAGTTTTACTCATTTATTCATGTTGTACTGTACCAGATGAAACATGGTGAAGACAATCCCTGGAAATTCTTCAAAAACGTGATCAGACACTTTAGCTCACTTCTTAAGACCATAGAGATAGTGTTACAACAGTGTGGAGTTGAAATTTGATGTGTAAATATGCTTTAGAAATTTAAATATGTCAACGCTATTTGCATGTTAAAAACAAAGTGATGAATGAATGGGCTGTTTTTGGTTACTACTTTTACGAGGGTTGCTGGGTCTCTAAACATTTATTTAAGCCCTCATCTGCTTTTCATTTATTCATGTTTTACTCTACCAGATGAGTCATGGAGAAGTTTAAACATCGGTGCAGCGTGTGCGACAAGACTTTCACTGAAAAGTCCAACCTGACGAGGCATCTGAAGATCCATGCTGTCGCCAGGAAGACCTTTGACTGTGATGTCTGCAGTAAGAGCTTGACCACCAAATCATCGCTGGTCAGCCATCAACAGCAACACCAGTACCCCAACATTGTTTTGTAACGGCAAGGAGAGGCCAGGCTGAAGTGTACAGAGGCAGCCAAGTCTGTGTCAGAGGCCCCCAGCACCGTTGTTGACCCTACATGGCTGGATCCCAAGACAGCAGAGGCGATGGCCAAGAGATCCGGGGGTGCCCAACACATGCTTTCCTTCTTCACCACCCCTGCCTTCTTCTGGCGCCCGGTCGGCGTGATGAAGGCATTGATCCGCTGCCCCAACACCAACTGCCCCGCACCGCCAGAGTACTACCTGGAGAAGAGAGGGTACGCCAGCTATGCCAGGCAAGTGTACTTGAACTTCCTTTACACCCTGCTGACCGAGAGGTTGATGTGCAAACACTGTCTCAAGCTGAGGGAGGAGCCGAGCCAGACGCAGGCGGACGACGAGGAGGACGGCGCCCACCGTGCCCAGCTGCAGTACACCTGGCTGGCGTACAGTCCGAAAATTCTGATGAACCTTGCCCCGGCCGTCAGAAGCATGTTCCCTGCCATAGTCTGTGGCAAGCGTGCTGTGGACAGGAGTGTCGACATTCATGCCGAACAAGTCCTCGCGGCCATGTGGGGCTTGCCATGTGCCTAATTGTGGTGGACAGCGGAAGAGGTACACACCTTCCAAGGACAAAGTGGCTGGAAGCACCCAGAAGATATTTTCCTACTGTCCATCCACTAGGAAATCCACCACCTCTGGGTTTGACAATGTGGTGTACGACAGCTTTGAACACTTTAAAAGTGTGGTGGATGTGGAGTTGGAAAAGAGTGTGTAAATAACTGTAAATAACTTATCTCTGTGATGCCACTTCTCCTGTGCCATCTGTAGGAGAGAGAAAGAGGCTTGTTTGTGTTTGTTTGTTTGTGTGTTTGTACTTGCTGAAGCACTTTAAAACACAAACAAAACTATCTATTTATTTATATAGTTCAGAAGTTCAAAAAAATGCACTTTACAGTTTTACTTAAGAATGTTCTTGTGTTTGTTTTTTATTATTATTTATGTTGCTGTTAAAATGCATTTTGTAGTATCTTTTTTTTATAAAAAACATGTTCTGGCCTATGTTTAATATCAAGGCCAATCTAACCTCAATCATTTTAACCTTAATCAGTTCCGATCTAACACAATCAGTTTACATACCCTTTAGTGGTTGTTCATGTCTGATAATATGTGTTTTTGTCATGTATGTGTTTGTCTTTGTCAGCTTCATGTCTTTGTAATGTTTGTATGTCTTTGTCTGCTTCATGTTTAACAAAAGTTTGCCAAAGAAAACACACACAAAAAATCGAACAGGCTTGAGCCTTTATTTGTTGATTAGTGACCTGAGTCTTTGGATAATCCTGTTCTTTATTGGGCTTTGGCCTGTACAAACCAATTGTTAATTTTTATCACAAGTACAAGTTTGTGTTTTTAATTAAGTGTTTTTGATTATTATATGTTATTTATGTGCGCGTGTCCTTGTGATGTTTGTTTGTCTGTCAGCTCCATGTTTAACTAAATGTTCACAAATGGTAGTAAATGTTTGTCTCGTGTTCTCGCTCGTAGATCTGTACCTTGTCGTGGTGAGTGAGCTTTAAACCAAACAGATCTTGTTTACTTGTGTTTTCATGCATTGCCTTTTAAATGAAACACATTCTGGGTGAAAAATAAAAGTTGTAAAAGTATTTCAAGTATTTTGGAGTCTCTGTATGCTTGGGTTTCAGAAGGGGTGGGATAGTGTAAAAAAACACATAAAAGCAATTAGAAGTCCTTGTTTCTTCTCCGCCGCTACCACAGGTGTGAATACACCCCACTGTGCGCTGGCTGTACCCCCTGGGTGGTCACGAGTTCTGTGAAAGGCTTTGATGTCTTTGTGGGATATTTTCATATGAATAAGGGATAGTTTTACCAGATACCTGTTGAATGAGTGTAAAGATTAGCTTTGGGTTACATTTCAGATGAGGTAGAGATTTAAAATAAGAGGGCGTAGCTTGGAGTGACCTAAGGTAAAAATGGGTGTGGTATTATATACCATGGAAGTCTTTGATTTGGGTGGGGTCAGAATGGAGAGGTCAGGTTTAATTGGCTGGATTGGTCAACCAAGCAAAACATAGATGGGAGGTGCTAATTACAGGTTTAAAGATGTTGGCGCGAATGTAATGTGGCAGATCTATTTCCGGAATACATCTCTTTGCTGTGGCTTAATGTACTACAGTAAATCCGTTGGAACAACACGTCCTTTGTCTTGACTTTCTGATTGTGAAAATAGTTTAAGACTTAGTATTGGCCACCACATCTTCCAGACAAAGTGAGAGTGTACTGATACATGACACCTTTTCTTAATTCAGCCCTAAAATGTAACTATGAAAATAATAAACAAAACATTCAGCAGACTAGTATATTTCAATAAACCAGGCCTTGTACATGACAATTTCTGTAAATAACACTGACCACCAGATGGAACCATCCGTTTTGATCATTTTCGATCGATCCCAGGGTTGAGCAATATGTACTTGGGGGGGTCATGAGCCATTCCCAAGCAAATTCTGGACTTGCAGATAGACGGACAGGCAGACAGACAGGCAGACAGACAGAGAGGCAGGCAGGCAGAAAAAAAAAACACAAAAGAGTGTTCCAAGTTTAGCTGGCTGAATTGTGCTGACTGCTGCGGCCAGCAGGGGCGCGCTGGGAGGCAGAGACAGAAAAGCTTACAGCACCTGGTATTCCCAGGCGGTCGAACAGCCAAGTCCCTAATAGCGACCAATGGTTGAGCAGAGTTGAGCCAATCATTGAGCCATGTTGAGCGAGCCCTTTGCTCAACAGGCCAATCAGGCTCAGGCTCGTCCGTGACGTCAAACTAGGGTCGTCTGTATTTTAAATAAAAACTAACTAGATAGGTGTCAGTTTAGCTGTGTTGAATGATTCTCTGAAAACCGGCAAAAACGCCATTGTTTACATGTGCAGATTTGACATGTTCCTGTGAATGGATCCTCAGCCATTAAATATGAGCTAGTGCTGATTTTGGATAGGGAGAAGTTTAACTGAAAACTTTCTATTCCTGTTTCCACAGGTCCCTGTTTCCATGCTGTATAGCGTGTCGATCTCGAAGACCTTCCCTGTCGATCTCCAAACTTTGATTTTTTTTTTAAATACAGAAAGACAAATTAAAAATAATTGAACATTTTCTGAAGTTTCTTCTGAAATGTTTTCTTACGGATTCGGAAGACCAACGTCAGAAAAGATCTCCGCCTGATTCATGAACGCCAGCTATTTAAATCCGAGGATGTCCGTAGAGTTGATGTGAACGTAATCACAAACGAGTTCTCACAAATTCAGCCCTTCCCACTAAATGCCCCTTCTAAAGCAGCTTGCACACTTCCCGACAAACGCCAACATTCTCCAACAAACGCCAACAAACACCAACAGTTGGGTCAGTGTGCGCCAGCAGTTGGTGTTTGTTGGTCATTGTCGGGTACTGTCGGAAGAGTTCAACATGTTCAGTCGGATTGGGTAAAGTTGCAGAATGTCTGCCCAATGTAGAGAGATTTCCAACATTCTGACAGCTCGTCTGACAGCTTGCAGGCTCAACTCGCGTGCATAACATCCTCGAGCTCTCTTGGATGTCGTTGTTATGTTGGTTATCGGCCAGTTTGTTAAATAAACCGATATCCTAAGTCTATTTATAGATTAACGTTATGTATTAGCTTACCCAAATGAACGGTTTTCAAGACAGATATTTGTCTATTTTAACTTCTCGTTTAACACTGCAACGTGTTTCTAAATATTAATATTAATGTTAAAGGTGACACGTTACATGAGTAAGTTTGTGCTTATGTTAGTTATCACCACTCCCACTTCATTCCAATTACCGCGTTGGTTTTCGAAATATTAATATGCACGCATTCTGTCGTATTAAAAGTTTTGGCACCCCTCTGAGGCTGCATGATAATTTACTCTGTCTTCACCAAAAAAAAATCACAGTGGTATATTATTCATTTTCTAGTTAACACTGAGTACTGGGGTGGTTTTTTTTCAAACAAAGATATTTATGTGGCCAATGCACCCTGCGTAGCAATAGACCCCGCATGGCTGAATCCTGAAACGGCGGAGGCGAAGAAATCTGGAGGGGAGATGTGGACAGCCCAGTTGGTCTGTACATTTGGAAGGTACACCGGGCAATCCTTCAAATGGTTACTTAAAAACGACGTAGGATGGGTTGTGTGTTTGCTCGCTGAGTACTGCTTGAAGGGGGAGCAGAACGACTTGCTCAAGTGGGAAAAGACACGGCTGCTTGAATTCGTCAAGGAGTTCCCTTCGGTGACTTGTCATTTATTTATAATGATAACACTGATGAGGAAATTGATAATTTGAATTCATTGACTTTTCTACATGGAACACAAGTGATGCAACAAACGTTGATATCATTTCAGTGACAGTCAGGGTTTTTCCTGGGTCAAAATGGGTCTTCGGTAGCCTGACGATGTCATACTCATAATTCTAGTCAGAATATGAGTCTGATACCACTCCATTGGGCTGTGATTATGGGGCGTGTTTCAACCGAAGGAGAAAAAATGCCTCTTCGCTCAATTGGTTACCTACAACCAATCAGAACAATGTAGTATGTGACCAGGGCCAGCTGATAAATTAAACTTTTACCGGATCCCGTAGGAAGGAAGGCAAAAACATCTTTTCGATTGACAAATGCCTTGATCGCGTTTCTCTGTTCCTCTTTCAAAATGAATGCACTTGACAACTGTCTAAATGGACTCGAATCTATACATTTCAGCTCTCCAGCGGCAACCATGTTTGTTGAAAACGAATTCAACCCGTGTGTTGATTACGTTACTGTTGATCATCTGTCCATCATCGTATAAAGCCCGCCTTGACAATTTGATTGGTCCGGCAATTTCTGTCCGGAGATAATTTCTCCCCAACGGAGCGACACCAGACCGAACTTCCCGACTTCAAATGTTGTGGGCGGGGCTAAGTTCGGTCTGGTATCCAGGCTAGGTCTTCGGTGCTCAACAAAAAGAATTTGCGCGCTATGCGCGCACATTCCGTGTTACCTTATTAGCAGACATATATGTATATTTTTTTTTTACCATTTCATAAATAATGGAGGCTATGCTTGAGGAAATAATTTTGCTTCCACTTTAGATTAAAATCGATAGGCTAATAGATTGACAATAGTCCAAGCCCCATGGTGCTATCTTGTATGGTTCAAAGATTATCAAGGTTTACCTCTTTACATATATATGCAAACTACTGAAATGTATACCAATAGAATCTAGAACTAATCAGTGGTCAGAAATGAAACACACAAATTATGAAATTCAAATTATTACTATTCATTTTTATTATACAAACCTACATACCATTATTTTTGTTTTTATTATTAACTGTCCACAAATTTGTTTAATAGTCTGTTTCACTTCTATTGGCGCACCAATGGAGGCTGCGTTGGAAATCGTTAATCAAACTTTTGTCAGCATTTTAAGTGGAAATTTCATTTGCATTTGTACAGGTGTATTCGTGCACGTCGGGCTGGCCCTCGCAGCGCAACGACAGTTTACAACCGTTTATCAATGATAATATTAATATTATTATATTCGAGATGCAACACAAATCTATCCGTTCTCCTCAGAACGAGCTGAGCTTTCATTGATAAACCAATGCGGTTGTCTGCCTCTCCCGAGGCCCAGCGGTCTACTGGTAGGCTACTCGTTAAAACGGGTAGACAAATCAAATAATAGCCTACACCTGTGTAGGTCCTCAACATAGCAGATATTTTAATACATTGAAAGCCATGAATACTGAAAATGGAATGTTATGCTCAAAATCACCGCCGACTGATGAAGTCAGGATGCATACGCAGGTTGAGTGATTGGCAGCTGGCCGCTCTGTCCATTCGCGCACCTCACAGTTGCGTATTGATCAGACAAGAAGACACGTTTATCAACTCGATTACTTTTGATCAAAACAGAACGAGGGTTCGGCTGTAGCCTACTTGAAACATACTATTGAGAACATATTCGCTGACATGCATTGCACTCGTGATGAATTGCGGCTTAATGGTGTTTTGAGCCCTCACCGTCGACTTCAAGGCAGCACCTGCCTGGAAGGCGCATCCCGCCTCCTGAGCCAATCATTGAACAGAGGCTGCTCCAAGCTTGCCAGTTTAGAGAAGACGTTGGTTTGAATTTGAGCAAGCAGCTAGCTAGCAGTTGCCTACATTATCTTAAAAAAAAAAAGACTTTGATAGTAGGCTTAGTGTTTTATTTAAGCAATGTGTGTGTGTACCTATATATCCTATGTGTGATGGTTAGAATAATATTAATGCCATATACAATAACTGACTTATGAGAGCTATCCAAAGACTGGTGGCTGCCTTAATGTACTGTATTTAGCAGTCAACCTCCCTTACTCTGTACGTGTAGATGCTTTACAGGTAGCTGTAAGCCTTTAGATGCCTGAGAAATAATTAATATCTATAAATAACAGCTCACCTTTATCTTTTTAACCAGATTTGTAAACAGGTCGCGATCAACATTTTGCAGTACAATAGGCTATCGATACCTTGGTTCAAAATCGAATTACGGTAGATTCATGCTAGCATTGCGCTAAATAATTAGACAGCTAACATTAATTAGTGGCGTTAACATAAAGTCAGTTATTGTAAATGGCATTCAAATTATTCTAAAACACCTTCACTAGTTGTTTTAACCAGATTTGTAAGCAGGTTGAAAACAACATTTTTGAAGTAAAGTGCCTTGGTTTAAAACAGCTAAAAGCTAGCTACATTACGTTGCTTGCTCAAATCTCAAATTCAAACCAACGTCTTCTCTAAACTGGCTAACTTGGAGCAACCTCTGTTCAATGATTGGCTCAGGGGGTGGGATGCGCCTTCCAGGCAGCTGCTGCCTTGAAGTCGACGGTGAGGGCTCAAAACACCATTAAGCTGAATTGCGTCATGGATGACAGCTTTTTTTTGTTTTTGTTTTCATCGGACTTTTTTCTTTGCCTTAGGCGCTCGGGATTTGTCATAGGCGCTCGGGAAAACGGCTTAGGCGCGCGCCCAAATTTTCCCTATGCAGGAAAAACCCTGACAGTGGGTCATCGTTTCTGGAGACCCTGTTCATGACTTGGTGCAGGACGGCACCATGGTCAGACTGGATGTCCGACACTGGCTGCACCGTTGGGAAGCAGTCATCAAACAGAGCCATGCAAAGTACGGCGTCTTCATGAGTGCCTTGGCAGGGGCAGTGATGGCCTACAACAGGGACAACCTGATGCTGCCTCACCAGGTAAAGGCCTACGTCAGGCGCATCACCCGAGGTGTTGAGGTATGTTTTAAAGAAATCTATGCATGAATAACATAAGTATCACCTTTGTTAAAATCTTCTTTACTGTACTAAATTACGATAAAATCTAATCATGAAAGATACATAAACAATCATTAGAAATTAGCACAACATAACTTTTCCATTTTTGAAATATGATTTTGAATTATTGAAATGGGATTGAATAACTGATGGTGGAGGCCATCATTGCCGCGTTCAAGGGACCAGCTGGCCTTGATATTGATGGAATCCACCTCTTTAAATCAGCAGAGGCAGTCGATGCTCACTGGACAACCGCAAGCAAGCATCTCAGATGTATGCAGGTGAGTTCATGTCTTTGTAGTTAATCCTGAAGTTCTTTTTAGATCTAGACATTGTAAAATCATCTTGACATGCTTGGCAATGTGATGTGTTCTACAGCAGGGTTTCCCAACCCATGGGCCGCGAAAATGTTTCAGGTTTTTTTTTCCCACGAAGAACTGATTTTTAGTTGAGAACAATATTACAATTAGGGCTGTCAAAGTTAGCGCGTTAATCTATGAGATTATTGTGCGAGATTAATGCGATAAAATATTTTAACGCAACTTTGTTTACATCCCGAATTCCGGAAAAGTTGGGACGTTTTTTAAATTTGAATAAAATGAAAACTAAAAGACTTTCAAATCACATGAGCCAATATTTTATTCACAATAGAACACAGATAACATAACAAATGTTTAAACTGAGAAATGTTACACTTTTATCCACTAAATGAGCTCATTTCAAATTTGATGCCTGCTACAGGTCTCAAAAAAGTTGGCACGGGGGCAACAAATGGCTGAAAAAGCAAGAAATTTGGAAAAGATTCAGCTGGGAGAATATCTAGCAACTAATTAAGTTAATTTATATCAGGTCTGTAATATGATTAGCTATACAAAGGATGTCTTAGAGAGGCAGAGTCTCTCAGAAGTAAAGATGGGCAGAGGCTCTCCAATCTGTGAAAGAGTGAGTAAAAAGATTGTGGAATACTTTAAAAACAATGTTCGTCAACTGGAAATTGCAAAGGCTTTGCAAATCTCATCATCTACAGTGCATAACATCACCAAAAGATTCAGAGAAACTGGAGAAATCACTGTGCGTAAGGGACAAGGCCGAAGACCTTTATTGGATGCCCGTGGTCTTCGGGCCCTCAGACGACACTGCATCACTTATCGGCATGATTGTGTCAATGACATTACTAAATGGGCCCAGGAATACTTCCAGAAACCACTGTCGGTAAACACAATCCGCCGTGCCATCTGCAGATGCCAACTAAAGCTCTATCATGCAAAAAGGAAGCCATATGTGAACATGGTCCAGAAGCGCCGTCGTGTCCTGTGGGCCAAGGCTCATTTAAAATGGACTATTTCGAAGTGGAATAGTTTTCTATGGTCCGACGAGTCCAAATTTGACATTCTTGTTGGAAATCACGGACACCGTGTCCTCCGGGCAAAAGAGGAGGGAGACCTTCCATCGTGTGATCAGCGTTCAGTTCAAAAGCCAGCATCTCTGATGGTATGGGGGTGCGTAAGTGCATATGGTATGGGCAGCTTGCATGTTTTGGAAGGCACTGAATGCTGAAAGGTATATAAAGGTTTTAGAGCAACATATGCTCCCCTCCAGACGACGTCTATTTCAGGGAAGGCCTTGTGTATTTCAGCAGGACAATGCAAAACCACATACTGCAGCTATTACAACAGCATGGCTTCGTCGTAGAAGAGTTCGGGTGCTGAATTGGCCTGCCTGCAGTCCAGATCTTTCACCTATAGAGAACATTTGGCGCATCATTAAACGAAAAATACGTCAAAGACGACCACGAACACTTCAGCAGCTGGAAACCTATATAAGGCAAGAATGGGACCAAATTCCAACACCAAAACTCCAGACACTCATAACCTCGATGCCCAGACGTCTTCAAACTGTTTTGAAAAGAAGAGGAGATGTTACACCATGGTAAACATGCCCCCGTCCCAACTATTTTGAGACCTGTAGCAGGAATCAAATTTGAAATGAGCTAATTTTGTGTGAAAGAAATATGCTATATAATTATTATCATGATGTGTTTGTAGCTTGATATTAGTCTCAGAGGTTCCTTTGTTCTGATGAGAGGAATTCTATCTGTGAGAACAGAGATGTTAAACTCAGACCTGTCATTTGATGTTTAGGGTAGGACTGAATTAGGAGACCATGTGTTTATGTGAACTCATTCTGGACTGTTGTGTTAAAGTCTGGGTTTGGGGGTCTTAGGTAAACATTCTTATCTCTTGGAACCAGAGTACGGGATGGTACAAGGGGGGAGTGTTTTCCTGCATGTTCTGTGATATTGTCTCTGCATAAAGTCTGTTACATGGTACCAGAGATTCAGTGATGGTTTGAACAGCGTTCTGAAACCACTGCGCTCCTATTGTGTGAGTGTATGTTGATGAGCGGTCGAGAGCCATTCACTCCTCTTTGCCAGAGTAAAAGTCAATTATTTATTATATTCTTGGTTGTGTGACTCTTAATTCTGAGGTTAATTACAGTCCTAAAAAGGGTGAAATAAATCCCTAACAGTTTGGTCCATCGATCGGAATCTCAAGAAAGGAAAAGATCGACCGGGAGCAGAACCACGGAAGCCGTACGTCGATGCATTGTCCTGCCCAATAGTGAACAGGAAAAGTCCCTTCGCGTTGAATTCGTCGTGGGGCCGGCTGAAGGACTTCTGCCCCCGCGAAAATCTGCCCTTCTCGAGATTCGAATCCAGATGAGACGCACAACAAGAATATTACGTAAGTAGCCTGGGGTTACTTATTAGAAAAAGATCGGGGATCTTTTTAAAGAGATCCGGGATCTCTTGTTAGCGCTAAAAACTTAGTCGGGGACTAAGAAACCTAGTCCGGGACTATGGTTATGTTGTAGGCCTACGTAAAAGATGTACATCTGTGTGTGAATGAGGGCGTGAATGGAGTAAGAAATTAGGCAAAATTAAAACTTTGGAAAATATCCGGATATTTTTCATAGACTCAAGAGAAGTATTTTGCTTAATTCAAAAAAACTCACCATAATTAATGAATATGAGATGGTTTGAGGAAAGTAAGAAGGCAAGATGGTTTTAAGAGAGAGAGAGAGAGGATAAGAAAGTCAATGGAAAGTTAAGAAGAAGATTAAAAGAAAGTGAGGATAAGTGTTATTCTTGTGGAGAAAGAGGGGAAAACTGCAGGCTTGATAAACTATAGAGCTTTTTACGGTGGCCACATACAAACGCTATACATTTTATCTGCTTTGTTCATTTGCACACACTTTTTAGTCTTAAGTGCGTGAAGGGGGAGTTACTAGAAATTATGTAAAGACATAAATAGAGTTGAGCATTTGTGAATGAGAAATTGGGATACTGACATAGACAGACACTGCGCACGCGCGCAATCCATGTGTCTCATTGAAATAGCCACCAGTGACTGTGGCTGATTTAACAGCACAGGTGGAGAAGGGACACATTGGAATTGTGATCATCATTGTGTATCATCTAATTATCATTGTATCATTATATGATAATGATGGCGATACTGCTTAAATAAATTAATACAAGTGCAGATCGATTTGAGGATGAGGAATTTTGGTCTGATCAACTAAAAAATCTCTATCCAAATAATCGAATTGCATGAATAGCCGCAGGGGTAGAGGCCCGGAGTTAAGTTTAGATTAGATTCAACTGTATAGTCTGTTCAACTGAGACAACGAAATGCAGTGTAGCATCTATAATGAAGAATAAAGGAGTGGGATTCAGAAGAATCTCAGAGTGCTATAAATATATAGATATTATAGTAATGAATGGAAATAATTCCAGTGTTGCAAGAATTGTATTTGCAAAAACGAGTTCATTTGTTTCATTAAGAGATTGTTTGGTGCTCCGAGGCGAGACTAAACGAAGATTTGACGGTTTGATGATAGGTCAAGTCCTGTGGGGTAAATCGCAAATGTCCGTATATTTTTATTCAGGGTGTGAACTTGATAGATGAAATGACGAACACGGTTGCGTTGATGTGGGCATTCAGTCATTGGAGCAAGATTATTGATCGGAACCTAACGTTTTAAATTGATATTTAAAACTAAAATAAGCAAGTGACCAGTTGTTGGCATAGTTTACTTGAAGGTATTTTGTGTAACATCTGTGAAGAGAGAGCATTTAAAATTGCTGAGAGCGCGACGCACATAAAACGAAAAAGATCATATTAAACTTTCTCTCGTTATCTTAGATCAGATAATGCGCCGTCAGAGGGCATAACAAGAGAAAAGTGGAAATACGAGATTGTGATGTGTTGTGAGCTATTGTATGTGTCAAAGTACTGAGTGACTAACATTGCCCGGAATTATTGTAGATTGTTTTTAAGACGTAAAATCGCTAAAGGCAAATTCGACTTTTTAAACAAACCTGTGTGATTGGCTGTTCAGACGGACAGAGAAGCACACGGGTGGGGGCTGTTAGCAGGGGGAACAGAGAACTCTGGCCTCTGTACATTCTCACACACACACACGCTGTATTTTAAAAGGAGAGGAGGTGAGAGGAAGAATTGTCAACTTACACATATTAGTGTGATTTTATATAAATGGGCAGTGATTAAGAGTCATGGTGATACTTATGTATCAATTGGGGGAATGGTTAGCATAGTACATGAGCACTATACAACATATGGATTAAAAACCTATTAAAAATGTTTTTTGTATGAAATGTGAGATATGTATTCGGCATAACTCAATTAAATTTCACAGTAGCAAAAGCACTGTGCAAAACAATAAGACCAACTTTTGGTGTGTCACAAATTATACCACAAACTAGGAAATGTAAAGAACCAAATACTGTTCGAGTTTTTTTTGTGTCTCCACAGATACAAGGCCAGGTGAAGGTGAAGGTGACTGGGTGTTCATCAAAATCATCAAATGAAAGAGCTGGTCTGACGACAGGGGGGAGGAAACATATCAAGTGCTACTGTCTACCCCCACTGCCGTTAAAATTGCAGAACGCTCCACCTGGATTCATCTGTCACACTGTAAACTTCGTTCATTTTTTTTAGGATGCACCACTAGCGTTGAGTAGGGTTTCGTGCCTACTTGAGGGGGTTGAGAAATATAGCTCTTTTCCGTCTTAACGTCACCTAACCTCCAGGGAGCGCCCTGAGGGTTAGAGATTCTGGTCAACATAGTAGAGGTGTATCTGTGTTTATTGTTTTTCTTGTTTATTTGTGTTTATTGTTTTTCTGTATACATTATATAACTCCGTTATAACAATGTTTAAGCTGTAACTATTAATGATTACTTCAGGGGTAATGTTGGGTCTATGGTCCTCTACAAGTGTAATTGAGAGAATCCATAAGAGGTGGATTTCATATGGGGAACGTTACTCATCTGTATTTTATTAATTCATGGTATAGATATGCATCTTTGCAAGCGAACAGACTTGATAAGACTAATTGCTATGTATGTACCTTAATGCCAACATCCTACTTTCACCCTAGACTTAAATCAAGGCTACTCTCATTCGAAGCAATGATCTGTGTTGGAGAGAAGTGTGCCCCAGACAACTGGGGCTACAGTAAGCCATTTTATGATACAGACGATACCCAGGTGCAGGATCTGTGTGACAGTACCCACCCACTAGCAGAAATAAAAAACATGCCACAACCTAGCTGTCACCTTAAGTGGCAGTCCATTCCATATTCCTAATGTGTTTTTCTATTAGAGGAACAACGAGAGTAGGCTCTCTGAGACGGAAACAGTGTAATGAAATTGTCATCGATACTGCTATACTGTCATCAAACACTGCTTCCTCAGCCAACGTCGTACCCTGTCCATTGGGAATATTTCCTTATGTTGAGGTTGGAATGCAGGGCATTGCCAGTCTGACAAGGGTACCCCTAAGGTGAGAGAGGTATTGTGGTTGTGTGGTAGTATATTGTACAGTCATCTTCTTCCACACTGGGGTGGCGTAAGCGCCCCCGCCCAGGTCATGGACCATTTTTGTGTTGTCAGTGCTATCTCGCAGGCAGAGTACCTCGTAAGAAGAGGTTTGCTGTTGAGAAGAATGACAGTGTGTGGGGGATTGACGTGACTGGTGACTAAAAGATTTGGACAACCAGCTCCAAGGTTATTTTGTTTCTGTTTCAGGCCCTATGAGTAAGAAAAGTCATGTTAAGAATGGAAACGCTTAGATAGGTTAGGATTTTGTTCACTGCTGCTGGTGGGGGAGTTTTGTGACTGATATCTGTTGTATTTGGATATTGGATTATATTCATAGTGTTTCTGTGACTGAAGCCTTACAGCAAATGAAGGTTGTTATGTGATGCTTTATTACAAGACAAAGTGGTGAAATCTGGTTGTTTGGTTTACATCTGGTACATGGTGGTAAATGATGTTGAAAGGTCTGTTCTCTATTGTAGCAATTTGTATACTTTTTGTATTTTTATGATGTGTATTTCTACATGTTTCAAAGTTCTCATGTCTAGTCTTGTATGTACTTCTGTATGGAGTGTACTGTTGTTTGGAACCATCAAGATGATGATGCTTTAGTTTAATGATGTTTAGACTAGTATTGTTTTCATGGTAAACAGGAGGGAAATGTGAAAGAAATATGCTATATAATTATTATCATGATGTGTTTGTAGCTTGATATTAGTCTCAGAGGTTCCTTTGTTCTGATGAGAGGAATTCTATCTGTGAGAACAGAGATGTTAAACTCAGACCTGTCATTTGATGTTTAGGGTAGGACTGAATTAGGAGACCATGTGTTTATGTGAACTCATTCTGGACTGTTGTGTTAAAGTCTGGGTTTGGGGGTCTTAGGTAAACATTCTTATCTCTTGGAACCAGAGTACGGGATGGTACAAGGGGGGAGTGTTTTCCTGCATGTTCTGTGATATTGTCTCTGCATAAAGTCTGTTACATGGTACCAGAGATTCAGTGATGGTTTGAACAGCGTTCTGAAACCACTGCGCTCCTATTGTGTGAGTGTATGTTGATGAGCGGTCGAGAGCCATTCACTCCTCTTTGCCAGAGTAAAAGTCAATTATTTATTATATTCTTGGTTGTGTGACTCTTAATTCTGAGGTTAATTACAGTCCTAAAAAGGGTGAAATAAATCCCTAACATTTTGTGCATAAAATTTCTCTGTTGAAACATTTGTTATGTTATCTATGTTCTATTGTGAATAAACACAATGTGATTTGAAAGTCATTTAGTTTTCATTTTATTCAAATTTAAAAAACGTCCCAACTTTTCCGTAATTCGGGTTGTACTTCCGGTGTGCATTGACACCTGACACGAAACCGCCGCGTGCCTGTAGTCAGTTTAATAGGAGAGACAGAGACGGTAGTTGAAGATGGAGAGAGCAGAGGGATTGATGGGCGGAAAGTTTCTGTTTAGAGTCAAAATGACGGAACAATCGACAAAACTAAAGTTGTATGTAGCATTTGTCAAGCTGAATTTAGCTATCACAGAAGCAGCTTGTCTTGAAGTTATCACGTTAATGCAAAGCACCCGACAGAAAGCAGTCCCAGGTTAGATGGTCGCCAACCCACACTCCACGACTTCTCTGGGAAAATAACTAGACCAGTCCGTGAAAAGGTTACCAACGCTGTAACATAGTTGAGGACGGTGGGCTAACTGAGGTGATTTGAATTGCTTCAGGGGACAATTCTTACAATTTACCGTCGAGGGGCACCATTGTGTCTCGCATACATTCTTTGTATGACGGCGAGAGAGCACCAAAAATTCAGCTCCTCAAGCAAGCTGCCAGCGTCGCCCTTACTGGTGACCACTGGACGTCAGTCAGCAATGACAATTACCTGGGTGTCACAGCTCATTTTATTGACAATGTATGGAAATTGAGATCTTTTGCATTGGAAGTAAAAAAAAACAGAGACGTGACATACAGCGGAGAACTGTGCAGAGGAATTCATCGACGTCTCAAACAGATGGGAGATAAGTGGCAAACTGACTACTTTAGGCACTGATAGTGCCCGTAACATGTTGGCAGCTGCTAGGCTACTTCCATTTTAACATCTACCCTGCGCGGCACACAGTCCGTACCTGGCTGGCACTTTATAGGTATGAGTTATAGGCCTGAGCCTATACACCTATACAATTAAATAACAGTGTCTAAAATACACGCTGTCTGAAAGTGATTACTCGTTAATTTATAAGATTTAGTCTTCAGAAGTAAAACAAACTTTTAATCGTGATTAATCTAGATTAATGAATTTCAAAATGCGAGATGAATTAGTTAATTTTTTTTTATCTATTGACAGCCCTAATATTAATACAATTTATGATTGAAATTGGATGTTTTAAACACAATATATAAATAGGGATAAGACAGAGCATGAAAATAATATCCTATCTTGTTCGAATTTTACAGCATCATCAAGTTGAGGCGCTCAGTTATGGTTTAGTCTGTGGCGATATTAGCGGAAAAATTGAGAAGTTTCTTAAGCAAAAGAATGACAGCACTGGTAATGTCATACTACCGCAAACTACTAAAATTCAGCGTAAATACAACCCTGATTAAATTAAATTAGATTTGGTTTTGTGAATGGAGGTGACGACGTTGAGCCCAGGGCGCAGTGTGTTGAGTGCGTTTTAAAGCTGTCTAATGAGGCGCTCAAACCTTCAAATCTGAATCGACATTTGGAGACGCGACATCCAGCACTCACATACAGAACCAGGTCCTGGAAAGGATGAAAGGTAGCCTGTTCCCTATAAAACAAGTTAGACGAATCGACGGACGTCAGTAAAGCTGCATTAGTGCTGTTTTTTGTGCATTATCATTGGAGTGGTATTCTACAAGAGGACATGCTTTTCTGTGGAGAGCTACCAACTCGAACTACTGCCCAGGGGGGTATTCGTCGTAGGTCGCTAAGCGGTTTAGCGAGCTAATTTTCAGGCTAAGATAAAAAACGCCCCTCTTTTTGGTTCGTGGAAGCAACTTTTGATAAATCACCATAGTTACATATCGATTAGCACTAACCTGCTCGAGGGCAGGCTAACTTAAGTGTAGCTGGATAAGCTTGCCACACCCCAGGAAAAAGGAGGGATCCCATTGACCAAGGACTGATATTAGAGTTAGATTAGCGGAGGGAGAGAGTTCTTTGCGATCGCCAAGATCCATTATTCTTGTATGAGCGCTACCGATTCAGCCGACAAGGAATCATTAATTTACAAGACCTTCTCGAGTAATTTATTGCAAACACCACATTGACTGTCTTGCGCTTTTTTGTGAGTGGTACATTTTTGTAGTGTCGGTGATGCGGAGAACAAAGCACTCATAATTATATGAGTGTTATTAGTACACCATAGCATATCATTATTGTAGAAAATGATTACGGTGGACTCATGATAAGAATAGAGAGAAATACAGACAATTTATTTTCACTGCTTCAATTTATTGCATTTGTTATTATAACAAATGCAATAAATTGAAGCAGTGAAAATAAATTGTTCGATTAATTCGATTAATACATTTAGTCATTTAACAGAAGCTTTTATTCAAAGCGACTTCCAAGGAAATGTAAAACTACATCGAGGAAGGAGGTGAGGGGATTTGAACTAGCAACCATGCAGATTCAAACCGATAGAGGAAACCTCTGTACCAGCTGACACTTGCCGTCAGGTATTCATACATAGATATCACCCTATAAACATCCCAACACACCTTGCTCTCACAGCGGTGGTGGTGTTGAATTTTGCAATGATTATGGTCTTGTAATCTTCATAAGCGTTCATGTTCATCTCCTACTCGCCAGCGGAGAAAAAAAGAGCCCTTTTCTTTGAGTTTAGAACCATTATACCGTTAGAAAATCATGGTTTTCATGGTGATCGACCTTTCCTGCCTTTTGAAGTAGGACGTGCACGCGCAAATGCCATGATAACTTTAGCCTGGTTGAAATTAACCACATGATTAGGATGCGGGTCAGCCGTTAACGAACCGATATTTGCTGTTCTCAATCAGCTCGCTAATCTTAACGGGCTAAAAGGCCAATTGATTAACTTAGCTTCAATCCTACGACGAACGTACCCCAGGTGTTGTAAGCTTTTCTTTTTTTCTCAATACACGCTAGCATTGCCTTCTTGCTGGCCAGTTGAGGTTTATGAAGTTGATTCGGTCAGCCTGTCATGGCTTACGGCCATACCACACTGAGCACGCCCGATCTCTTCCGATCTCGGAAGCTAAGCAGTGTCAGGCCTGATTAGTACTTGGATGGGAGACCGCCTGGGAATGGCTCATGACCCCCCCAAGTACATATTGCTCAACCCTGGGATCGATCGAAAATGATCAAAACGGATGGTTCCATCTGGTGGTCAGTGTTATTTACAGAAATTGTCATGTACAAGGCCTGGTTTATTGAAATATACTAGTCTGCTGAATGTTTTGTTTATTATTTTCATAGTTACATTTTTGGGCTGAATTAAGAAAAGGTGTCATGTATCAGTACACTCTCACTTTGTCTGGAAGACATCAAAGCCTTTCACAGAACTCGTGACCACCCAGGGGGTGTAGCCAGCGCACAGTGGGGTGTATTCACACCTGTGGTAGTGGCGGAGAAGAAACAAGGACTTCTAATTGCTTTGATGTGTTTTTTTACACTATCCCACCCCTTCTGAAACCCAAGCATACAGAGACTCCAAAATACTTGAAATACTTTTACAACTTTTATTTTTCACCCAGAATGTGTTTCATTTAAAAGGCAATGCATGAAAACACAAGTAAACAAGATCTGTTTGGTTTAAAGCTCACTCACCACGACAAGGTACAGATCTACGAGCGAGAACACGAGACAAACATTTACTACCATTTGTGAACATTTAGTTAAACATGGAGCTGACAGACAAACAAACATCACAAGGACACGCGCACATAAATAACATATAATAATCAAAAACACTTAATTAAAAACACAAACTTGTACTTGTGATAAAAATTAACAATTGGTTTGTACAGGCCAAAGCCCAATAAAGAACAGGATTATCCAAAGACTCAGGTCACTAATCAACAAATAAAGGCTCAAGCCTGTTCGATTTTTTGTGTGTGTTTTCTTTGGCAAACTTTTGTTAAACATGAAGCAGACAAAGACATACAAACATTACAAAGACATGAAGCTGACAAAGACAAACACATACATGACAAAAACACATATTATCAGACATGAACAACCACTAAAGGGTATGTAAACTGATTGTGTTAGATCGGAACTGATTAAGGTTAAAATGATTGAGGTTAGATTGGCCTTGATATTAAACATAGGCCAGAACATGTTTTTTTATAAAAAAAAGATACTACAAAATGCATTTTAACAGCAACATAAATAATAATAAAAAACAAACACAAGAACATTCTTAAGTAAAACTGTAAAGTGCATTTTTTTGAACTTCTGAACTATATAAATAAATAGATAGTTTTGTTTGTGTTTTAAAGTGCTTCAGCAAGTACAAACACACAAACAAACAAACACAAACAAGCCTCTTTCTCTCTCCTACAGATGGCACAGGAGAAGTGGCATCACAGAGATAAGTTATTTACAGTTATTTACACACTCTTTTCCAACTCCACATCCACCACACTTTTAAAGTGTTCAAAGCTGTCGTACACCACATTGTCAAACCCAGAGGTGGTGGATTTCCTAGTGGATGGACAGTAGGAAAATATCTTCTGGGTGCTTCCAGCCACTTTGTCCTTGGAAGGTGTGTACCTCTTCCGCTGTCCACCACAATTAGGCACATGGCAAGCCCCACATGGCCGCGAGGACTTGTTCGGCATGAATGCCTTGACTGTTGGTGCAGGAGGTACAAAGCTCTGGCTGCACGATGGCCCACGAAACAGGACGGAGGGAGCCTGTGGCTGTGCGGGGAGAACCAGCAGTATGGGTGCTACCGACACAGGGGGTGGTCCATAGGTGGGCGCAGCAGGCTTTGGCTGGAGGTGGGTGGACGCAGTAGGCCTTGGCAGAATGAGGGTGGGCTCAGCAGGCTTTGGCCGAGTGAAGGAGGACGACGCCGTGGGCTGAACGGGCCGGTTCACAGGAGGCACAGGCTCTGGCTCTTCAACAAATAATCTGGAAATATAAAATACACATGTAATGAGTATGATATGACGTGTGTGCTATTTGCTTTCCACAGCCAACAGGTGAAACAAAGTGCTGATGACAACTTACCTCCGCTTCTCACCATGTCTTTTTCCAGCCTCGTGATGAACGTGCTGGTACTGGACCTGAGGCCGGTCTGGCGGTGGGAGGGATGTTGGCAGCGCAGGAGCTTCTGGGAACGGTGCGTCTGACAGCACTTTCAGGTGAGGCGTCACCTTCGGCAGTACAGTCGCCCCATAGTTGGCCTTTTTCTCCTCCCTGGCAGTGAAGGTCGAGATGGACTTGGCGTTCAAGTTGGGAAGTGGAATGGGGAGACTGCCGAGGATGGGGTCGTCTCGGACTCGGTCTGCAATCCTCTTATATTGTTGTTATTGTGTTGCTATGGCGATAATAATAATATCGCGGATTATTTTCACGAGAGAAGAGCTACTAAATATCAGGGACTCAACACCATCTGTTTTATGTCCCAACTTTCTCGCCTCTTCCGTGGATTTATCAGACCTACAAATCAAAGGCCTTGGACACACAGTGAGACGGAGACGGAGAGGTAAACGCGCTGGAGCCCTGGTGCGCTTTAGGAGGAGAGGCATTCGGTCGCCTCTACCGAGTATACTCCTCTCCAACGTCTGCTCACTTAGCAACAAAATGGATGAACTGTGCCTTCTCATCAGGTCTAGCAGGGACTTTTCCCTTTCTTCCGTTTTGTGCTTCACGGAGACGTGGCTGTGTGGATTAATACCGGACTCTGCGCTGCAGCTGGCAGGCTTCCAACTCTTCAGAGCGGACCGCCACACAGAACTTTCCGGCAAGACGAAAGGTGGAGGAATCTGTTTCTACACTAACAGTGGCTGGTGCAAGGATGTGACAGTGATTCAAGAGTACTGTTCTCCTGATCTGGAATCTTTTTTTATCAACTGTAAACCATTCTACTCCCCCCGTGAGTTCGTTTCATTCATTCTGGTCGGTGTTTACATTCCACCGCAAGCCAACGTGCAGGTTGCACAGCGCATGCTCGCCGACCAGATACTGTGTGTGGAGAGGACTAACCCGGACTCCTTAGTTATTGTCCTCGGCGACTTTAACAAAGGAAATCTCACCCGCGAACTCCCCAAATACAGACAATATATTAAATGCCCGACCAGAGAGGAGAACATTCTGGATCACTGCTACACCACAGTACACCACCGTCCCCCGGGCTGCACTGGGACACTCTGACCACATCATGGTCCATTTGATCCCTGCATACAGGCAGAAATTAAAACTCTGCAAACCTGTTGTGAGGACATCTAAGCAGTGGACCAGTGAAGCTGTGGAGGATCTTCAGGCGTGCTTGGACTGTACTGATTGGGATGTCTTCAGGACCGCTACCAACAGTCTGGATGAGTACACAGAAGCTGTGACATCATATATCAGCTTCTGTGAGGACAGCTGTTTACCATCACGCACCAGGGTGAGTTATAACAACGACAAACCCTGGTTCACAGCTAAACTCAGAAAGTTAAGGTTGGAGAAGGAAGAGGCATTCAGGAGTGGGGACAGAGACAGGTTTATTGAGACAAAATACATGTTTAGCAAGGAGGTGCGAGATGCTAAACGTCTTTACTCTGAGAAACTCCAACACCAGTTCTCAGCCAACGACTCTGCTTCTGTCTGGAAAGGGCTTAGGCAGATAACAAACTTTAAGCCTAGAGCCCCCCACTCCACTAACGACCCACGCCTGGCCAATGACTTGAACGAGTTTTACTGTCGCTTCGAAAGACAATGGGACAGTCCTGATACCATCCCCTGTGACACCAGCTCCAGCCCATCAGCTTCACCTTCCCCACCACAGCAGAGGCCTACGCCTCTCCACAGCTGCCCACCTCAGAGCACCCCCCCCTTCTCCCCCACCACAGTGACGACTCTATCCATTATGGAGAGGGACGTCTTCAGACTCTTTAGGAGACAGAACCCCCGCAAAGCAACCGGGCCAGACTCTGTCTCTCCATCCATCCTAAAGCACTGTGCTGAACAGCTGTCACCGGTGTTTACAGACATTTTTAACTCCTCACTGAAGTCATGCCACGTACCTGCCTGTTTCAAAACCTCGACCATCATCCCCGTCCCCAAAAAAACAAAGATCAGTGGACTTAAATGACTTCATCACAACAGAGGTCAGAGCAACGGGTCTGTAGTCATTGAGAGGCTTGTGTTGCGGCATCTCAAAGCCATCACTGACCCTCTACTGGATCCCCTCCAGTTTGCCTACAGAGCTAACAGGTCTGTAGACGATGCAGTAAACATGGCCCTTCACTCCATCCTCCAGCACCTGGACACCTCAGGAACCTATGCCAGGATCCTGTTTGTGGACTTCAGCTCTGCCTTCAATACTATCATCCCGGCTCTGCTACAGGACAAGCTTCTCCGGCTGAGTGTGCCTGACTCCATCTGCAGGTGGATCACAGACTTCCTGTCTGACCGGAGGCAGCACGTGCGGCTGGGAAAACATGTCTCTGACCCCCGGACCATCAGCACCGGTTCCCCTCAAGGCTGCGTTCTTTCCCCTCTTCTCTTCTCCCTGTACACCAACAGCTGCACCTCCAGTCACCAGTCCGTCAAGCTCCTCAAGTTCGCGGACGACACCACCCTCATTGGGCTCATCTCTGGTGGTGATGATTCTGCCTACAGGTGGGAGATTGACCATCTGGTGACCTGGTGTGGACAGAACAATCTGGAGCTCAACGCGCTGAAAACAGTGGAGATGGTTGTCGATTTCAGGAAGAACCCAGCCCCTCCCAACCCCATCACCCTGAGTGACGCCCCAGTTGACAGTGTGGAGTCCATCCGCTTCCTGGGCACCATCATCTCCCAGGACCTCAAGTGGGAGCTAAACATCATCTCCCTCACCAAAAAGGCACATCAGAGGACAGTGTTTCCCCTACCGTTATATTAGGGGGGCGCCCCGCCCCCCCAACGGCACCCCCCGCCCCCCCTGGAAGGTCAAGGTAATTTTGTTCAATTTTATTTTCTATAAAGCGCCAGATCACAACGGAAGTAATTTAAGGTTACCTTTCCTATAGAACAGGTCTATAGCTTGTTATTTTATTAAACAAAATAAATAGCCTTATGTTATTTATCTTATTTACACGACGGCATGTAATTTCTGTCTCTACATGGTCGCGCATATACAATTCTCTGCTCTCTGTATCGCGCATGGCGGAGTTCCGCCGCGATGCGCACAAACACACACACACAGACACGTGCGCGCACACACAGGTGAGCACGCTCCCACCAGCGGAGATAATTGGGCTTAAGAATCAGTGCACAGCTACGGACACTTTTAAGCTTTAAAAAACTAATATCCAGGCGTTCATGAATCCGGCAGAGATCTTTTCCTAGGTAGGGTCGACAATGAGGCCCAGTGAGAATGGCTAAAACAGACGTGGAAACAGAACGTACGTACAGAATGTCCGCACCGAAAATTCAGAAATAGATCTGGCTTCCATTTTTTATCATTTTCCGCGAGTTGTGCGTGGCCCTTTTTACATAGAGTCTGGTAATAAATCTATGAAATGTAACGAAAATTATTTATTTTGCTGTGAATAATGAAGGAAGCAATAAATCCGATTATTTGCCAAACCCTCAAGAGCTGTTGCCATGGAGATGTAACGTTACTTTCTGTTTGAAGACAAGGTAGCAGCTAGTGTTGAAGAATGGATGACTTGAAATTGGACGACTTAAAATTAATATATGAAATTGAACATCAACACCTATACGGATAAAATAAATAAACAAGGATAGCAAAACAGATTGATAAGCAATGAGACCGGCAGAAACACAGGCAGGACGTCAGATGACGAGACAGATCATAGTGACACAGGCTGTTTTTTTTTTTTTCGTCATATGAAGGCTGAGACATTCATAACATTTTATTCAGTCTTACTGGTCCTTTTGTAATGCCAACATGTGCACTTCGTTGTGGATAAGTAAAGCCTATTTTACTACATTTTTGTAGTCCTGGTAATCTTTTGTTTGGCATATTGGTGAGGTTATTAAGAGGACCATTTCTCAATCGTTTTGTTCTTGATGAATTAATGTTTGTTTATTAATCAATTATTTTTCAACAAATAACTCAATTATAATTACAAAGAGGACAATTCACAACTTTTTATCGCAACTTTCACTTGTTTCGCCAATTTCATTGCAACAAAAACCTAAAAATAAAAACTGTCATCGCAACTTTTTGGAAAAGCTCCTGCGAAATCAGGAATTTTAGGCCGCAAATATCTCAATTTTTTTTCTTCTAGAAGCCCAGAAAGATACACCACTGCAGCGACAAAAGCTGCATACTTTGTGGATAATTGTCATAAAAAGACATGTTCCGATGTTTAGTTGTTATATTAACTGCTGTCATTAAAAGAAACACATGAACACCATGATTCCTTTAAGCGTTTGTGTCGGCGCGCCGCACACCGTGCCGCACCCCCCCCCCCCCAAAGCTGTAAACCTAGGGGAAACACTGGAGGATGTACTTCCTGCGGCAGCTGAAGAAATTCAACCTGCCAAAGGCAATGATGGTGAACTTTTACACCTCCATCATTGAGTCCATCCTCACCTCCTCCATCACCATCTGGTACGCTGCTGCCACTGCCAAAGACAAAAGCAGACTGCAGCGTGTCATTCGTTCTGCGGAGAAGGTGATTGGCTGCAATTTGCCATCTCTCCAGGATTTGTATGCATCCAGGACCCTGAGGCGTGCAGGGAAGATTATGGCTGATCCCTCCCACCCTGGACACAAACTCCTTGTGCCACTCCCCTCCGGCAGAAGGCTGCGGTCCATCAGGACCAAAACCTCACGCCACCTGAGCAGCTTCTTCCCGTCTGCGGTTAGCCTCATCAACAAGGCCCGGGACCCCCGCCCCCCAACACGGACTCTAATCCCTTTTTTGCACACTCCTGCTGTAACCTAATATGTGTATTGTTTATTGTTTATTGTGTATGTTTATTGTTTGCACCATTGTACCACAAAGAATTCCTCGTAGGTGAAAACCTACTTGGCAGTAAAAACCTTTCTGATTCTGATTCTGATTATAGTGTCCCTTCAAAGAAGCCGTGATCTTGCTGGGGGAGGTGGGCTGATTGGTCGGCGCTCGGTTCTTCAGCATCTTGAGGAGGAGGTAGAGCAGGCGACTGTCCTCGGTCACCTGTGCCGCCTGAGCGTACCTCATGCAGCCAAACTTTGTTTTCTGGGCTGCTCTGGTCTCGGGAGAGTCCGCCCCAAGGCACCGACGGAACAAAGTGTAGCCCCACCTGGACTTGTACCGCTTGAAGAAGCGGGCGGCGGTCTTGTCGTGGTCGTGGAGAGAGCTGGCGGCGGCGGCGATCTTCTGCCTGAGGTCAGCCGGCACTAGGTGGTGGTCGCTGTTGTCGGCCAGTTCTAGGAGGAGCAAGGCCAGTGCTTCCACTTCCTCTATACCTGGCAACTGCAGATGTCGATGGCTCATCAGCACGTCTTGCAGGGCAGGACTGTCCTCCTCTTCCGCCTGTTCTGCCTGGGTGAGGACGACGTGCTTCCCACAGACTCTGTCTATCGGGTCCTCCTCTGTATCAGAAGACATGCCGAGACCCTCGTCCGCAGTCTCGTCGTCTCCCTGCTCAGCCGACTCCTCCTCCTCCTCCTCTTCCTCCTCTTCCTCACGCGACTGCTCTTCTTCAACTGCAAATTGTTGTCCGCGTACACCACCTTTGGAGCAGGAGCGTTGGCACGGCGAAAGCGGGCGACCAGACCTCTGGCCATGCGTGCGTAGCAGCCCTCGGACTCGGACGCCACCACCACTGTGGTCAAGAACTGACCCCACTCATTCAGCACGCTGGTGACGTACTGCATGGTGCCCTGGCCGTCGCCGTAGATCTTCTTGAGAATCTATCAAAACAAAGCAGAACATTCATTGCGTGGTGTTTATCAACAGTCAGTCTGTTCCATATGATCACAAGTACTTTATGCTGTACATACCTTCCTTGTGCCGTCGATGCACAAGATTTCCCCAGTCGTACTGAGGATTTGGTCCCTGTACACGGGCATCTTCTCCATCTCCAGGATCAGGTGCGCACGCCTCAGGACCCGAGCAGACGGAAGGGGAGACGGGGCGATGGGAAGGGTGTAAGTGCCGGCTGCTCTGGCAAACGACAGGATGCCTTGCTGAGACGATCCAGCCGCCGACGTGTGGGCATCGTACAGGAGAGTCTGGTACAAGTCCCGACGCTCCACGTACCACTCGTCGTGGCCCTGCTGCAGCAGCCTCTGCACCTTGCTCATTGACACAGCGTTGAGTCGGTCGCTCATCAGGGTGACGACACTCCTGTCCACAGCACGCTTGCCACAGACTATGGCAGGGAACATGCTTCTGACGGCCGGGGCAAGGTTCATCAGAATTTTCGGACTGTACGCCAGCCAGGTGTACTGCAGCTGGGCACGGTGGGCGCCGTCCTCCTCGTCGTCCGCCTGCGTCTGGCTTGGCTCCTCCCTCAGCTTGAGACAGTGTTTGCACATCAACCTCTCGGTCAGCAGGGTGTAAAGGAAGTTCAAGCCGTACACTTGCCTGGCGTAGCTGCCGTACCCTCTCTTCTCCAGGTAGTACTCTGGCGGTGCGGGGCAGTTGGTGTTGGGGCAGCGGATCAATGCCTTCATCACGCCGACCGGGCGCCAGAAGAAGGCAGGGGTGGTGAAGAAGGAGAGCATGTTGGGCACAGCTCCCTTGACGGCCATAGGAGGTGGGGGCGGGTGGAACTCCATCTTCTCCTTAAAGAGCTTCCTCTCGGCCATCTCTCCCCTGACATTCTTATACTTATAGCATGGATCTTCAGATGCCTCGTCAGGTTGGACTTTTCAGTGAAAGTCTTGTCGCACACGCTGCACCGATGTTTAAACTTCTCCATGACTCATCTGGTAGAGTAAAACATGAATAAATGAAAAGCAGATGAGGGCTTAAATACATTTTTAGAGACCCAGCAGCCCTCGTAAAAGTAGTAACCAAAAACAGCCCATTCATTCATCACTGTTTTTAACATGCAAATCGCGGTTGACATGTTTACACTTTTAAAGCATATTTACACATCGAATTTCAACTCCACACTGTTGTAACACCATCTCTATGGTCTTAAGAAGTTAGCTAGAGTGTCAGATCACGTTTTTGAAGAATTTCCAGGGATCGTCAGGTCATAACACCAGTGATTGCTAGCTCATTCATTCATTTTTCAATGCATTTAGCATGCTAATCGCGGTTGATATTCTAACGCATCTAAAGCATATTTAAGCTTTACAGAGTCCACACAGTAGTAGTACATTCTTCAAGGTCTCAACATGTTGTTGTGGCGAGAATGGGATCTCACTACACCTTTTCTTTCAATCAGAAGACCCGAGACCGAATGTAGAAATCTGGAGGTTTATTATTGTAATCAATAAGCTACAATAAGGAGATGGTCCATGGATTAGCTCGATCTCATTGTATGAACGTTTTGCATGCCATTTTAAGGCCTGTAACCTGTGGGATGTGTCCTATCTGGCTGTTTGCCAAAACCAATCAGAATTAACTACTCCCTCTTCTGTAACTCCCCTGAGTACCCTTGTGTGTGTGTGTGCTTATGTGTCAATGTGTGTGTCTGTGGGTGTCTGGATCTCCTGAGACCCCCTGACATCCTCTGTGACCCCTGTGTGTGCCTAAGGCTCCTCTGAGAACGTCTGACCCCTTCCCCATCTGGTGCAGATATCCTGAGGCCCTCAGTTAATTGTTAATTGTTAATTGGTGCCTGTGTAATGGTCTATGTCTGCTTCCTGTTAAGTCTACTCTTCCTAAAGTGAGACTCTCATACTGATAAGCTAATCCATGTTCATCTTAACATAAAAAATATCCCACAATGTAAAATCAATAGTCTGGTCGCATTTTAAACGCATTTCAGAGAGATCAACCCCTAGCGGTTAGCTATTTCAATGTCAACAAGCGGAGCTAGAAAATTAGTGTCAGTACGGCGCTAACAAGATATATTATCATGTAAAACCTTGAATATCAGGCAAATTATCCACAAATATATCGAGTTTCATTCATTACTTAGCACATAATTATACCAAACGTACCTGAGAGTAAAGAAAACAGTCCAATCGTTCATCAATGGCCACCAGTATTTTTGTATAACAGCTCACACAGCTAGATGACGTATTCCGATCCTCGCTCAATGATTGGTCTGTTGAGCGTGAGCTTTGCTCAGCATTGCTCAACCATTGGCTGATTGCTGCTCAGCTCTGCTCAACCATTGGATGGCTGACGATCGCTTAGGTACTTGGAGGGGAATTTGCTTGGGAATGGCTCATGACCCCGCCAAGTACATATTGCTCAACCCTGTGATCGATCGAAAATGATCAAAACGGATGGTTCCATCTGGTGGTCAGTGTTATTTACAGAAATTGTCATGTACAAGGCCTGGTTTATTGAAATATACTAGTCTGCTGAATGTTTTGTTTATTATTTTCATAGTTACATTTTTGGGCTGAATTAAGAAAAGGTGTCATGTATCAGTACACTCTCACTTTGTCTGGAAGATGTGGTGGCCAATACTAAGTCTTAAACTATTTTCACAATCAGAAAGTCAAGACAAAGGACGTGTTGTTCCAACGGATTTACTGTAGTACATTAAGCCACAGCAAAGAGATGTATTCCGGAAATAGATCTGCCACATTACATTCGCGCCAACATCTTTAAACCTGTAATTAGCACCTCCCATCTATGTTTTGCTTGGTTGACCAATCCAGCCAATTAAACCTGACCTCTCCATTCTGACCCCACCCAAATCAAAGACTTCCATGGTATATAATACCACACCCATTTTTACCTTAGGTCACTCCAAGCTACGCCCTCTTATTTTAAATCTCTACCTCATCTGAAATGTAACCCAAAGCTAATCTTTACACTCATTGGAGGGGAATTTGCTTGGGAATACCAGGTGCTGTTAGCCTGACGATGTCATACTCATAATTCTAGTCAGAATATGAGTCTGAGACCGCTCCGTTGGGCTGTGATTATGGGGCGTGTTTCAACCGAACTAGGAAAAAAAAGGCCTCTTCGCTCAATTGGATAGGCCTACAACCAATCAGAGCAACGTAGTATGACCATAACGTAGACCATGGGGCCAGCTGATACATTAAACTTTTACCGGATCCCGTAGGAAGGACGGCAAAAACATCTTTTCGATCGACAAATGCCTTGATCGCGTTTCTCTGTTCCTCTTTCAAAATTAATGTGCTGTCAATGTCTTCTAAAACAGACTCGAATTTCCACATTTCAGCTCTCCAACGGCAGCCATGTTTGTTGAAAACGAATTCACCCCAAAAGCTCTTTGGTGACGTGGTTGATTACGTTAGGGTTGATCATCTGTCCATCATCGTATAAAGCCCGCCCTGACAATTTGATTGGTCTATATCTCCTCACAGATTTTTGTGAGGAGATAATTTCTCCCCAACGGAGCGACACCAGACCGAACTTCCCGACCAAATAATTTGTGGGCGTGGCTAAATTCGTCTGGCATCCAGGCTAAGGTGCTGTAAGCTTTGTTTTCTTTTTTCTCAATACACGCTAGCATTGCCTTCTTGCTGGCCTGTTGAGGTTTATGAAGTTGATTCGGTCAGCCTTTCATGGCTTACGGCCATACCACACTGGGGAATACCAGGTGCTTTACGGACGGCACAATGGCATCGACTTCGGATAATGGCAATACGACAACGAGAAATAAAGGGACACACCTGACCGGCCTCAGTACTGTAGGGTAATTCATGACCTGCAGGTGAAGCTATGCAGACAGTGCTTACAACCGGGGCACGTTATGAGAAGCTGCCTCGAGTTCACCTGCCGGGAATGTCTGAAACAAGGCCCTTATGCCCGGGAGTGCGTCCCTCCGAAATGCCCCGACTGCCGCCGTGCTTTCATCAAGTAGACATGCGTTAGCTCAGACGAGGAGAGCGGAGGGGAAAATGTGGAGGAAGAGCACGAGAGCATGGCGGAGGCGGAGGGGGAGGATGAGAATGGCTCCTTAGTGGAGCTATCAGATGATGAGGAAATCCCCTGTGCTCAGCCGCATGGAGACCCGGTGCCTGATGCAAAGCAGCTGGATTCTCACGATGAAGAACAGTGTATGGAAGAGAGCTCAGGCATCGGTGTCCTGAATGACATGTGTGCGGCTGGAGACACGGGGGAAATGGGGCAGGTGGAGGAGACCCAGCAGATGGAGATACAGAGGACAAAAAAGGATATAGAAAAATGACAAAGAGAGAGTGATGGAGAACTCAACTGAAACAAAGGAAGGTAAAACACAACTAAATATTAAAGGAGTTTTGAAAGATCAAGAGAGAAGGAGGGGTGGGAAGAAAAATGAATTTGCTGAAAGGAGAGTTGGGGAGGTAAATAAATGTTGGGATTTAAAATGAAGGGTTTTCATTTCTGTATTTATTTATTTATTATTTTAATGGTGTGGGATTTAATTTCAATCAATGTAATGACAAAGATTGATCAAAGAAACAGAACGAAATGATATAATATTAATACAAGAAAGTAACTGGACAAAAGAGGTGGCAGAAGGTTTTAAAAGAAGATGGGATGGAGAAGTATTTTATAATAACAGTGATAAAAAAGGAAGAGGAGTGGCTTTTCTAATGAAGAGAGATGTGTGTGAAAAGCCACAACATAATTGGCCGACCAGACGAAGGGACTAAAAAAGGGCCGAGCTCCGGGGTGCGAGTGAACCGATTGATCAATTCAGCCAGAAGGCGCCATTGGTAAGCAGAGTTTTGCTCAACAGTCTGGTTGAATGGGTCAATTAGAAAACTCAGCCACGAGAAAAGCCGGACAAAAGTCCTTCAGACAAGAACTCGACAGAGACTAATGTGTAGATCTGGAGTGTGTTAGGGAAAAGTGCACGGGAAGGTTTTTTTTATTTTTGCATGGGAATTATATATGCATGGGTATTAATTATTTTAGCATGGAAATTATATATGCATGTGTTAAGGAACTATTTATGCACGCAGGAAGGTTTTTGTTTTATATTTATGTGGAATAGCGCACCCGGAAACTAATTGGGAGTCCAATTGAGAATTGTCTGATTGTTCGTCTAGGCACAGAGAGGGAAAGTTCACCTCGTGAGTGCTAGTTTGTTTTGTGTATAAGTGTGAGTAGATCTACACTTGTGGTGTTTTGTTTTGTGTATAAGTGTGAGTAGGTTTACACTTGTGGTGTTTTGTTTTGAGTATAAGTGTGAGTAGGTCTACACTTGTGGTGTTTTTTTGTGTGTATAAGTGTGAGTCGGTCTACACTTATGGTGTTTGTTGAGTAAAAGATTCTCTTAAGCATTAGAGAACCTAGAAAATGACTCATTGAGTTGTGATTAATGTTTGGTCTGTTATCAAATGCTGATATTGGTAATCAGTAATTGTGTGGGTGTGTCAGCTGGAGAAAAGTGGAGCGGTTGGTCAAAATCATTGGTTGATGTGGGATATACTGAACTTGTTTTATTTTTCAGGAAATATAAGCTCTGTGAAGTATTGTGATATTTGATCTGTGAAACACTTAAACTGAAAGAGGTTAATTACATTCAATAGTTGAGAGGTGGAGAACATACAAGGTGCATGAGTGAGAAAGTGTGAGTGACTGAAAATTCTGTGAGATCGCTGCAGGCCGTGAATAATAAAGTGCCTGATAATTGCAGTGATCAATAAGGAGCATTAATAAATTCACTGAAGGATTGTTTACAATCCTGATAAAAAGTCCAGTGAATAATAAGAGGTTTTTCATTTTGAGATCTCTTGTTATCTAAATGCTTCTAGTTTGGTGTGGATGACGGATAAATGAATGAATGAGAAATCTCAGTCATATGCAAGACACATACAAATCAATACATTCATGTTGATTCTTCAACTTTCCCATATTGTGTGAAAAACTGACGTGAAAAGTTATTTTTGGGATAAATTGTGAACTGGCAAAGAAAAATACGAGCAAAACGTTGTTTTATCACATAGGCTGTGAAGTTGTGAGTTACTTGATTAGCGCTGTTCTTGTGTGTTAAAGTTAGTTAGGAGATTGAAAAAGTTTCAAATGGTTTAGTTGAATAAGTGACAAGAATAGACGTGTTTTCAGACAAAACAGATGAGAATCAGTTTTAGTGTGAAGCACATATAAGTTAGATATAAAGTAGGAATTGGATTATTGGAATAGAAAGAGTTGTATGGACATTGTGTCTTGAAATTGTTTTTAAATTAGCAGGGAAGTTGTGTGATTATATAGGAATTTGATCTGGGAAAAGTGGAAATACGAGATTGTGTTGTGTATGTGTGAGCGAGTTGTATGCGCAAAAGTACTGAGTGACATCGTGACTAACATAGCCCGAAGTATTGTAGTTTGATTATAAGACGTGATATCGCTAACAGCAACTTTGACTTTTTTAAACAAACCATTGTGATTGATTGTTAAGAAAACTTGGTTGATAACAAACTTGTCTATACTAGACAGACAGAGACAGAGGGAGACCTAGAAACGCACAGGGTGGGGGCTGTTAGTTCAGGGGGAACAGAGGACCAGAGGTGTAGGCTTTGTGCGTTCTCACACACACACGTTCGTATTTAGAAGGAAAGGAGGTGAGAAGAATAGTCAGATTATATATATTGTTGTGATATTATTTGGATTCAGAAATACCTTTGGTACATATGGAACAAACTATGCCTTTAAAGGAGATAGTATTGAATTGAATGAAATGAATTGTAGTCGTCAGAAGCAAATTTGATACTGCATAATTGCAAAAAGGACACAAATTTGATTCAAGCCCGTGGCCTAAACATAAGTCATGGGACCCCAAGTTATTCATGCAGATGGAGGGTAAAATACATGGTTATAAGCATAAAGAACCAGTGAAAAGAGGGGAATTAAAAGAAAACAAGAGGTGCAGACTTTGAAGGCATTTATGAAGTTAGCAAAAGAGAAAGCTGGGGAGAAGAGGCACATTTTGGAACAGGTCACTGATACCAGTAAGCAAAGGGAAGGTGAATTGAGGAATTCTGGAGTTAAACTGATGGCTCATAGGATGGATCAGTTAGAAGAAGAGCGAAGTATTGAGATATCACCAGCAGATGTTTCTAAGGTCAGGGTGCCAACACTGAGAAAGCAATCCGCAGAACCGTCTGCTGAGGATGCCATTTAGAAGCATGTTGAAATTATAAACACTAGAGAGGGGGTAAGGTCAGAGGGGACTCCATCCCCACCAGTATGTTTGGCAGAAGAGACACAGGAAGGTGAAAAGAATTATGGTTATTTATTAAGAGATGACTAGAAGAGGGTTTGTCAGAAACGAGAGACAAAGAGAAGGCAGGAAATAGAGGAGAGAGAGAGGTCTGTAGACAAGGTAATGGGGGTTGACATAGTATTGACAGAATTAGACGATGGAAAGGCACAAGGGGCCCAAGGATAGGAATGTCATGCAGGAAGAAGGAGAGAAGACATAGAAATGTTTTGGGGTGAGAGAGAGACAAGGTAAAGTGAATTAAATAATCATCTAACACCAGCAATAAGAGGGCAGGCTTCACTGATTAAAGTCAGGACAAGTAGGATTAGGACATAAGATGTTTGATATAATGACAAGGCAATTAAGAAGTTTGAGGAAAATGCAGCATGAGGTGTGGAGATTTACATTTACATTTAGTCATTTAGCAGACACTTTTGTCCAAAGCGACGTACAAGGGAGAGAACAGTCAAGCTAGGAGCAATAAAAAACATGGTGTAACAATAAATACTACTTTACATAAAAATTTGAAAAACGACCTAGAAAGGAAAAAGAAGTGCAGGAATGCAGTACTGCTGAAGTGCAAGTTAAGCGCTAGTCAAGGTGCCAGTTAGGAAGGGAGGTGCTCTCTGAAGAGTTGGGTCTTCAAAAGCTTCTTGAAGGTAGAGAGGGACGCCCCTGCTCTGGTAGTACTAGGCAGTTCGTTCCACCAACGTGGAACTACAAATGAGAATAGTCTGGATTGCCGTGCTTGCACAGACGGCAGTGCCAAACGACGCTCACTAGACGAGCGCAGCGTCCTGGGTGTAACATTTGCCCTTACAAGAGCATTTAGGTAGGTGGGAGCAGAACCAGCAGGCACTCTGTAGGCAAGCATAAGTGACTTGAACTTAATGCGAGCAGCTACCGGCAGCCAGTGGAGCTCAATGAGTAGCGGGGTGAAGTGTGCCCTTTTCGGTTGGTTGAACACCAGACGCGCCGGCGCGTTCTGGATCATCCGTAGTGGTTTCACCACGCAAGCCGGCAGGCCCGTTAGAAGGGCGTTGCAGTAGTCAAGGCGGGAACTCACCAAGGTTTGCACCAGCAGCTGGGTGGCATACTGGGTTAGGTACGGCCTGATTTTGCGGATGTTGTATAGCGCAAAGCGGCACGACCTGGAGACAGAGGCGATGTGGGCCGTGAAGGTCAGTTGGTCATCAATAATGACCCCCAGGTTTCTTGCTGTTTTGGATGGAACAAGAGATAAAGAGTCAATATTGATATTGATGTTGTGGTGGATGACCTGTTTGGCTGGGAAGACCATCAGCTCCGTTTTGGCCAGGTTCAGCTAAAGGTGGTGATTTTTCATCGATGTGGATATATCAGCAAGACAGCCCGAGATCCGCGCCGAGACCGTGGTGTCCTCAGGTGGGAAAGACAGAAACAGTTGAGTATCATCGGCATAACAGTGATAGGAAAAACCATGGATCGAGGAGATTGTTCTTTGACAGGAGATGTCTGATTGTCAGAAAGCTCTAGCTGTTTTTAAGGCCTCCGTTACAGACAACAGGGCTGTTTCGGTGGAGTGACCGCTTTTGAATCCAGACTGGTTTGGATTGAGGAGATTGTTCTTTGACAGGAGATGTCTGATTGTCAGAAACGGTCCAGAAAAGGGAACACGTGGTGGAAAGCAAGACAAGAGAACAGTATGACTTAAAATAAAGGGATGAGTAATATATGGGGATCTGGAAACAGAACTTCTGAGTGACTCTGATAATGAGGAAGAGGACAAACGTCCACAGCCAGATATGTTAACACCAGTGCTCCCATTAAGGTTTAAAAGAGCAGTGAAAAAGACAGCACAAAGTCCATTAGGGAAAGTGTTGAGAGCAAAGTTAGAAAAATTCAAGAATGGAGTAAGGACAGAGAAGACAGTGACTCAGAAGAGGGGGAAGAATCAGAAATAGCAGAACAATGCTTTATAACAGTGCTGAGTAAAAAAGAAGTTCTGAAGGAAAGAAAGAAAGAAAGGTCAGCACACACTATCAACTTTGGGGACATTCAGTTGTGGCTGGGCTGATCTAGACTACTCATTTTGCGAGAAAGTGCTCCAAACTTCATAACTCGTCTGGAGAGTGAGATGGAAAGAAAATATCTTGCTTGGATTTATGCCTAAGATCTGAATTCAAACCTAACTGGACTATGTGAAAGGAATAAATGTGCAATGTGATAATGTGCACCGGGTCTGGGACTGGATCTTATGCTTGTACCAGTGTCTGTTCAAATGGAACACAGGAATCCCCTCCCCAACAGTTTTATGGCACCTCACCCCCAGCCTATGGGCAATTGAACTGGACACAGCCATCTCAACAGTGGCAGCAGCCCTCAGAGGAAAAGGCAGAGAGAGAGGGGGTGAAGGGAGGTGGCAGATTAATAGGCCTCCGACATGACCACACACTCAACAAGGACATTTCTCAAGGATGTGCACCTAGAGGCAGGATGTGGTAGGACAAAGAAATGCTCAGCCACGGATGGGTGAAACCGGGGGTCTAGTTTCCCCGTACGGGGGTGTGCAGTATTAAAGGGGCCTGGGGAATTCTATAGCTCCAGTGTCAATTGAAGTGAGTGGGAAGAAAGTAAGGATGCCAATATTGATTTAAAATCATACTCTTATTAATTTGTTAGGGCACTATGCATTGTGCCGTATGGGAATTCAAATTGAGTGTACCTCGGATGGACTTTCTTTGACTAATCAGACACCACGCCTCACCATGGTTCTCCAAGCACTTCCCACACCACAAAATGTAATCAAACCAAGCTGATAGAGAACTAAACTGCAGGTAACACTATGGTCCTTCAGACTCTTGTTACACCAAAAAGTACAGAGTTTTAGGGTAAATAATCCATATTGATAGTCCATATCCATGTCCAATCCATAGTGAGTATAGCCATAATATGTCATATATAGATTAATGAGGGTTTAAAAGATTAAATGATGCTCAACACCAACACTAAAAACAGATTTAACCAGATATGCATTTATAGTTTGAAATATAGACATATTGAAACGGAGAGAGATACAGAGAAAATAGAGAGATAGAGAAAAAGTTTCTCTTATCAGCATTCCTAGTTATACAGTTGGGTGGAGAGTGACAGAGAGAAGGGGATCCTCTGCGCAGGCGTCGGTGAGACTCAGAACCCACCATCCAAGACCTGTACACCTCCAGAGTCAGGAAACGGGCAGGAAAAATCACTGCAGACCCCTCACACCCTGGACACAATCTTTTTAAACTCCTCCCCTCTGGTAGGCGCTACAGATCACTGTTCGCCAAAACCTCCAGACACAAAAACAGTTTCTTCCCCCTAGCTGTCTCACTACTGAACAGCTAACCCACTGTAGCATATATAGCATATATATTTATCCCTGCACTTCTTGCACTCTCCACTTGTATATATTTCTTAAACTTCTTAGACCATTGCACTGTTTGTTTTGTGTTGTGTTGTAATGTATATTTTGTGTAAGCACATTGAGAGCCACTTTACCAAGTCAAATTCCTTGTTTGTGCAAACTTACTTGGCCAATAAAACCTGATTCTGATAAGCAGGCCAGTCTTGGTATGGAGTTCAATGGCTTATATTTAAAGGTTTGCGTGAGGAATTGTGTTGGTTTTGTGTTAATACCTTGAAAGTATATATGTAAATATGTGGTTTTAAGTGTCTCTTACAGGCTTGGCTGTAATATCTACGTGGTTTTAGTTGAGGAACAGAAGTGGCATTAAAGGAAGGTATACTACGGGTAATTGTACCTTCATTGGGTGATGGGCATGAGGAAGAAATGCCATGCCCTGTGAGGTATTAGTTTACTAGTGATATATCTTGGTGTGAGTAGGGTTGAAGTAGTATACAGGTTGTGAACACCAATGTAAGCCATTTTTGTTATTATTATGTGACTAAGGTGGGTCAGCCTTTATATATGTGATAAGCCATGTGGGCCATGGTTGTCTACCACACAGGATTCAGCAATTACTTTGCAGCCAAACTTTTTACTAATAAATATACTGTGAATATGTGATGAAACTAGTTTATTGGATAAGACCATTGGATAAAAAAAGGGGATGAACTGTGGGCATGATAAAATATGAATGTGCTATGATGGCCACATAGTAATTTCATACATGTTATTAGCCCTGTTGATTTGTGCACACTTAGATTTTAAGTGCGCAAGGGGGGTATACGAGAACATTTGAATATAGGGTTATGGTCACCCTATTTATGGGAGGTTTGGGATAAAATGTTTGTAGCATCTATAATCAGAGAAAAGGAGTAGGGATACAACTTTTGGGTAATATTTTACAATGGAAGGTGTAATTGTATAGGTAGTCATGTACTACATAGATATGAAAAGGTATTGGAGAAATGGATGGGTTCATATGATGGATTGAGGAATAGGTGAAGGTTTTAAACAAAAAGAGCTTCCAGCCAATGGTGGTGAGAAGTCAAGGGTTTAGTGTAATATTGTACTAACTTTTTGCAGAATTTCAGGAACACAAGGTGGTGGGACTACCACAATTTAGGCTATCAGGGTTAGAATGGGGAACATTCTTTTGCAGCAGCTCGACCTGGGCGAGAGGCTGTTAAGGTCATGGAAATGCTGCAGTTAATGGATGTTTCTTATCAGTGGGGGAAGGGAACTGATGAAACACATAACATGGTCATAGCAGTGGTGTGTTGTGGTCTTCCCTGTTTTAAATTCCTTGCAGTTTGAGCAATAACCTCTAGGTTCATTTAAATTGACAAGGACAATAGTAAAGTTGGTTTAACAATGTCATATGGAAAAGATAAGGCTTTGAAATGTTACAGGTATTGTGCAGCGAAGGACAAGATGGGTCAGGAGGCGAACCTGACTCCAACGGTGACATTTGGGAACTGGGTGACCAGACCACATAAGTCCTGGATAAAAAAACAAATAACATGCCAGAGTCAAGTGTTAGCCTGCCTCGCCAGCAGGGTGGCCGTGTGGTTCGCCACAGACGCAACCTCTGACTCACTCGGGCAGGCTCAAAGGAGCTGAAGACTTTGCCACACCGGTAGCTGCATGATATACAATGATATACACTGAATACATACACTGGACAATTCATATACTGATGGGATGGTGGTTAGTTTACTGTAGTTCTATGTAATGGGATCACATGTTTTATACATAGGGGGGTTTGGTATTATTAGAGTAGTTGTCGTTATATGTATGAAGACCTCTCCGGGAAACACTGCCTGGGGATGATTGTATGTTATTGCTATAACGATTTTCATGATGTCAAAGTGTTTTGGGAAATATATTTAAATTTTGCCTGTGGGATAAGGGATACAGACAGCAATATGCCTTTTTATGAGTATTAATTGAGGTGTTCGTATACATTGTCAGAGAATCTATGTTTTTTCTTTTTATATGCTTTCATATGTTGTATCTTTTATATTGTAATACCATGTTGTGTGCCTTAACCATTCGGGACTGACCCGATGGTCTTTTATACTTGTTGAATGTTTGTTAATCTGGAGAGACAATAATGTGTTATATTGGAATGTAATGGAACTTAGTATGCTCACAGGTATATTGATGGCTCAAATACACAGGATGTTTAAAATAAGGTTAACTATTGGCTTTTGCTGCATAGACAATAAGATGTGTTATTATTGCTGTTCAGTGTATTGATAGTGTGTACTTTCTATGATAACATAAAATATTTTGTGTGTCAAATAGACACCTATGGGGGATTATGTGGGATATTTTTTATGTTAAAATGAACGTGGATTAACTCATCAGTATGAAAGTCTCACTTTAGGAAGGGCAGACTAGGCGAGAAGCAGTCATTTAGACATGATTCACTGATGTTAGCAAGTCAGCAATAAAGTCACAACACACATTCCAAGAAACCCCCGGTAAGGAGGGGGTCTCAGATGATGTCAGGGAGTCTCAGGAGATCCAGACACACACACACACACACACACACACACACACAGGGAGTTAGATGAGAGGCAATACTTAATTCTGATTGGTTTTGGCAAACAGCCAGATAGAACACACCCCACGAAGTACAGGCTTTAAAATAGCATGCAAAACGTTCATACAATGAGATCGAGCTAATCCATGGACCATCTCCTTATTGTAGCTTATTGATTACAATAATACACCTCCAGATTTCTACATCCAGTCTCCGGTCTTCTGATTGAAACAAAAAGGTGTAGTGAGATCCCATTCTCGCCACAAGTCTTGGGTGGGCCTAGGGGCTGAGCAGGGGGGAGAGACAACAAGGCCAATCCCGGCGGGGACGGCCCATTGTTCCGAAAGCCCGATATTCCGAAATCTCAATATTCCGAAAAATAGTCCCCCTGGCAAAATTTTGAAATATTTTAAGTGGCACAAAACACACACAGCATTTAGTTTGCGCAGCGCAGCAGAGACGCTCACCGGGCTATCACGCATATAACTTTTCCTAGGCAATATTTGTTAACTTAGCCTACTCTGGTTTTGAATATGGGGTACCACTCATGCGAAGGATATCACCAGCAGATTGTCGCAGGACATCAGGCATATCTTGTCAAGCACTGACAAAGCATGCATGCGTTGGCAATCATAAACTTATTTTTGTATCATCGCGATGCAAAAGCCATGCGTGTATAATAATATTCTGAATTAAAGTTCATGCTTGTGAAATAAATGCATTTATATGTTTATGATTGTGTGATTCATTGGGATGTGCATGTGGGCTATAGTGGTTCCCGTTGCTGTGCTCACAATTTCGGAACAGCGGGCTGTCGGTGATAGGTGAAAATTCACCCTAGTTACCTCAGGACTCCGGAGCTGCATATAAGCATATTTATTAGACAAACAACAATTGCAATCGGGCTCACTCCCAGCACAAGGCTGAAAGTGAAGCAATGATAAACACATCGCACAAGGTTTATATAGACAGAAGTTGAGCGTTCAGCAGGGATAATCACGTGGTGGATTTCTCACGTCCGAGGCAAGGATGGAAGTTTTGCAAGGTCGGAAGAAGCACAGTTCGACCCTTCTTATCACTTCTGGTCTAAACATGCTCTTGTACATATGCAGACTAAGTGGCACCTAATAATCTTAGTTACACACACGCAGAAAAGCCATGTTCCTGCTTTCATAAGCACATGATTCATACAAGGAATATATTAATACAAAGCACTTGATTATTATATTCTTAAGTCATTAACAGTGTTTGGAAATTATCTCCATCAGTCCCTCCTTTTATCCGTTTCAATGGATAATTCAAAATCACCATCAAAATCACAAATCATCTTTCTTAATTCGTCAATTATCAATTTCAATGGATAACCTCAAAATCATCACTCTGAGCTTCATCACATGGATTTTCGGAACAGAGATCATTACTGAGCATTATTTCATCTCATCATAAGTCAATCATCATATTTCACATCACACATTTGTATACTTTGCATTTGTAGGCCAACATAGTGGGTGTCGAGTGTGAGTGTGTGTGTGTGTGTGTGTGTGTGTGTGTGTGTGTCATTAGCTCGCCTAGGCTTCAGATAACATTCAAACAAGGCCTCTTTGCTCTGTCCTTGAAGGCCCTGTTCCCCATCAGGCATTCTGTTGGACAACTTTTTGCATCTTTTGTAGGATCAGATCTAAGTCTTTCCCATCTCGGGTGTTATCAGGGACATATGTGCAACATTGGTCAGTACCAAGCATGACACAAATGCCTCCATTCATGGCAGTGAGAATTTCAAGCACGGTTGTTTTTTGCCGCGTTAACCTGGAGTTGGCGTGTAGTTCTTCTCTGATCTTTTGTAGTCCGTCTGTGGTCAGGTTCTGGAACTTCATCTCAGCGTAGTAAAGGAAGTTAATCCAATCTGTGTGTGCTCCGATGACGCACCAGGGGCAGAGGGTAGATGCCAGGCCATTGGCTGCTGGGTTCAAGGCTTTGTAGTGGTCTGGAATGCCTCAGGGAATGCCCAGGCCATCGGACCAGATCCCGCTGTCATCCCCTGCTTCTCTCCTCCCTCGTACGGAATGCATTGAAACGTTCCTCAGGTACTGGTGAGTCTTGGACCTGGGGGAAATCTGAAAAGGTTGTACCAACATTGTTCTAGCACAAGGCCCAGACCAACCCACAGGTAGTGTAGCTCTTAATTCACCATCCCCACTTATCAGCTATGGCTATATCCTGTACTTCAAGAAGTCTGCCATTCAAACACATCTCCGCTATTCTACATTCAGTGGAAGTATTTAACTGTATTTCTCTCCCATTATCTATCACATGTGTAATGGTTTTACATTGTGTCCAGTGTCCTAGGTGTGGATCGTTCTTTTCCCCAGGTTTTAAATAGCATTCAAACAGAGCATCTTTTCTAATAATGTGTGGAGGTGGGGCAACATTGTCTGGCATGTAGGGTCAGTTAAAATGTGAACAGTCATACTGTATAGCTGCATCATTAAACGCCCTATTTCCCATCATCAGCAAACATTCTGTAGAACACATTGGCTGTTGTATGTAGTTACATTGGGCAGGAAGATATGAACATTCTTTTCTACGACACGAGGTGTCCGATAGATGGCACATCTCACACGTGCACTTGATAGCTAAGAGTAAGTTGACCATGTTTCTTCCAGGCTTCAGTTTCTCTAAATTCTTTGTCGCAGTGATCTATGTCATAAGGTGCAGGGGTCGCCAGGAGTGGTTTGGTCGGCACCCTGGGCCCTGCACAGACTAAACAGACTAAACTAACTTGTGGTACTTGCGTTCTGACGGTCTGATTTACCCATTTCCATCACGGATGATCTTTAGCCAGGCCCCATCGTGGATATTCGTCCAGGGCCTGTGTTTGCTGTATCATTCATAAGTATGTTACTAGAACAACAATGTAAAATCCTACAGTCGTTGCTAAGAGTCCCTCACATCCTCTGGCCCACTTTCCGTAACCTCCTATGACCTTGCAGAGGAAGAGACCTCTTACTCCACAATTTCCACTAGGTTCTAATCCCCCAGGAGAGTACTGTATCTTCTGCCAGCGGTTGAGACGAATAGAATCTAAACATCTAAACCCCTTTGTAGGCTGGACTTCTGTCACAGTGGGCACACCCTGGAAACAGCAAAGAAAGATGATCTTTATTCCTCTGCCTCAGCCGTGTGCAGGCTTGAGCCAGAAGTATCCACGTGACTCTATCAGCTATTTTGACTGCGGTAGGTGTTGACAGTAGCACTTGTTTTGGTCTGTCCCACTTGGGCGAATGGCAGTGTTTTCTTTTGAGGCTGTTGATTAGGACCCAATCTCCTGGTCCAACCTTGAATTCAGCCTCACAGTGTTCCTGTGTAGGGGAGAGAAGTCTGAGAGCATTTAGTTTCGACATCATCTTTGCCATATATTCTGCAAATGTATATTCAATCTCTTTGTCCGTTTCAGCAAATAGTTTGAGAGTTTAGGCCGTGTAGATTCTGCCATACATCATTTCAAACAGTGATAACAACATGCATGCTTAATTTCACTAATTTCACTCTTGGATTCTCAAATTGCTTTCAATAGGTCGGTTCATTCTTTTCTACCAGTCCGGCTGACTGGGGGTTGTATGAACAGTGATTGTCTATGGCTAGACAATATTTCTTTCTTTCGTTGGGATTTAACCCAATAAAATCAATAATGAATGATTAAACATCTTTCTCATGAAATATAAATAAGAAGTACAAATATATGCTTACTATCCCCACTTATTGAGGCATGTTTTCACCATGGCTCAATATTGCAGCATATCTTTTAATATTGTGAGATCTAATTCTTCAATTGTGTATGTGTCAGATGGTTGTTGTAGTTTGGCCTGGTTAGTGGCCTTGTCTGCTTTGTGGTTTCCCAATGAAACCGGGTCTTTGCATGTGTGCGCATCAGTTCAATTAGTTCCGCTGCTTGTGCAGAATAGTGTGGAAGTATTGGCTATGCGTTCAAGGTTTATTTGCGTGAACCATCAACAAACAATAGTTAAATCAGCTTCTGGAAAAGGCATATCTTGTAGGTCAGCTCTGGCTGCCATAGTTTTTATCTGTCCTCTGCCGTAAGTAAAAGTCTAACTGGGTTAAATGTCACGCAGCGCTCAATATTGATATGAGGCTGAGTGAGCAAAAAAAATTAAATAAATAAAAATAAGCATGTGGAACTTTCAGTGTAAGTGTCTGTTTAGTACAATAGGAGCAGAGGCCTGCACCGCCAAGGCTGCAGCCACTACTGCTTGTAAACATTCAGACATTGCTTGGGCTACTGGATCTAGCCGTGTTGCCTAGTATGCCACTGGTATCAACTTTAAGTCCCCACTTATGCATTAACACAGATGTTATATAACCTTTTTTTTTTGTCTACAGTTTGTATGAATGGCTTTGTCATGTCATGGATGTGCTAGGACAGCAGAACTGACCAACAGTTGTTTTATCTGTTCAAATGCCTGCTTTCCATCTTCAGGCCTTTTAATAATATCTCCTGCTGACCTGGGCTGAGAATAAAGTAAACTCTGCAACATTTGTGTTTCTAACTCGTGGTTAGGAATCCATTATCTCAGAAGTTAGTCATTCTCAGAAAATACATAATTTATTTCTTTGTCTGTGGCTGAGGTGCTTTTTAAGATAGCTTTACTTTAGTGGACCATAGCTGCTAATGTTGTGGCCTTGTTTCTGCTAAAAATCCTAACAACGCCAGGGTATGTTGTTTACAGGTCTTCTTATCTGGAGGAACAGCACTAGATGTTCAACAACAATTGACTGTCCCTCGAACTGTAGCTAAGTTTGAGCTCATGGCTTGTGAGAATACAGTCTTTTGAGCCAGCACTCAGCCCCCACCCATCCTGTCTTAGTCCAATGTATCAGTCTAGGTTAATGTAGTTAGTGTGACAGGCTTACATTTCTCTTAAAATCTTTTTTGGGCTTAACAGTGTATATTCTATACATAATAATATTTTGGGACATCATTGTTTAATTTATTCTAAAACCCATGTATTGTTGGAACAATTCTAATGCCCAACCCACATCACATCTCTTCCTAATAAGTTTGTAGGGCATGTTTTTGAAACATAATCTGTATTTTGAAATATCTCTCCTGTTTCAAATTCTGCTTTTAGATGTCTCTTTCTTCTTACAACCTTATTGTTCTGGGCATCTAATTCTCTGATTATTGCTCAGCAGGCACCAAAGTCACATAAAACAAAACAAAAAATCATTGGCTTTCTTGCCACCATTAACGTTAGCTTTGCTCTGTTTGGTGCAACCAATAATGTAAAAACATTTTCAAATCAGTGTTACAATTTTCTTCTTGTTGTAGACATTTTAAACCACCTCTTATTGCTATTATCATGTGCGTCTTCTGCTTTTGACGCACTTTTTCCCATTTGTAAGTTATTTTATGTATTTCTCTTAATACCTCTAATAATAACTGCTCTTGAAACCTTTTAAATTACCTTTATCTTATTCTTCACACTAGGGTTAGTTATGTTTCTATTTTCAGACTCTCATAGTTTGTTCTTGAGATCGCAATGCTGAGTCAACCCGAGCCCGACCAGAGGTCCTCCATCTCTCTCGTTTTGTGAGGAGGTTGAGGCCAGGGGATTTCCCTGGGGTGATCAGTCCCCTACTGGTTCCGGGTCAAGGCATCTCAGTAATGCGAAATCAGTCCTTTAATTACATAAATTATGACTATAATTATCTGTGTTTTACCCATTGTAAAAAGTTTGTCTCAATCCCACAGAAAAATAACACAGGAGTATCTCTGACTCTTGCAAATTCTTTATCTCTTAAGCAGACTGGAGATAGCTCTTTTAATTCGTCTCCCTCAGGAATATATCTAAAACAGTTAGTATCAACCCCACAGCAAAACACCAGGTAAAGGGGAATGGATAGACCTTTAAAAGACTTCTCCGGAGTCGTCTAGAAATAGGTCTAGAGAGTTTGTACAGGCTTCCAGTGGCCAAGGGGATATATCTCTCATTTACCCCGAAGAGTTTGTACAGGCTTCCAGTGGCCAAGGGGATATATCTCTCATTTACCCCGAAGAGTTTGCGGAGGACCCCCTACCACGCAGGTTTATCTCTCATTTACAACCGAAGAGTTTGCGGAGGACCCCCTACCACGCAGGTTTATCTCTCATTTACAACCGAAGAGTTTGCGGAGGACCCCCTACCACGCAGGTTTATCTTTCATTTACAACCGAAGAGTTTGCGGAGGACCCCCTACCACGCAGGTTTATCTCTCATTTACAACCTTTTAACACAGCTAGCAAATTCGTTCAACACACGAGGCAAGCAGGAATATCTCTAACAACTTTGTAACCTTAAAGAATTCCTTCTCTACCCCGCGGAGAACAGGCAACACAGCCCCACTCGAAGACACGTGTACACAAAACCGAAACAAACAATAAACCAACAATATACTACTGTGCACTTACAACAAACAAACAATATACTCACAAACAGCTCGGAGTCCACACCCTACAGTCCAATTCTTTTCCTTCACTCTCGGCTCTCCCCGCTGGCAGGCCCTGGCCTCCTTCCAATTCAAGTTGGAGGTCTTTAGAAAAACAGAGTCTCATACTCCTCCGTAAGGTTCAGGTCCTGATGATTAGCCCAGCGTGGAGAGCCGTTGAGGTTGTTGGAATCCCGGTCACGAGCCCCCAAATATGATAGGTGAAAATTCACCCTAGTTACCTCAGGACTCCGGAGCTGCATATAAGCATATTTATTAGACAAACAACAATTGCAATCGGGCTCACTCCCAGCACAAGGCTGAAAGTGAAGCAATGATAAACACATCGCACAAGGTTTATATAGACAGAAGTTGAGCGTTCAGCAGGGATAATCACGTGGTGGATTTCTCACGTCCGAGGCAAGGATGGAAGTTTTGCAAGGTCGGAAGAAGCACAGTTCGACCCTTCTTATCACTTCTGGTCTAAACATGCTCTTGTACATATGCAGACTAAGTGGCACCTAATAATCTTAGTTACACACACGCAGAAAAGCCATGTTCCTGCTTTCATAAGCACATGATTCATACAAGGAATATATTAATACAAAGCACTTGATTATTATATTCTTAAGTCATTAACAGTGTTTGGAAATTATCTCCATCAGTCGGAATAATGGGCTTTCGGAACATTGCCATGGAACCATCCCGGCATGGAGGTTGCCCTGCCCATTCTGGTGGCGCGCCTCTCATCTCTCACTCCTGTGATGATTTTCCATAGGGCCACTTGGTGGATCCTCCACCAAGTCAACGGGAAGGTAAATACAAGGTAAATTACAAGGTAAAACAGTTCACCAAACTGTTAGGAAAGGCAAATTAGCCACAGATTAGCCAACCGAAAACCGAATTTCGCCCGAAATAGCAACCGCTAGCAGACTCAAAAAACATATGTAACTAAATATTTATCCCTATTACAAACAAATCTAAACACATGCAATACCCCCCTAATCAACTAAACTGGACTACAGACAGTGTATGTTGTACCGTGAAGGAGTGCGACAGATCCCGGGTACAGCATACGGCGTGTCCTGCGACTGTCACCAGAAAATTGTGCACTGTTTTGCACCCCTACAAAGCTTATGACTAAAATCTAAATAATATACTAAATAATTTTCCCTTACACCTAGCCAGGCAGCCTCTCTCCCTCTCCCTCTCCTCTCCTATCACATTGCTAATGCTTATAATAATACTGATAAAATGGCCATATTGCCTACTGTAAATCTACTACCCAAAGGTATCTCCTTATCTGTTTCTGAAATAAATGTCTACTAACAAAAAATGTCTCTCTCCCTTGTAGCATGTTCCAATTGCTGATGGAAGTGGAAACATTGCTCCTCACCCCCACTACTCCTCAACTACGCATATGGACAGCCAAACTCTACCCACTCACTGTTCTTTTTCTTTCTCTCCTAATTCAGACTATCTTTGCTATGGGACGCTGCTGTAGTCCAGACCCTCCAGGAAGTTGCGATGTTGCGATCGCACCAATTCACGCGAATTCAACGATTCCTCGCGAATTCAGCGCGACGTTGCAATTTTAACACATCACCGCAACTTTCCCGCAAATTTGACAAATCATTGTCATCTCCCACAACTTTCTCCCTTCCGCGGCTACACCAAGGGCGTAAATTCTGCCCTGCACTAGCAGAGTTCTGAGAATGGCTACACCAGACGTGGATCCCATGTCCTCCGAGAATTCAGAAATAGATCTGGCTTCAATTTTTATAATTTTCTGCGAGGTGTGCGTGGCCCTTTTTACATAGAGTCTGGTAATACATCAATGAAAAGTAATAAAAATTATTTATTTTGCTGTGAATAATGAAGGAAGCAATGAATCCGATTATTTCCCAAACCCCTGAGAGCTGTTGCCATGGAGATTTAACATTACTTTCTGTTTGAAGATAAGGTAGCAGCTAGTGTTGAAGAATGGATAACTTGAAATTGGACGACTTTAAATTAATATATGAAATTGAACCACATAAACACCTATACGGATAAAATAAATCAACAAGGATAGTAAAACAGATTGATCTGCATAGAATGAGACTGGCAGAAAACGCAGGAAGGACGTCAGACAGACAGATCAGTGACACAGGCTGTTTTTTTCCGGTTATATGCAGGGATTAAAGTATTCCGGCACCGTGCCGGATTTCCGGCGTGCGGCGTTTTTTTTTTTTTTTTTAAACACGTCTCGATATCATCACCATCACTTTCGAGTTTATGAGTTCGTCTGCCAATGAAATGAAAGGAGCACAACTCTCCCGCTCTCAAAATAACATTATTAGCCAATCAGAAGTAGATTGGGGCGGGTCTTGGGAAAATGTGCTTTAAACACCGACTTTTCTCTATCGCTCTGCCTAGCGTAGATGCCCGAGTAGAGAGATCACACCAAAGGAGAGTAGGATGGAAAGTAAGTTCATGAAAGTAAATGGCGCTGGGCATGGATAGAAGAGATGGGAAGGGAAGGACAGTAAGCCTTTTGGTAGCTGGTGTAATGAGTGAAGAGAAGCAGGTGCTTGCTTCTGCATATTGTGCTCGAGAAAGCTAATATATGCAACTAGCTCTCCAACACACACCGTTGTTGTGAGCAACATCCACAGCTGATGTACCGGCATCAATAACTGACCGTGTGTGTGACGTGTGTTTGACTAAACTGTCAATATCCAATCGGCATGCCGCTATTTTAACACACACGGCATAACACCAGAGTTTAAAAGACGTATTTCGGAAAAGCTAAAAAAAACGGCATGTTTTCCTTAAATGTCGACGAAGCCACCAATAAGTACATGGACAAAGTCCTGTTTTGTATATATTTCCCAACATTAAAGTTAGCAGTTCTTGTAACATTTTAATGTTTTGTTTGTTATTTATTTTATTGATATATTCTCTATTAACAAAATAATTATGGAAATGTTGCAATATAAAACTACATTATTATCTACAGTTCACTGTTGCACTTTAAGTAAATCGCTGTCCTTTTTCATATCCTCAATGAAATGGTTGCAAATCAAATCTTCTTCCAGTGACATACCCTTATAACATGTCACCTTGTGATTGTAGGTCATCTTGTAACCTTTCAAGGACAAAGCTTAGCAGCAAAACTTGATATCAAAAGAAATCGTGAATGCGAATGTGTTAGTACCATATTGTAGTGAAGTGGAGTACTATTGCTGACCTTTCTTGGGATTGCAGTTTCAAAAGTCTCACCATAATCTGCAATCATTCATTTCTAAATGTTTGTTTGTTTGTTTGTTTTTTTGACCCTGCGAATGTGTCCATGCCACGGGACACGACCCCCCCCCCCCCCCCCCCCTCCCACACACACAAAAAAGTTCAGGCTAAGGATTTTTTTTTGCTTTAACCCCTGTATATGTGAAGGCTGAAACATTCATAACATAGTATTCAGTCTTACTGGTGGTCCTTTTGTAATACCAACAGGTGCACTTCGTTGTGGATAAGTAAAGCCTATGTACTGTTCCCGCTACGTGTTTTACACCACCAGTGCGTTATTATACTTTATTATACTATTATACTCGTTACATCAAGAATCAGAGCAACAACAGATTACAGCACAGCTGGCTAACAAGTGCTAACGTTAGCCATTAACGGAATTATTAATGAATAACGGTCATATCGCTATATTACTAATAATTAACACTAACACAAACACAATTCATGGAAATAATATTTAGGTCACTTAAACATGTTTATCACAGTATGAAACAGTCAAAACACGTAGTCATTGTTTTCGAGGGTGTGAGGGAAAGCATAACACAAGGTTTACTATGAGCATACGTAGCTAGCATATGTTTCTAGATAACTGTCTAACAGCTGTTGCCTTCTCACGAGACGAACATTTTAATGATGTCAAAGTAAAAGTCCAATACTATACTTCTGTTCGTTTCTATAACAACAATACAAGCATACATTTGCTGGCCTAAATAAGCAGAGGGCAGAACAGCCTATTTTGCTACATTTTTGTAGTCCTGGTAATCTTTTGTTTGGCATGTTGATAAAGTTATTTAGGGGGGCATTTATCAATGGTTTTGTTCTTTAATTAATGTTTGTTTATTAATTACTTTTTGTTCAACCAATAACTCAATTAGAATTACAAAGAGGGAAATTCGCAACTTTTTTATCGCAACTTTCACTTGCTCCCGCAATTTCATCGCAACAAACACCTAAAAAACACCGCAACTTTTTGGAAAAGCTCCCGCGAAATCAGGAATTTTAGGCCGCAACTATCACAAAAAAGGCCCGCGAAATCCTGGGGGGACTGGTAGTCTCTCCACCCGGTCTGCCCGTAGAAACCCTCGGCCAATTACACCCACCGCCACCGCACTGCCGTACACTTACTCTACCTCATACCCTATGCTAGCATTTATATTAGTGCTGTCAAACGATTAAAATATTGAATCGCGATTAATCGCATTTATGTCATAGTTAACTCAAAATTAATCGCGATTAATCGCAATTTTTTATCTATTCTAAATGTCCCTTCGTTTATTTATTTTTTCCATCATTTTATTTTTATTTGAATGCCCTTATCAACATGGAAAAGTTGATTGGCTTGCTTTATAAAAATGTTTTATTTTATTGAAAACCAATATTGCCAAACAGGGCGGTACAAAATAAAATTATAAAGTGCACATTTCAGGTAAACAAGGACTCAGCCTATAGTGCAGTTAAACCATGGCTTAATATTTTCTTTTTTTCAAGTTTGCTGGGAACATAGCAGTCAGGCCTCTTATTTCAGAAACAATGAACCGTAACAGTTAGGTTACCAATAAAAGGTAAGCCTACTACTTCTTTGCTTTCAGCCAGCTGCCTGTTGACATTTTCAGACAACAGTGAAGCTCGCTTCTTTTGCACAACACAACTTTTAAAAGTAAACTTTCCATTCAGAAGCTTTTTATCATCCATTTCGCCGGATCGCGCTCACCATTCACTCAAACCGTAACGTTTGCCTACTACACAGTTTGCGAGGCCAAAAAGAATGTTTATCTAAAAAAAAAAAAAATTGATAAAAAACAATTCGCGTTAATCTCGCGATAAAAAAATTTACGGCGTTAAAATGGGTTTGCGTTAACGCCGTTAATAACGCGTTAAACTGACAGCACTAATTTATATACAATATATATTATTGCCACCATCAGCATGTTTCTCTGTTCCTACTCCCCTTACCCCTGTAACAGTAAACCTTTGAGTACAGTATATACCCACTAAACTGGTCTTGTTTGTATCATGTATTTACCAACGGATGTCTGTATATATATATTATGTACACCTACCAAATGCAGGATATGTACAACACCTGTTGTTTCCCATCCCCTTCTGCCACACAACCCTCCCCCCATCCTATCTCCACCCGGCCGACCTCAAGCAGATGGGTCCCCCCTTATGTGCCGTGGTTCTGCTTAAGGTTCTTTCCTGACTAACAGGGAGTTTTTTCTTGCCGTGTTGCCATTGTGCTTGCACTAAGGGGGTTCAGGCTCTAGGCTCTGTAAAGCGCCTAGAGACAATTGTATTGTTATGGCGCTATATAAATAAAATGTAATTGAATTGGTATGCGTGCGATTTTGTAACTTTCTGCCTATGCCAGCTGTTAAAAGTGTTTTTTTTTGCATATCTGGCATCACGGCCCGAGAGGCACATTATTGCATTTTTCAGAGGGTGTCAAAAACAACCAATTTGTGTTTTATTTGAACCCTTTAGTGTGGTATGCGTGAACAGAGAAAACAAAGTAATGCAACTTAATTTGCGAGCAAACTGCCTAGTAGATGAAAATCAGGTTTAATGAAAGAAAATGCTTCAGCAAACAATAAACAGAACACACAATAAAGAAAATGGTAGAAAAATTGAAATAAAAAGCTTTATTGTAATGGAGCAAAGTGCCATGCCATGTTCCGAATGAATCACAAGTTTATTTTGCATCAATTTAAAGAATAAGATAATTTAAGTGTTGTCACCACCTAACAGCTGCAACATTCAATTAATTTTCTCCGGTGAAGGCAGTAAATCGATATTCCAGGTCTTGTTCTGGTTCCTTTTCCTCTTCAAGCTCAGTCTTCAACTGTTTCACCTATGAGTGTGGTGAGAGGATACAAAGTATGACCGGAGATATTTAAGGTCTATGGTGCAGTTTTTACTGGAAAGTGCACAAGATTTGTAAATAAACTGACTCCAGAACAATTACCACATTTCCCCAAAATAAAATTGATTCTATTCTGTTGTATATTATGCTATTAAATTCTGTATTTCATTTTAACCTGTAACCCTTTCATCTCATGAAAGCAAAGATTATACTTAAATCCCCCCCGTTATTTTCACCTACATCATATTGCTTGGTGCTTGGTTTTGCATATGGAAAATAGTCCCACCAGGTGTCTACTACGAAGGGAAAGCTGATGGAAAAAAAAACATTCAAGCAGATGATTCCCTCTTTTTGCAGAGAACATTGAAAAGCTTAGGCAGGTTGTGTGACACACGTCAGGCTGCTGACTTTAGAAAAGACATTGTATGACTAAGAGTACGTCCAGACACAGCATATGACCAGGCGGAATTCGCGTCGCTCTTATTGGGATTGAATGGGAGGCGGAATTCCGCCTGTTTGGGCGGCATGAAGAATCCGTCTCTTCCAAGTTGGCGATTCTTTAACTTTATGCAAATGAGAACCACCCGAGAGCCAATCAGTTTGCTGTGTGTGTGATTTGGAAGCCTACGTTGTTCAGAGGGGTAATAAAAAAAAAATAGAAACAAGATGGCAGAGTCTCGGGAGTCTGTTACTGGGAAATATTTTATGTGAATAAAGGTGTCTATACGACTTTTTATGTCTACATCGACTCGGTTAGTTGTTTATATGCTACACGAATGCTGTCAGGGTAAACTGAATATTGTAGGTCTTAACTGAAGCTCTCGACCATTATTGTAAGCTTACTGCTAACACTTTAACCGAAGATCCATTCGGACACTTAGTAGCTAGCTAGCTGCTAATAAGGTACATATAACGTTTAAATGATTGTTGTCTACTATGCAGATGAGCATTTTTTCTACTACCAGTACACATCCTAGCCATAGGCGGAGATCCCGGGGGGGACGTGTCCCCCCCAACAATCATTAGAAAGAAAACAAAAAAAGATTGAAAAAATAGAAATATAAAAAAAAGCACGACGACACAAGCGGTGCTAATTATAAACGTAAAACAATGTGTTTTTTAAGTGTTGAAAAATCATGATCCCCCTATTCCTCAAAGTGGTTATCGTGTTCACATGCTGTTTCCAAGGGGCGGGGCTACCGGCAGCTCTGTGTTTCAGTCAATCAGCTCAGAAAGTCAGATTGTGAGATTGTTCCTCCTCTCTCCCCTGTCACTGCCGCTATGATACACGATATGTAAAGAGATTGACCTCATTCTCGAACGCAGTTAAGATCTGTATATAATATTTCAAGCTAGCTAATAACCTACAAAGATTCTTTATTCTTATTCTTTATTCCGTCTCTGGCGAGAGACTCTGGGGAGGTATCTATCTAGCATAGCTAGCTAGCTAGGATGGTGACAATCAGTACAGTACAGTAACGTAGCAGTGTGGAGCAAGACAGCTGCTGGTAACATTATTGTTCAAGGGATGTGTGTGCATGTTGCCATTCACAAAATGCTACAAAGATTAAAATATAAAAAGTTCACAGTGGCCTTTTGGGACGTTTTCTTCAAAATTGATACAGTATATTAAGCTCCTTGCAACTTGCTTGTGTTTGCTATCGATAGCTCAGTGTGCAATTTTACAGACGGTAACATTAACATTTTGACGGTAACATTAACATTTTTATTTTAATATTAACAAATTTGTTGGAGAGACTATTTATGTACTAGAAGTGTTTATAATACTAGTTGACATGAACCATAACTGTTTGGGGATCTTCTCTCAACTAGATAGTTAGCTGCAAGCATTTACTTTAGAGTTACTTAGACTGTTTAATCCACAGCCGGCACCTTTCCCCCTGTGTTTTGGGCTTTGGAAATTCAGAAAACACTAATATCTCAGGGTACATTGTGCCAGATGTAAAAATTGTGCCCGAGGTGGAATTTCACCTGGCGAAATCCGCGTGGTCATATGCTGTGTCTGGACGTACTGTAAGACCTTTTGTCCAGTTTGGTGGGTTTTGTAGATGAGGCAGTTAAACCAACACCATGCAATCCTGCACTTTCTGTCTAAATGATTTATGACCCCCCTTTGTTGGCTTGATTGACAGGTCAGTTGAAGGACAGCTGTTTGTCATCTAGATTTATGATAAGTCTTTCTCGCAATGATTGATGGACATGTGTCATGGTTTAGATTTATGATTTAGTATTTGTGACCTTGGTGTGTGTCAGACACTGGGGGCCTCATTTACTAACATTGTGACCGCAGCTTAATCTGCGCCTTTGCCAAACCGCAAATAGCGCATGGTATTTTGCATCCTATTTATCAAACAACAACATCGTCGCGTCATCTGCGCCTAACACCGCCCATTAGTGTTATTTAGCGCTCCGCTAAAATAGGGAAGAAAGAGCCTACGTGTTCCACCATGGATGATGAGCTAAAATTAAAATTAGAGCTTTTGGTTCACGAGGTTACAGCAAACTAACCCAGGTAAATATAGAAACTCATAAATATTTCTCCATTTAGCCCTTCCGTCCACATTAAAAGTTGTGATCACTTTGAATTCAAGACTGTCTTTTATTGGTGAGCTGATTTTGGGAAATTAAACTTTTCAGCGAACATTGAGTTTCTGGGTTGCTATGGTTACCCCTCAGGGTGCCTGTGCAGCTTCATATTAACGAGTTTATGTTCACAAGTTCATATTCACACATATTAACATGAGTTAATCACACACAGGCAACTGCAAACTGTTAAGATGCTTCCCTAAGCTAGAGATAGCTAGGATAGTTAATACCCAGGTTAACTGCTCCATAGCATTCCATTAAATAGTCTGGTAGGAATACATGACACCCCTTACTTTAAAATGACGTATTCCTGAACACTGAAAACCATGCTATTCAAAAATGCTGCCCTAGGCAGATACATTTGAAAACTGGAGTTGTAGCGTGAACAGGGGCAACTGAAGTTTTCAGACGTTCGGTTGGCATGGCACTGGGGGTAGCTTGCGCTCGATAGGCTATAACGTCAAAATAAACATGGAAGGTGAAATTAATATGCTGCTCTGTTTTCCTGAATAGATACACGTTACTCCTGCGCAGAAGGCGAGCACTGTACTCGGTGAATGCTTGAATGGGGGAAAATACGGTTTAAAGTAAACCATACAATGAGCGGCGATTCTGGGTAAAGCGTGGCCGAACAGCTAGCTGGTGGGACAATTTTGTATATGCCTATATTAAATGATGTATGAAATATAAACATAAAAAAAAAATATAACATTTCTGATGTTCGTGTTTTTAAAATTTCTCGCAGGCACATAGTTTTCATTTAGCAGCTGATATGTCATCCTGAAACACCTCTGGTTTCGTTACTAATAGGGTACATAATTAGGCGCACTTTACGCATCTCCTCCCATCTCTTTGCGACGAACACCCACTTTCCCTTATACCCTCCCAGCAGCGGTAATCTAAAGTGCGCCACCTTTGTAAATACGGTTTTAAGGTTTTTACCCGCTATTTTACGCCTGAAACGGGCGCAATCCTGTTAGTAAATGAGGCCCTGGGTGTGTTGATACTATATGACAAAAAGGGATGATTGCAGGCAGTAGGTGAGGCAATGGTCAGTGAAAGTTTGGTGTTTTTGTCTAGGCATGCCGCGACGTGTTGACCCAACTCTGTCTCACAAGCAATGCATATCAAATTGTAGGCAAAACACTAAGCACTCGAATGAGTACATTTTGTCAAGTACCAAAATGCTACGTATCAATGCCACTACTCATCCAAAACAAGCTGAATAACAACAATATATATCTTTATCTAATAAAACTTACATGAAATTTTGAGAAAATTACAGACATTTTTACATGGATAGAATATAGAATACATTGACAGCATTCCCAAAACAGAAAAGGAACCCGTTTGTGGTCAACTTGCCATTGTTTTCATCACCAATATTGGCTGCTAGAGTTGAAAATATAAATACATTTGATGATTAATCTTATTTAAGGGTGGCCTGTGGTTTAACAATCATTAATACATCCGATATTGCTTTTATTTCATTGCTTATAACTTGGGGTCACACCTAACAACTTTGTAGGGTGGAATGTACAGTATGTATGTATGTATGTATGTATGAAATAATGTTTAGTGTCCATGGAATGGCCTCAGTGTGAGGTGTACAAGGGTCTCAGTTGTAGAATAATTGTGTTTCTAATAATTCCTTGATTTTGTATTACATTTACTCATTCCTGGCATTACAATAATGAATTACAGTTGCAATAAATACAGTACAATTGTAAAATTGTACAGTACGTTTTAATATGTAGTGTTGTCTCTTCTGGAGCTTTTAGCTTTGAGTAGTTACAAGGAATCTTGTCAAGCGCCAACTGAGCAGGCCAACTCTAGGTCGTGGTAGAACTGTGTGAACTGTGTTTGACACACATCAGATTACTGTCAGCACCATATCGGTCCCTGAATGATTTGTTTTTGATTAAATTGTAATTAGATATACAGTATGTATAAATATTTTATGGGATTCATTTTCCTATGATTGTTGTTGGCCAAAAACCATACATTTTCAGTTTGTAAAATATGCGACGAGAAGTTAGCAGCCAACAAAAAATACAACGTTGAAAGACATTTCCAGAAGCACACGACATTTGCTGAGAAATATCTAGCTGGGGAGGCAAGAAGGGGAGCCGTTTCAGAATTGATGAAGAGGGCAGAGCAAAGTAAATCTAGTTTCGAAAAATGGATGACATCTCCAAACTCCACTACTGCTACTAGTTTCGTGGCCAAAAAACACAAATGGAGTGAAATTGAGAACATGAACATGAAGAACATTGAACATGAAGAAGTATGCATTTGGAGTAGGGATGCACCGATACCACTTTTTTACAAACCGATACGAGTACGAGTATTTTTATTTGTGTACTTGCCGATACCGAGTACCGATACCGATACTTCTTAGATTTGGTCTCCATGAAAGTGCAATTAATTTGGAGGCAGGTTTTATTTTATCCTCTGCAGATTATGTCAAGTCATAGTACAAAATTAACAGAAGGCTATCCCAAGCCAAAAATAAACAGAGCTTTCTGGTTTTAACACACAAAAAAAGCCTTCAAAAAGACAATATCATCACATTAGACAAAATGCAAATATAACCAGATAAAGGCAATTCAATTTGCTGCATAGTTAACAACACAGTCTGCTTAACAAAAAGTGAACAGAACTATTACTGGATTAGCACAAGAGCACATTTCAGTTACAAAAGGATCAGAAGAATCTCCTGCTCAAGTACACAAACAATCACTTAACCTATGTGGCACTAGAAGTCTTTCTCTCTACCTCGCTCTCTCTGTGTGCGTGCGCGTTTTTTTTCTTTTGCAAGACGTCAGTAAAGATTGGTTGCTTCGGTCTTGCGCCACTAGCATCAGTGGACTCTGTGTACTTAGCACTATAGTGCGTCTTCAGATGTTTAATCAAATTGCTTGTGTTAAACAAAGTACTTTCCTTTCCGCCCCTCGACACCGTAGCAGTGCAGATCTTACACTGTGCCTTACTCCTGTCGTCGTCATTTATCTTAAAATGAGCTCAAATCGCCGTTAAGGCAGCACAACGGAATTGCTAATCGCTAACAAGATGCTAGCAGCTAAATTTAGCGAAACCTATATACTGAAATACTTTGACACTATGACAAACTTTCCTAACACAGTCAAACATCAAGCAAATGCAACACAAGACTGCAAATAAGCTACTTACTAGTCTGGCAGAGAGTGGTAGGACAGGTAGGACAATAAATCACATTTTGTGTCAGCATAGCCCGGCCAGTTTGATGCAGTGAAATACTGATGAGTGGTATCGGTGCTTGGTGTGGGCAATTCAAAAACGAGTATGAGTATTTTAACGAAGTATCGGCACCGATACCGATACTGGTATCGGTGCATCCCTAATTTGGAGTCCTCTCCATTACTGGATCGACATACTTGTGCGAGCAGGTTTTCTCAAGCATGAACTACATTAAGTCCAAATATAGCTCCCGTCTCACTGATGAGAGCCTGCAGTCTTGTATGAAGCTGAAAACAACATCCTACAGCCCTGATATTCAGAAGCCCCTCAATGAAATTCAGAAACAAAAATCCCATTAAACTGGATGAGAAAGGTATCTCTTATTATCTCATTATATCCAGTTGATATTGAAAAAGAACCCTGAGCTGATATTGTTTATTTTTCTGCTCACGCAGGCCCAGAGTGTTGGTTGCTGAGAATTAATATGAGGAAAACAAGACTGCTTTGCACTGAACTGCATGGACAGTCAACATAACATTTTTTGAAATGTTTCCCTGTGTTGTTATTTTAGAGATGGTTATGTTTTATTTTCTAAAACAGGGTTAGGTTGCTACATTCTTTTTATTATGTGCTGACATTTCATGTGCACAAAACTGCAGAGCTACAGGCATTACTCAATTTCAGCTTTAAAAACCTGTTGATTTTTCTTGCTTTCCTCCTTCATGATATGTTGGATATAGCATCCACTTAAATAAAAAGTTGTTTGTTTTCTATATTTTATAAATTCATAAAATATTGCATTTAGGCCTATACATGCTATTTAAATAGACTACAATGGCTTAACTAGCTCAATATTCAAAAATGGGGCAGAATCCACATTTAGACATGCTGATAACATTTAAAAGCAAATTGAGTAAAATTGACTTTGATACTGGCATTAAAGTTTTATTTATTTTTCTGCGGCCCCAGATAGCTGTCCACACCCCATTTCTGATAAAAAATGGCCCTTTACAAAGAAAAGGTTGCCGACCCCTGTTTTAGACCCATCAATCTATGACAAACCACCTATTTCAGAGGGTAGCAATGATGGTAGGCTGTAACCCCAAAGACTTCCATATTTTCTATAAACCATATATACTACACTATAAACCACACCATATATAAACCGCATTACAGTATTTTATGTCATTTTATAAAACAAACCAGTGTATTGACATTATTCAATCATCATAGTAGGGTCAGGAACCTCAATTCCGTGACCATTCTCTGGCTAATATGTTTTGACGACTGATTTGACTTCTATACACCATTTATAAAAAAATTAGCCCCCGTGCCCCTCGCAAAAATGTCGGCATGGGTAAGAAGTCAGTGTATGACCAGGTGGCGAAGAGCCCTGTGGCACGACAACAGCTCTCACAGTGCGGAGATAGCCTTGACCTTGAGGAGGAGGTGTTACAGGAGCTATTCAAATACACAAGACATGTCATCTATGGTGACCACAAGAGTAGCACCACGTGCAGTGAAGTGGAAGAGCATGAAAAATAAATCATTCATCCGTCTACCCCCAGATGAAGATATGTTATGCCAACACTGCCTCCGTGCCAACTACTTGGCATATCTAGTACGCCATCCCTCCCTGAAGCACCACCCCTTGCCAATCGGACATGGATGGGAGTTGGTGGATGGTCATTGTCACCCTGTCCGCTACACACAACCTGCTCTTCCAACTCATCAACCTGCATCAAGGCCAGTTGAAGACAGCGAGGAAGATGAGAGCGAGTATTATTGTGATGAAAAGAAAAATGATGATGTGCAGAGTAGGCGATGGGATTCATCGGATAGTGGTGATTTAGATTCTAGTGAGGCAGAATGCTCTGATTTGGACTAATCTTATATATCAATGTCCTTATTATTCACCAGTTACACTGTTAGAATAATGTGTAGCATTTAACAACATGAAAGCATCCTGTAATTTACAATTTTATGTCTTTTTTTAATGACCAAAAGGTAAAATTATTGGGGTACAATGATTTCTTATTGGCATGTTTCAAGTGTTTTTCGTTCCTTTCTTAAGTTACAGTTAAATAAATAAAACTTATTTCTGATATTCTTAGTTTTTGTTCTTCCATAATAAGTAATGTATAAATACCATACATCACCCATCTCCTGGAGACCCCGGGGGCTGATTTGTGTATAAAACTATAAAAATGTGTGTCTTCATACATTATTCTAGGTGCTCTGGTTAAAAAGTTAATTTGTGTATCAAAAATTACGTATTTGCTCTACCAGATGGTGGCCATCTTGGATTTCGGGGTCAAGATAATGTTTAAATGTCAAAATGATGTCAGAATCACAATCCTTATGGTCAATTTACCTCAAAAAGTGTATTCATACATTATTCTAGGTGCTCTGGTAAAAAAAAGTTACTTTTACAAGATGCCATTTTTGATTCGGCCCTCCTAGCGAAAAATGGCGACATTTTTGCGAGGGACATGGGGGCTAGATTTTTTATAAATGGTGTATAGAAGTCAAATCAGTCGTCAAAACATATTAGCCAGAGAATGGTCACGGAATTGAGGTTCCTGACCCTACTAAAACTAAATGCCATATAGCAGGGGTCGGCAAGTAACTTGGGCCGCGGGCCAGTATTTTTCCTCGCCACTAGGTGGCGGGCCAAAGTCTGGGTTACTGCATATTAAGACGCCGCGATAGGTGCACTCGCAACAACTAGGCCTACATGGAGAATGGATAGGTCTACTACAAATAACTAATGATAATAAACCATGTGAATGAGCCCATTGGTTGTCTGTTTGAATAATTTAATTATTTTAACGAACTCTGTCTTATCCCCCTGTCAATATAGCCTTGCCTATTGTGAATAATAGCAATGACGAAGTTTTTTCAACATTGAGCCTCCTAATTAGACTACTTTTATTTCGAAATAGTTGGTTGACGCACCTCCTTACAATGTTTATTGTTTGGGAAAATAGCGTGCAGAGAGAAATTAGCATACGATGTCTTTGTCAAAAGGTCTGAAGAGGAAAGTTGACAACGACAACAGAGCCTATTAAACTTTGCCTTTATCTTACCCGGCTTCACTAATGGAAAGCCCATGTGTCTCATCTGCAACAAAGTTGTTGTGGTTTGCAAAGGGTACAATGTCAATGATCTAGCTATGTCTCTTCAATTTAAGGAGTGATGAGGCTAGTGCACTCAATAGCTCGCTATCGACTAACATTACCTCAGACAAGGTAGCTAGCTAGCAGGTTAGCTGGCAAAATAGTCTTACAAAACGAGATGACGATACAAATTTTAAAAGACGTTTTTTCTGACTTTCACAAACAGAAAACACAGCCGATTACCCACGTTGTCATTATTGGTGCACAAAAACAGCTCTCACTGACTGACACTGGTGCTTGCTTTGTAGTAACAAAGTGACTTGTCATTTCTATGAGTGAGGTAACGTTAAAATTAGCCTTATTGAACGTCCTACAAAAGTCCCCCAATAAAAGTGTCATGGGTTTACGATCCATTTAAACTTCATTGATCTAGCGATGTCAATTCAGAGATGCTAGTTATAAACCAACCGACACTTCTCTGTGACAGCCATACGAAGACGTTACGAGAGGGTTGCCTTGCCAGAACAAACAGGAGGATGCTAGATAATATTACTATTTCTAATACGTTTTTGAAATTTGACATCAACATGGTCTGTCATCCAAACGTGGTGGCTCGTCATCGTTGGTGCACATAAATACTGTCTCATCCAGTGAGAATAGACGCGGGCGTTTAGGATTACTAGCCATAACTGTAAAACACACTGTTTCTCCTCAGGCAATCTGTCAGTAGTGAGATATAGCAATATATCCGGTTTCAAAATAAAAGTAAAATGTTAATCTAACCATTAGCGGGGTATTATTTCATGAATTAATGTTGTAGTATAAAAACTGTCTCTTTAAAAAAAACTGCTACGATCGGAATAATTTGACGGGCTCCAAAAATTAACTGGCGGGCCGCCTGTTGCCGACCCATGCCATATAGTATTGGATGTATGGAGTATGCCAAGTTGTATTGGATGGGCATTTCAAGCAAAAATGCTACACCCTCTCCTCACATGTACGCACACACACACATACAGGTTACCTCCTTCCCACTCCCAGTGAAAACCATGCATTTATTAAGCATGTATTTAGTGATATGGTGTGATAGCCTGACATAATTCTAGTCAGAATATGAGTCTGATATCGCTCCATTGGCCTGTGATTATGGGGCGTGTTTCAACCGAACCAGGAGAAAAAATGCCTCTTCGCTCAATTGGTTACCTACAACCAATCAGAACATGTAGTATGTGACCAGGGCCAGCTGATAAATTAAACTTTTACCGGATCCCGTAGGAAGGAAGGCAAAAACATCTTTTCGATTGACAAATGCCTTGATTGCGTTTCTTTGTTCCTCTTTCAAAATGAATGCACTGTCAATGTCTTAATGGACTCGAATCTATACATTTCAGCTCTCCAGCGGCAGCCATGTTTGTTGTAAACGAATTCAAACCAAGCGCCTTTTTTGTGATGTGGTTGGTTACGTTACTGTTGATCATCTGTCCATCATCGTATAAAGCCCGCCTTGACAATTTGATTGGTACGGCAATGTCTGTCCGCAGATAATTTCTCCTCAATGGAGTAATGCCAGACCGAACTTCCCAACCAAAAAATGTGTGGGCGGGGCTAAGTTCGGTCTGGTATCCAGGCTAGTGTTGTGAGGGAATGGAAGCAAAATGTTTATGTTGAATCGTCCCCTAGCAACCACTGAATTAACATCGAGAATGGCAAGGGGGACCCCACTTCATTCACTACATTGGTATTAGAGTAAGCCCTTGCTCCACTGATGTCCCATTATTTCTCTCAGGATTGTTTAATGTCTATGTGAAGCCATTTAACATCATCCACAAGTGGTTGTTATCACTCTGAACCCAGGACAGCCTTTTATTGGTGGGCTGATTTTGAGAAATTCAACTTTGCTTCAGGTTATGCAGCAAACAGTGTTACTTGGTTGCTATGGCTGCCTAGTTGCTATGCTAGCTAGGTAAAGGAAACTTTTAAATAACCTTAACTCTTTTCCGACGGCCCCTGTGAATATCGATCACCCATGATCGATGATGTAGAAATGTATGACTGTCACATTACATGCAAATCAGCTCAAACTTGTGTCTTTATTTTACTATTAGCCAATCATAGGCCAAGTTTGGGAAAATCTGGAATATGATTGGCTTAGATTTTATGCCATGAGTTCTAAATAGTGCATGACAACGCGGTAATCATCAGACTCGAGTTATGGCATCCGCCGCTAAGAGAGCAAAATTGTCAAAAACTTATAATACAGAGGATGTTTTGAGGCTTGCTTTGAAAGATAATGAATCTGGCGATGTGGATAGTGAACATAAAGGCATTTCGAGTGGTGAGAAAATTGACTGTCAACTGTGAAATTCTAGTGACAAATCAAGGTTAGTTCAGAGATCTGTCACTTGTTTGTTTGCACATGTTTGTAGTCAGTACGCTTGTTCTTAACCAATATACCCATAAAATTGCATATTTTCAGTCCTAAAACCTTTCTGTCTCTTGAAGAGTCTACATGTCAGATTTGGTAAAATAGGCTCGGTTCAGACTAAAATGTAGACTTTGAAAGGCTATTTATGTTCACAAGGCCATGTGTGAAATCTTCTCAGCTTCACGTTGCGTCTTTCTAATTTTGGCGCGTTTGCTAGGTTGTTATTTGCCAACTTACAAACAATATTACTTAGCTTCTGTGCCTTTTTCGCTATTTTAATGTATTCAATTCAATTTTATGTATATAGCGCCATAACAATACAATTGTTTCAAGGCGCTTTACAGAGCCCATAGCCTGGACCCCCTTAGTGCAAGCACAATATCAGCAGGGGCAAGAAAAAACTGTTAGTCAGGAAGGAACCTTAAGCAGAACCACGGCACATAAGGTTTTTTCAGCTGTGGTTCAGACGTGGCATTTTGTTTATTGAGTCAGCCTTTCGAAGAGTCTCTTGAGAAGCCTACAATGAATACCTTTACTCTGAGTGAGTTGGTCTGTGCTTGTGCTTACAGAACTTGCTTTATTTCGAATTTTGCATCTGAAAATCGTCAGTGTTAACAGTGTTGCTGATTTAAACAAAGATCATGGCATGGTGTCCTCAGAGTGCTGTTGCTGAGCTGCTGAATATTAGGGATGGGAATCGAGAACCGGTTCTTGTTGAAAACCGGTTTCCAGTGGATTGATTACTTGGAATTGTTAGCCCAAGTCTTTAACGATCCGCTATAGATTCCAGTGCCGTTTGCGCATGCACGATGACACACAGCCTTGTTTTGTTTAGACCACAGCCAACATGGCGTCTAGGCAGAGGTGTTCAAAAGTGTGGTTATATTTCAAGCAATAAGATAACCACATGTCCACTTGCAATGCTTGCAAAACGTCTATTTTGTCAAAGGGGGGGGGGGGGAAATATTACCAATATGCAGAAACATTTGTCCACATAATATGCAATAACTTTGCAGGAATGTCACGTTTTTAATGCGCTACGGAGTGACGATAATGTGGGTCAAATGTCTGCTAGGCTTTGAATACTTGCTAGGTACGTCATAGAGACGCCGAGTTCAAGGGCGTAGCTGTTGAATGTATGCCTAAATGTAAAATGTATAATATAAAGAGGACCTGATTGAGTTAATGTGGTCAAGTAAGGTCCACGTTTGTGTAGCAGCAAATAACACAATGTCACACTGTGATTGAAGGTTTTTTATCGTTTTGTTTGCCATGGTTTGGTTAGTTAGTTTAGCTAACAGAAGCTACACAAGCTAACCAGCTAGCGAAACCATTAGCTTACGCTAGCCACCTCCACACACACACACACGCCTATGATGATCGTATCCAAGCTGTTATTGAATCGACTTCAACTTCAACCTCAACTTAACACGTATGACCTCCTGTAAAGGTAAGTGCCATCTTATGCTTAGTACTGTTGTTACATAGGCAAAGTGTATTGGGGCTAGCCTACTGTCATTCATTTATGGATGACATTTGCTATGGTTGATTCACGGAGATGTTGTGAGGCAAACGTTTAACAATAGGTTACTCATAAGTCTGATTAAATTATAAATTTTTTCGCGAGGGTACAGTACATTTCTCATTTTTTTCTAATTCCTCTGCTTCTTGTTACATAGGCAAAGTGCATTGTAGCTAATCTACTGTCATTAGCGACTGTGCCGACCCAAGGTCTGATGACTATTTAGTTAGAGTAGAGTTGAGGTAAATAGCCGTGACCCGACTAGCTAGCCAACTGTCAGTCTCTTGAGATCTGTGCATAAAGTTATCTGAGGTAAATAGCCGTGACACAACAGTGTACAAATTGGTCAGGCAATATGACAATGCATTTGGCAACTGTCACTTAAATTTGCATTATTTTGTCAAATTCTCAAAACTGTTCAACCTCCACACCATCTAGTCACTTGTGTGGATCATAACATCTATTTACCATTGTTTTGCACATTTTGAAAATGCTTTTGCTCTACAAAACATCTAGGTAACTGTAAGTCATGACATGCAAATGGTTTAAACCAGTTATTATGTGTCAACCATATGCTTCATCAGTTTGTGACATTGTGTTTTTGGTATGGTACAGATGGGCATTTATTAAATGTTTGCTAAATTAATTTACATTTGTTGTGGCGAGACTGAGTCCCACAGCTTTTCTTTCAATCAGAAGACCGGAGACCGAATGTAGAAATCTGGAGTATTTATTGCAATCAATAAGCAGCAATAAGGGGATGCCCATGGATCATCTCATTGTGTGAACGCTCCGTATACCAATTTAAGGCCTGTAACCTGTGGGATGTGTCCTATCTGGCTGTTTGCCAAAACCAATCAGAATTAACTACTCCCTCTTCTGTAACTCCCCTGAGTACCCTTGTGTGTGTGTGTGCTTATGTGTCAATGTGGGTGTCTGGATCTCCTGAGACCCCCTGACATCCTCTGTGACCCCTGTGTGTGCCTAAGACTCCTCTGAGAAAGTCTGACCCCTTCCCCATCTGGTGCGGATATCCTGAGGCCCTCAGTTAATTGTTAATTGCTAATTGTCGCCTGTGTAATGGTCTATGTGAGACTCTCATACTGATAAGCTAATCCATGTTCATCTTAACATAAAAATATCCCACACATTTACATTTAGTCATTTAGCAGACGCTTTTGTCCAAAGCGACGTACAAGGGAGAGAACAGTCAAGCTACGAGCAATAGAGACCTAGTGTAACAATAAATACTACTTTACATAAGAAATAGAAAAACGAAATAGAAAATAAAAACGAAGTGCAGGAATGTAACTGCTGTAAGTGCAAGTTAAGCACTAGTCGAAGTGCCAGTTAGGAAGGGAGGTGCTGTCTGAAGAGTTGGGTCTTCAAAAGCTTCTTAAAAGGTAGAGAGGGACGACCCCTACTCTGGTAGTGCTAGGCAGTTCGTTCCACCAACGTGGAACTACAGTAGAAAATTCTGGATTGCCGTACTTGCACAGACGGCAGTGCCAAACGACGCTCACTAGACGAGCGCAGCATTCTGGTGTAGTCCTTTTATTTATTTTATGACATCACAGTGCCTCGTAGAATCATGACTATACATGTGAAACGTAATTGTTAATGATACAAATATTCTCGTAATTATTATTATTATAATTATTTTAATCTGAGGATGTCTGTAGAGTTGATGTGAACGCAATCACCAACGATTTCTCACAAAATTCATTAACACTTCTAACACGGAGCCACGGGCCATCTTGTGGTTTTTTAAGGAATCGCATTTGAGAAAACTCTGGCCGAGTTACAACTGCTATTTCGAGTTTGGAAAGTCTTCTGAAGTTCAGAACAAATCCCAGATGAGAAAACTTTCATTAATGCCAAATGTTTTCCTAAATCCAATTCAGAAGAAATTCCTTCTTAAATTCTTCTTAACTGCGTTCGAGAATGAGGCCCATTCTTCTTAAGTTGTTCTTAACAGCGTTCGAGAATGAGGTCCAATGTTTTTAGGTAAATATGTTAAATATATAAAAATGTCAAAGCATGTCACACCAAAAGTGCCTGACAAGACCCAGACTAGTTAAATCTGCAGCCAGGCAGCCATGTTTGAATAATAGTATAAGATGTGTAAAGGGCTTTATTCCTACAGTAAATGTTTGAAGACACCTCACAGTTTTTTTAGGGTGGAATTTCTTCTTGAGTAATTTTAAGACACACCTCCTGCCTGATGGCTTGAACCTCCCCTCTGGCTATGCCACTGGACCTCTGTCGTGTCTTTTGCATCTCTTGCATGTGACCCCTGATACGCTGCTCCAGTTCATGGTCTCGTGCAGCTCTGGGGGTGATGCAGGTGAATAAAGAAATGTATACATTCATTATTATTAATAATAATAATAATAATAATAAATATAGCCACAAGCGGCCCTCACACATTCAGTCAGCAACCCGTGACACTCTGTCATCAAACAATGCACTCACATCTGATGTGTGTGTCAAATTTCATGAGTTTAAGACATTGGAAGCAATATTTTCCTGTTTCCAGATGGTGGCGTTGTAACATAGATACAATTTAACATGCAGATGGCATTATGCTCAGTGCGCAAATAATTCTGTGTAGTTTGGAGTTCACCATTTGATGCATCATGCATAACTACCACTGCGTGAAAAGAGATGTATCCGGGATTCCGGGACCTGTACTCCTGTACACTCCCAGATATTCCGCAGATAATTGGATGAAAAGAGTTTGCTGCCAGGAGCCATTAGTTGCCATGATGAATAATCCCCTGAGGGTGCTTGCAAGGGAACATTTGCATTTCATACCTTGGGCCACCAGGTGTTCTTCAACTGGTCAAAAGTCTTACCTTGGATTGATTGAACAATGTGTTGCCCCTCCTCTAAACCCCCTCCCCATTGGTCCTGCATGTGTCCTCAGGCATGATTAGTTGTTTATTATTATCATTATTATTAATAATATTAATAATTATTATTATATGGCAACGACAGTACGAGCGTTCTGATTGACTAATGCATAGCCATGCCAGCCGTGTATTGCCCTCCTCACCGGTCAATACGGATCCGTATTGCCCTCTGACGACATTTTCAAAACGAACGAAAGCGATCAGTCTGAGTTTTACTATCCAGACGAAAATAAAAAAATCAACAGCCATGAGGAAATTCAGAAGATAGATAGATAGATAGATAGATGGATACTTTATTAATCCCGAAGGAAATTTAGGTCATCCAGTAGCTTATACACTTAACTTAACTCACAAACATACATACACAAATCACAGTAGAAAAACAATACACATAGGGAAAAACATGTTCACAGGGAGTGGGGTGTATACAGATATTATACAGATATTACAGTGTGCATTGATTGTGTCAGTGTTGATGTCCACAAGGAAAGTAGTGCAAAGAGTGCAGAGAGATAGTGTTCATGTGCTTGTGTGGATAGTGCAAAGATAGAGTACTTGTGCTTGTGTGTGTGAGGATAGTGCAAAGTGATATAAATAGTAAAGACTGTGCAATGGGCTAGTATAGCCAGTAAAAGAGTAAAAAGATAAAAAGATGGACAGTGGGATGGAAAAATTAAGAGCTGAGAAGAGGAGGGGAGACTGAGGAAGACTCATGCAGAGAAGTCCATCTCCCTCCCCCTCCCCTTCTGTGTGGCATTAAAAAGCTGGATGGCCCTGGGGACAAAGGACTTTCTCAGCCTGTCCGATGAGCATGACAGTGACAGGAGTCTGCCACTGAAAATGCTCCTCTGTCCGTTAATAGTACTGTGAAGTGGGTGGTGGTCATTGTCCAAGATGGTCAGCAGCCTACTCAATGTCCTTTTCTCCGCCACTGATGTTAGGCAGTCCAGTTCCATGCCAACAACAGCTCCTGCCCTTCTCACCAGCCTGTCTAGTCACCCTGCATCCCTCTTCTTCATGCTGCCTCCCCAGCACACCACAGCATAAAAAAGGACACTGGCAACAACAGACTGGTAAAACATGCGCAGGAGTTTGTTGCAGACACAGAAGAAGCGAAAATGTGTTATTGAAAGTGATGATGAAGACTAGAAGCCGTTTGAATCACTTGTGTTGTTACTTAACTGTAAATTAAAGCCATTTTAGCTGAGCCGTGTTGTCTGTTTTCTATTGATCATTGTAACTTGAAGTTATCAAGTAATTGGTTGCTACGCAACACCTGAAACACATTGTGTGACTTGAGAGCTGAACAAAACGACATGTTTTCTATTAACAATTACCATTTATTTTCATTTAGAAAATTTAAGGAGCGAAAAATGCCATATAATAAACAACTTACTAACCTTGACTGTTCGGTCATGCTGGGAAATAACACCCTTCGGCTTTGGCGTTTCAACCTCGCTATCGCTCGGTCAATACGTTAAAGCCTCAGTTTGATATTTCCCGGCATGACCTCACTCTCGGTTAGTAAGTAGTTATTATTGCTGTTGGCGTTGTGTCTTAGGTAGGTTATATTGATTGACAAACAGAAATTAATTACACAAATGTTTTTATTAGAAATTAATAGAATACAGTTAAATATATTAGACATATAAATGAGAAATATACATCAAAATACTAGTGCTGTCAAACGATTAAAATATTTAATCGCGATTAATCGCAAATTTTGATCTATTCTAAATGTCCCTTCGTTTATTTATTTTTTCCATCATTTTATTTTTATTTTAATGCCCTTATCAACATGGAAAAGTTGATTGGCTTGCTTTATGCAAATTTTTTATTTTATTGAAAACCAATATTGCCAAACAGGGCGGTACAAAATAAAATTATAAAGTGCACATTTCAGGTAAACAAGAACTCAGCCTATAGTGCAGTTAAACCATGGCTTAATATTTTCTTTTTTTCAAGTTTGCTGGGAACATAGCAGTCAGGCCTCTTATTTCAGAAACATTGAACCGTAACAGTTAGATTACCAATAAAAGGTAAGCCTACTACTTCTTTGCTTTCAGCCAGCTGCCTGTTGACATTTTGAGACAACAGTGAAGCTCGCTTCTTTTGCACAACACAACTTTTAAAAGTAAACTTTCCATTCAGAAGCTTTTTATCATCCATTTCGCCGTATCGCGCTCACCATTCACTCAAACCGTAACGTTAGCCTGCTACACAGTTTGCGAGGCCAAAAAGAATGTAAATCTAAAAAAAAAAAAAAATTCGCGTTAATCTCGCGATAACATTTTTTACGGCATTAAAATGGGTTTGCGTTAACGCCGTTAATAACGCGTTAAACTGACAGCACTACAAAACACAATTACACAACATATAATATAATACAACAAAAGCGTTCAGTGAGCATAAAGGAAACACTGATCATTGAGGATTTTCAATAAGGACCCAGCTCCTCACTCTGTGGTTTTATACATCTGCAAAACACGGAGGAAAGAGAAATTAGACCACTAAAAACATTAAATGGGAAATAAGCCTAAGAATTACTGGGGAAAATATCATAATACTAGTAGTTTTTGAGAAATTGAGACAAACATTTGATTTATCATGCAACCTAAAACATTGCATTTGATTTATCATGCACTGAACAAATGTATGGTTTACAAAATAAGGCCTATTCACAAATAAGGATAGACCCATAACTCACCTTTTTTACCTTCAGCATCCACATTCGCAAAAGCCATCGACACACCATTCAGTAGCCTATGGTGTTGTTACAACCTTGTTGTGGGTAGAAGAAAGGAATATTGATTAGAAGTTCATTTAGATTTATAATTCAAGTTACTGTTATGAAACAATCATGATGATATGCCTGCAAAAAACAATAGCCTAGCATACCTTGTCAGTGGATCCTATTTGTTTGTGTTGTTTCAGTGTTATGCATAAGTCTCCACAAGCCTTCCTGTAAAGTAAATTCAGTAAAGGTTAAATTTAACCACGTTAAGGCGTAGAATTGCAAACACACTGGAATGTGTAGCAGTCATGCAAAAAACAGCAGACCTCAGAAATACACTTACCGCAATAGAGTTTCAAGCTTGTTTAATCTTCTTTGAAGCAGACAGCTCTTGCACCTTTCAGTTCTCTCATGTATGATTTGTTTTGATCCTAAATATGCCGTTCAGTTATCTTCTTTAAAAATGCTGCTTTCATTCGGACTTGATGGAATAATTGAATATTTCCAGTGTGTAGGAGTAGTGTCCCCACTCTGCATTCGAAACACTTATTGTACCCCATACTCTATGCTAGCATTTATACATCTACCCTGTGTATGCTGTGTACATCTACCACTTGTTGTTTACCCTCCCTTTCTGCCACACAACCCCCCCCCCCCCCCCCCCCCATCTTTTCCCAGCTGACTTCAAGCAGAGGCGTCCCCCCTTATGTGCCGTAGCTCTGCTTAAGGGTCCTTCCTGATTAATAGGGAGTTTTTCTTGCCCCTGGCGCCATTGTGCTTGCTGTAAGGGGGTCCAGGCACTGGGCTCTGTGACACACCTTGAGACAATTGTATTGTTTTGGCGCTATATAAATTAAATTAAATTGAATATATAATATATACCAGTGTCTTTTTTTAATCGCCGGGTTTCCAATAAACCTTGGGCGTATTAAGTGATTCAAGCAAATAAATGCCTAGGCATTAATTTGAAAGTTTTACAGTAAGTCATTAAAGTTAAACAGTTAGTTAGTTAGACATTTCAAAGGTTTTTCAAAATATTGTTTGTGACATACCAAGGTCATTTGGAAAATAAAGTGTAGTTTTAAAACTAGACTTTTTTTAGATGACTGAAAAGAATGTTATAATTCTATAATATATACATTATTATGGTTTACCTTTTCTCTTCCATCTCTATTCTGGACACGAGGCATCTCTGTCTCCTCAAAGAAGCAGTTGAGGATATGATCTCTCCATTGTCACCCTCACTGTACACAGTATCTGTAATGCCGGTTGTGATGAGCACCTGCTAGGTAAAACAAAATATACCAGCTGTTTTCAGTGGTTGTCACATGGGTATGCTGAATGTGTCACTAAGAATGGGTATTGAGTTTTTTATAAGGTAATTCTCTACATATAAATGGCATGTGCATATTTAAGTATATTGGTCTACTTTTTCTAGTTAAAACATCCTAAATTCCTTTTTCCACATCTCCACCTCTCCCCTGGCCTATATCCTGAAAATCTGTGAGCCTCCAAATTCTGCTTTACTAGTACCTCTGACAAACAGCAGATTTAGAACACGTAGAGGAAATGATAAAGATGTTGGAGGAGTTGACCTGGAGGGAGAGGGATGTCGCTGCCTGATATGTACCAGCTAGCCAATATGCTTGTGTGCGCACTCGGAATCACAAAGTATTCCTGCCTGATTTGTACAACGTGTAAACATTTTATGGAGTTTGAACCACGCATTGCAAGCTGTAAGTTGCTCGATATCAGTCTGATTGTATGGTGTGGCCAATATCAGCCAACATAAAAGCACAGAAAGGTGTTAAATTCTACACATGAATCGGGAAGCCGGTACAATCAGGAAGTACATGACATTGGCAGCAGAAAGTACATGCCACTCAGCAGCTAACAGTAGGGAGTACATGCCAGAAAAAGATATCAGAATTATTGGAGCTAATGGGGTACTAGGGGTGTCTCCCTGAAACCTGATTACCTTTTTGGAAGAGAGAGTCAAACTTTGAAAATGGTCTGGCATGGGAAAATTCTAAAGGGTATGTTCCATGAAATCAAATAGAGCGAATTAATTAAATGCTTATTTATGTGGGTTGAAGTAGATGCCTGAGAATAGCGTTTTTGTGGCGTGTGGGTTTTATGGTCAAACGGGTATAAAACGCTGGAAAATCAGTGGATTCAGTTGTCCTGAACAGTGAACACCATGCCGCTGCAAGACGACGCAAAAAAGGTGTGAGGGGGGCTTCTGCTACTCGCGCTGCAAGGAAGAAGAATGCAAACACCACGGACGAAGAACAACACCACAAGGAAGAGCCCATCCGAGGTGTGACACACCAGAAATACTGACTTATTCATATAATTATACTACGATATTGAATAACAAGTGAAAGACAATTGTTTATTGTTTACCTGTGTAATTCCAGTTGAATGCGATCATAGCCAAAACTCAGGGGGACCTGGATGAGGCCGAGCAGGCATTAATACTAGGGCCAATGATTTTCCGCGAAAACGGACGGAATTCGCGGAATGTACCCTTTTAAACGGAATTGCAACGTTCAAACGGAAACACCATTTTGTCCTGCAAGACTGTATTTATTTCAAATAAGCACAACAACGATTGCAAGGATGAAGAAACATTGAAAAAAATGAAGAAGAAAAAAAAACATTGAGAAAATGTCATGTCTGTGTTGAACTCCGCTCCGGCCACGCAATCAATCCATCTCAAGGTGAACAAAATGAGCCGAAACGGAAAAAAACGGGATTCACCAAATGTGAAACGGAAAACTCATTTTTTTAAAACGGAAAATCATTGGTCCTATAATACTTGTGTGAATGTGTGATTATGATTATTATTTCCTTTAATTGTTTAATGTTATATTGATTTACTGTTATTATTACTGTGATTTACGAAATAACGGGTGTTATTCCTGGGGTTTTGTGTTATAAAAATAAATGATTTAAATTTGACACTGAATTTGTGTTTCTTAATGTTTATTATTAGAAAACATCAACACATCCACAGACATTGTCCATGTCACAAGAGTCTTCATATCATATCCATCTGCAATGGAACAGCACCAGCTATAACAGTGCTCAGCTATGTTCAAGTTCAGTACATCTACTTCATGCTGGGCTCAAGCAAGCATATATACCCTCCTTAGTCTTTCTGGATCCTCCATAGTGGGCGTTCTCTACGGTAGCCCAAAATGAACTGAACCCTGCTTAACCCTTAAGAGGCCCAGGCCTGTTTGACTTTTTTAGGAAGTCTCAAATGCCTTGATGTTTTTGTATATTTCCCCTAACTAAAAGTATTGATGCACAAGTGGCATATATGATTATGTTATAGAAGACATCAGCAATAACAACATTAGAGTAAAAGGAATGTAGTAAAATAAAAATTGTATTTAAATCAAATGTAAAATCACCCTTATGAAAACCTTCATTCAGAGCTGCTCAGAATTTGTACAAAAAAACATTGTAAAGATTTCGGACCGCGACTTTTGAACTCTGAACCTTGTAAACATAGGTGTTGGCTATACATATGTGAGTTTAGCATTCAGAAAGTGTGTGTGGTTTCACTACTACATATTTATAATAGCAGAGTGACCTGTGCCTCTCCAAAATGTGTGTCCCTACAAATGCATATTGATGAGTTACCTGGGACACCTCAGACAAAGAAAATGGCCATTACGTAATGGCCCTGGAATGTCTTTGTGGCCCACTACCCCCACATTTTTTCTTGCCACACCATGGCCCAATAGAGATCACTGAATCACCATTACTTATTTATATGAATAGCTGTCATTTGCTAATGGGTGGGTCCTTAGGAGCAGAAACCTCACTCACAGACTGAAATGTGCAAGAGATCAGCTCTATTCTCCTTACAAAGTGCTTATTTATATTTTATTTTCGAACTGTATATATTTTAAAAGTAAAGGGTTTAGGTTTGCTTTGGGTGTTCTTTTTATCTCTCTAGGACAAAACTCGCTGAGCTTAGTTTTGCTGCAAGGGGTAGAGGGCCACAAAGACATTCCAGGGCCATTACGTAATGGCCATTGTCTTTGACCGATGTGTCCCAGATGTATTTACACCTAACTCATCAATATGCATTGAGTAGGGACATTAGTTTTAGAGAGGGAAAGATCACTCTGAAATTATAAATATGTAGTAGTGAAACCACACACACTTTCTGAATGCTAAACTCACATATGTATAGCTAACACATATGTGTACAAGGTTCAGAGTTCAAAAGTCTAGTGTTGAAATCTTTACAATGTGTTTTTGCACAAAGTCTGAGCACCTCTGAAACTAGGTTTTATTTGATTTAAATTAAAAAAAGTTTTACAACATTCCTTTTATTCTCATGTTGTTATTGCTGAGGTCTTCTAGAATATAATCATATATCCCACTTGTGCATCAATATTTTTTGTTAAAGTAACACTATGCAACAATTTGACACTTTTTGAGGTATGGTTTTAAAGGTTTTGGTACCATCCTCAAATTAATTTTGATAGCATATGGTCATGTGAAGGACAGATAAAACACCTGTGTCTTTCCCACTAGCCATCCTAGTTATATGATATGAGATATGCCCTATGTAGTTCTGTGTAACAGGCTGGAATACCCTGCAAAAATGGAAGAAAAGCTTTCAGACGCATGACATTAGCAGCAATGCTGCCAAAAAACACCAGTTAGTGTGTTGGCAAGCTTATATCAGTCAGCTGGATTGTTGGCGGTGTTTGCAAGGTTTTTTGCATGACTTTTAGGTAGTTAGCTTACTAGTTTTGGAACAGAACTCCGTATTGCTGCTAACATCAAGGCATGTCAGACTACTTAGAAAAGTCTAAAAGGCCTTAGTCCTTAGAGCAGGGGTACTCAATAGGCGGACCGCGGTCCGGATCCGGACCCAGACGCAATCAAATTTGGACTGAAGCCAAAATCAACATTCTAATTTAATCATGATCCAAGCGAGTTTTCATTGCTGTGTGATTTCGCGCTATATATATTTTTCCTACTGGATGTGGTTTCTATCTTCCGTGTCCAATCCAGAGGTCCAATCAGGAGCTGTAATAATAACATCACTATGACAGACATCCCAAGTCTCCCGGAAGTTCCGGGAGTCTCCCGCATATTGATAGCAATGCCCTGATGCCCGCAAATTACTTAAAATATCCCGGAATCTAGAGCGAGCGAGCAAGACTGCGCACGCGAGACAGACATGCTCCAAACCGCGTAAGCATCTGTGTAGCGCGCGCACGACAGAGAGGGAGAGAGACCGAGAGACTGTGCGTGTGTGTGGCAGTGTGAGTGTGTGCCTCATGAAGCATCCTGATTGGCCTGTTTCGGTAAGTCAACCAATCAATTTTCAGTGTGGGCGGGCTTTTATCTCTTCTCCCGAACCGAATGAATCAGTTCAGTGTATCTAGGAACAGGAGCACCATGGCAGAGGGAGAGTACCCCAAAAAACGAAACAATAAGAGACACATTTTACAACAGACTATACAAAGGTGTACCCCTGTCTTAGAAAAGTAAATCACAATGACAGTCTTGCTCTCTGTACAATCTGTAACAGTGATTTCAGCATTGCCCATGACGGGTTAAATTACTGTAAAAGACATGTTGAGGTGAGTTCAACAAGTTTAATTTCATGTGCATATTATTCAGGCCGGCTAGTTGCCAGGGCTACATGAAAACAACAAACTCCTTAGACCTGTTTAAAGTTGCAATGGAATAAAAATAAAAGCAGTTAACATAAATAGTATAAGCAGCATATAAATAGTAAAAGTAATCTACATAATTAACAAAGAATTGCATAGGGCTATAGCCTATTGAATGATATTATTTCAGGGACCACAACTTGTTAGGGAGCGCAGGGAAATAGGCCCATGTAGGCGTGCATGTAAATATATATATTTATTTATTTTTTCCCGGGGGGGGCGGTGGTAGGTTCGGGATACCTCCCTGAAATGACTTTTTGCAGGTTGGGATGTCTGCTATGACAACTTACTCACTCAATGTTGGCCACGAGCTCTGTGGGTCACGCAGGTTGTGTGTGTCAATGGCAACAACGCGGGCAGATAGATTTGTGAACGGTATCTTTTTCTCAGCAAACGAAAATCATGGCGTGCTTTAAACCCGACAAAAAAACGAAAAGTTGATTCCAAAAATCGCTAATTTAAGAAAGAGTGGACTGACAAGTATGCATTTGTGCTGCCTGTGGGGAGCACAAAACCGATGTGTTTAATCTGCAAGGAGACGGTTGCCCTTGTCAAAAGGGGAGCGTGCCTATGTTCCCACAGCCCAATGTTCCCACAGCCCTATATTGCCACAGCCCTATGTTCCCACATTTCTAAGAGCTTTTTCAAAATTAGGTCTTATGTTCCCACATTTCTAATATTCATTACAAAATTAGGCCCTGTGTTCCTACAGTTCATCTAACTATAACCCTAAATAATAACCCTAACCCGCGGGCGGGTCCGCGATTTTTTTTGCAACATGAACATGGAAATTGACTGTATAATTGTGGAGGAATTAATCATTTACTTTAGGCATGCATGTGTAGGTGTTTTTGTCCCGAAAACGGCTGGGGCTTAACAGGAAATGTGGGACCATAGGGTTTAATTTTCAGAAAAATCTAGAAATGTGGGAACATAGGGCTAACCCCGTCAAAAGTGGTAACGTGAAACGTCATTATGAAACAAAGCATGCACACTTCGAAAAAAAAATACCCGCAGAACTCTGAGGTAAGGGGCAGAAAAATAAACCATCTGCAATCATACCAAGCAACATGCAGTGTAATAGTTAGATCAGCCACACAACAAGAGTGTGCATACCTCAACATACTGTTGTGAGTCTGCCTTTTCAACCATGAATATGGTGAAAAACAAATACAGGAGCACACTCACTAATGAACACTTACATCAGTGCCTCCGCCTGGCCTTCACACCGTTTATGCCCAAGTTTAAACCACAAAAAAAGTGTCACCTTTCACACAAATAAGGCCACATCACCTTTTGTGCATAGTTTGAACGTTTTTGTTGGAGTTATGTTTTTGGATTTTGACCGTCACTGTTCCGGACCCTGGAAATTTGGCAAGTGGACCTTTTGGGTTTCTAATTGAGTACCCCTGCCTTAGAGTGTTAAGATGAGTATTTTTTTTACAGCTATTTCATTTCCAACATTTAAAAGCAACACTATACAACAATTTAGCACTTTCTGAGGTATGATTTTAATGGTATATGGTCATGTGAAGAACAGACTCATGTTGGACAGAACACGTTTTCCCTACTAACTATCCAGGATATGCACAATGTAGTTCTGCACAACATTGAAAAATATATCTCCAAAAGACCACTGGTTTGCATGCTATCAAGCTTATATCAGTGCCAACTGGGGTGCTGGTAGTGTTTGCCAGGTTTTTGCATGCCTAATAGGTAGATAGCTTGCTGGTTTTAGACCAAAATTCCTTACTTTGGCTAGAAGACAGGAGTTAACATTTTTCTGATTTGATTTGAAAGGGTTGGTCAGAGCTATTTTTGGTGGTGATCTGGCAGATATTATGTCACTCAAACCCTTACTGCAACAGCAGATAAGTGTTGCAATTGTGGTTCATAGTTAGATAGTTAACAAATATTATCATAAATGCCCATAATAAAATACAAATAAGCCACTTAGGTAAATCCATTAAGGGCAACATTTGTGGGCCCCTACAACAATTTAAAAATGAAGTAGAACACTGTAGGTGAAATTGGTACCAGCCTCACATGGGAGTACCAGACTATGTAGGTAACTTACCCTGTGAGCAGGAGCCGGGTGAATGTGGGTGCAATTGTGTGTAAATCGTGATACCGTCTTTGCGAGGGCCACCAAGACACACTGGTGCTGTCCTTGCAACAGCAACGATATGTTGGTAATCTCACCCGATTGGACAGGCATCAACCATTCAACACAAAGGCAGATCAACTAAGTTGAACACCTAGGGGGCGCCACACAAAGTGTAGTGTCCTCCACGGTGGTCAAAGGAAAGATAATCCACAAATCAGTCTCGTTAAATATATCAGTCTCATAAAATATATTATACTATCAATTTGGAACTCTGATTAATAATTAAATTAATAACTACAACCAAAGTTACCTTACTAATAGTATGGTTGAAGGTCATTAGAATTCTGAATAGAAGAGGTTGGCAACGTCCATTCTTGTGCAACATTAAATAAACCAGCGTATATAATCAAAGTATTTATTTACACAATGATAAGAAAATAACACACAATATGTAATCTAGCTAAATGTAACAAACTAATGAATTGAAGGAGTATGTGTGTGTGTAACAGAGGGAGTGTGTGTGTGAGCTTGTGAGCTCGGTGTTGCGCTGTTAGGAGCGCGCCAGAAAGAATGTGTGTGTGTTCCTTTGTTTGATCACCGTAGTTCCGCGTGCATGTGTGTGCACGTACGCGAACATACATGTGATGTGTACAAGGACGAGCCTATATGCAGCGCGAAGTTCGAGTATTCTCTTCGCGTGTGTGGCTATGTGAAGGCCAATGTATATGTAATCGTGCGCGATTTAGATGCCATGTTAGAAGAGGGAAATGGTTAGTGATGCATGCAAGACCCGATGTGTCTGAGAAGCAGTCCTAACGATAACCCAGATGGTGTGGCGAAGCCAACTACCAACTAACAATGAAAATGTATAAACAGTTACGTTCATTAACAAAACATATGAAACACATGAACAATGGCATGTAAACAGTCTTATGCTTAGCCAGGTTGTGAATAGCTATGATAGCTAAATGCCCAATCGAGTCCGATGTTGAAACGGCAGAGAAGAGATGATGCAGTCCGTAGCTGGAGAAAGTTGTCCTTGCTGTGATGTCTCTGTTTTACTGCAGTTTAGGTCGGAGGATTTGATCGCTCAGAACGTTGCAGTTTGCCTTCTGTTCCCGTTGTGTAGAGTTAGCCAGCAGGTCTATTGTTAGCTGCTTTCTTTTGCAATTTAGCTAGCAGGTCTATTGTTAGCTGCTTTCGCTAAACTTACTTCGTCTCACTTAGCAGTCGGTTGACTGAGAGATCTTAGGCGTGTGTGTCGGCCGTAAGACAAAGAAAGAAGGCCTTCACCGTGTGCAGGCGATGCCTGAGGTGAGAGGAGGTCAAAGAGGCTTGCTCCTCGGTCGATGTCCGGAGGGGGAGAGTTGAAGAGGTCCTTGCCTGGTGGGCGCCGGCACAGAGAGAGAGTCACATCTGGGGAGATGCGGCTATTGTCCACGCTCAGGTGGGCGTGGTTAAGAAATGCATCAGGTTACATTTTTATGACAGGTAAAGTCTGACGTAGGTACCGGATGAAACATACGTAAGTTAATGATTAAAGTCAACCACAATGGACGAATTCCAGTGTACCTACAACACAATTAGAAGAACTTGTTTAAGGTCATACTACACAAAGTGTAAATGTAAAAATGCTTCTTCCACTCACAAATACAATCATAGCTCCCTTTTTTTTTTACAATGTCAGGTAAGAATGCCTTTGCATGTCAGTAACATCCTAGCAACCACTTCAATTACCCTAGCAACATCCTAGCAACTACTATAATATCAACCTCGCAACAACCATAGCAACCATCATGACTATCTGGAAACCAGTATAGCAATGACATGACTGCTACGCTAGCACCCTGGCAACAATTGTAGCAACCACTTCAATTACCATAGCAATGACCATGACTAACCTAGCAACACCCTAGTAACCACCTCAATTACCCTAGCAACATCCTGGCAACTTCTACTAAAATTACATCCCAGCAACCAACAGGACTACCATAACAGCGCCCTTGCGAACAGCGTAGCAACCACTTAAATTACCATTGCAATCACCATGCCTACCCTAGCAACCAACTTAGTTATTCTAGAAACATCCTAGCAACCACTGCCATATGACAATCTAGCAACCACTAAGACTACCCTAGCAACACTCCAGCAACCAGTATAGCAACCACTTCAGTACCTATAGCAACCACCATGTTTACCGTAGCAATGCTCTAACAACCACCTCAATTACCCTTGAAACATAATCAATTTCGTCCTCTCAAAGGATTCCTCTTTCGTATCTTCAAAAGAAATCGTTAATTCAATGATGTAAACAATGCATTCACGCCCATAATATACCCCCATGTTCAGAGGGCTTTTTCTGAGGATCCACCTCCTCTGGATATATCTATCTGAGTTAAATTCTGGGTCAGACCCTGTAAGGGATCCATATTAATTATGTACATTCCCCATCAAAATGTATCTCTTTCCCCCTTGATGCACATAATTGTAAATACAACCTTGTTCCTGATTTTTCTACCAATGAAGTCTCCATTCCGGTGGTACAAAATTGCTATCATAACTAATAATGCTACTATTAGGTGCATTCCCTGGCTAGTTAACGTTCGGTAGAAGGGTTAACCTAAAATCCACAACCTGTGGTTAACTTCAGACAGCATACGTTACAGGTTCAGAATCACAGAATATAGTACTTAAACACATTGTTGACACAGTAGCATTATAAGCTAGAGAGAGAGCATGGAGGGAGCTAGCATCAGCTAACTAAGCTCCATATCAAAGAAACAAGTGTTATGCAGTAATTTTAATGGAGGAGAGATTTCGTACCCTGCACTAAACTTTCTGTATGCTCTCTACAAGTATCTTCCGGTCTCTTGTGACCTAAATTAGTAGCAACATTTTCCATTTCATGTTTAAATATCCCCAAATAAACAACAATGGAGAGGCCCTCTAGTGTTTTTATATTCAATACGGGGTTCACCCCACTAAACTGAAAGCATATACAGACTGCATACAGATGAGCAGAAAGCAGACATCCTTCTCTACAGATGAAGAATACAAATATCTGTGCATTTTTCATCTCTGTCCCACGGGTGACTCAGGCACCATTTGACAAGGTTTTTCTCAATCTCATGTCAAGGCGGTCAACTGTTTTCTTTGGTTGAGGTACCACCATTTAAAGGTCTGGGAAAAAACGTGCAACCTCACTGTATAGTAATGACAAAGAAAACATTGCACTTGAAAATACAGGAAACTGCAAAGTTGATCATTAGCTAAGTTCTGTAAACTATGTTGGTTTTACCGCAAATTGCTGGACTGGCAAACAATGGTGGTAGTTGTCATTAGATAGAACAGATCACTTTAGCAAGGTGCTCTGCTGTGCTGGCTTGCAGACATAAGAAAGGTTCCCACACATTTGATGTTCTTTCTGTAGCATTATAGGAAATACATTCAGAGTATCCATACCATTCACTATAAAAGCTAATCAGTCACCAGAGCATTTGTTTGAGACAAATTAAGCATCATCACAAAAGTAATCCTTAATGGGACGTGAATGTGAAATTACTTACTTTGATCTGATCTGATGGTCTGATCACTCTCCAGGAGAGTGCTCGATCTTCTCATTAGAGAGTTCAGAGGTCATTAGTGGCAGGATTGTGCTCTGTTCATTTTAGTGTTTCCTTGTTCCCACCATGTGCTTCTTGTGTTTGTTTATTTTGTCATGTGCTTCTTGTGTTTGTTTTGTCATGCCATGTGTTTTCTGTTTTTGTCCTGAAACTTCGCCCCCACCTGGGGTACGTTCGTCGTAGGATTGAAGCTAAGTTAATCAATTGGCCTTTTAGCCCGTTAAGATTAGCGAGCTGATTGAGAACAGCAAATATCGGTTCGTTAACGGCTGACCCGCATCCTAATCATGTGGTTAATTTCAAGCAGGCTAAAGTTATCATGGCATTTGCGCGTGCACGTCCTACTTCAAAAGGCAGGAAAGGTCGATCACCAAAACCATGATTTTCTAACGGTATAATGGTTCTAAACTCAAAGAAAAGGGCTCTTTTTTTCTCCGCTGGCGAGTAGGAGATGAACATGAACGCTTATGAAGAATACAAGACCATAATCATGGCAAAATTCAACACCACCACCGCTGTGAGAGCAAGGTGTGTTGGGATGTTTATAGGGTGATATCTATGTATGAATACCTGACGGCAAGTGTCAGCTGGTACAGAGGTTACCTCTACCGGTTTGAATCTGCATGGTTGCTAGTTCAAATCCCCTCACCTCCTTCCTCAGTGTAGTTTTACATTTCCTTGGAAGTCGTTTTGAATAAAAGCGTCTATTAATACATTTAGTCATTTAACAACAAATACAATAAATTGAAGCAGTGAAAATAAATTGTCTGTATTTCTCTCTATTCTTATCATGAGTCCACCGTAATAATTTTCTACAATAATGATATGCTATGGTGTACTAATAACACTCATATAATTATGAGTGCTTTGTTCTCCGCATCACCGACACTACAAAAATGTACCACTCGCAAAAAAGCGCAAGACAGTCAATGTTCGACTGTGGTGTTTGCAATAAATGACTCGAGAAGGTCTTGTAAATTAATGATTCCTTGTCGGCTGAATCGGTAGCGCTCATACAAGAATAATGGATCTTGGCGATCGCAAAGAACTCTCTCCCTCCGCTAATCTAACTCTAATATCAGTCCTTGTTCAATGGGATCCCTCCTTTTTCCGGGGGTGTGGCAAGCTTATCCAGCTACACTTAAGTTAGCCTGCCCATTAGGTTAGTGCTAATCGATATGTAACTATGGTGATTTATCAAAAGTTGCTTCCACGAACCAAAAAGAGGGGCGTTTTTTTTTTTTATCTTAGCCTGAAAATTAGCTCGCTAAACCGTTTAGCGAGCTACGACGAATACCCCCCTGCTAGCTAAATTGCCAAGGGAACAGCAACAGATTCGCGGAAACTGCAACATTCCGAGCGATCAAATCCTCCGACCTAAACTGCAGTGAAACAAAGACATCACAGCAAGGACAACTTTCTCCATCTACGGACAGCATCATCTCTTCTCTGCCGTTTCAACATCGGACTCGCCAGCACAACCCTTTTCTCAAAGGACTGGTAAACTTCGACTGGGCATTTGGCTATCCTAGCTATTCACAACCTGGCTGAGCATAAGACTGTTTACATGCCATTGTTCACGTGTTTCATATGTTTTGTTTACTGAACGTAACTGTTTATATGTTTTCATTGTTAGTTGGTAGTTGGCTTCGCCACACCATCTAAGGGTTATCGTTAGGATTGCTTTTCAGACACATCGGGTCTTGCATGCATCAGTAACCATTTCCCTCTTCTAACATGGCATCTTAATCGCACGATTACATATACATTGGCCTTCACATAGCCACACACGCAAAGAGAATACTCGAACCTCGCGCTGCACATAGGCTCGTCCTTTTTCCACATCACATGTATGTTCGCGTACGTGCACACACATGCACACGGAACTGCGGTGATCAAACAAAGGAACACACACACATTCTTTCTGGCGCGCTCCTAACAGCGCAACCTCGAGCTCACAAGCTCACACACACACACACACTCCCTCTCTATTACACATCCCCACACTCCTTCAATTCATTAGTTAGTTACATTTAGCTAGATTACATATTGTGTGTTATTTTCTTATCATTGTGTAAATAAATACTTTGATTATATACGCTGGTCTATTTAATGTTACACAAGAATGGACGTTGCCAACCTCTTCTATTCAGAATTCCAATGACCTTCAACCATACTATTAATAAGGTAACTTTGGTTGTAGTTATTAATTTAATTGTTAATCAGAGTTCCAAATTGATGGTAAAATATATTTTATAAGACTGATATATTTAATGAGACTGATTTGTGGATTATCATTATTTTGACCACCGTGGAGGACACTACACTTTGTGTGGCGCCCCCTAGGCGTTCAACTTAATTGATCTGCCTTTGTGTTGAATGGTTGATGCCTGTCCAATCAGGTGAGATTACCAACATATTGTTGCTGTTGCAAGGACAGCACCAGTGTGTCTTTGTGGCCCTCGCAAAGACGGTATCACAATTTACACACAATTGCACCCACATTCACCCGGCGCCTGCTCACAGGGTAAGGTACCTACATAGTCTGGTACTCCCATGTGAGGCTGGTACCAATTTCACCTACACACAGATACAGCTGCTGGTTAGACAAAAGAGCTGATTACATGTCAAAAAGTTGAAAGTAACTTACCCAAAATTGAGTAATTATTTACCTCATCTTGCTTGTGCCTCTCCCTTCTGTCCTGTTTGTGTTTGAGGAGCTTCCTCTCCTGCAAAGTTTTGACTTGTTCCCGCCATTCACAAAGAATCTCCTGGTCTCTACCACCCAGAAATAGATTGATCAGTGGTGGACCGTCTGGTCCTGCTAAGCCTTCTCTGAAGGCCTAACAACTTTCAAAATTAAGAAACAATAATGTATTCAATAACATATTCATGTTTTCCCAGATCGCTTCCTTCTCCCATTCTGAAGTCTGAGATTTCAAAGGCGTAGGAACAGACAGTAAGGGGAGAAAACAGATTTCATCCAATAATGTTTTGTTTTCTATGAACCTTGATTCTGAGCTCCAAGTCTTCACTGCACCTCAGCATGTCCGCAGTAGTGTAAATGAACAGAAAATCTGGTCAAGAAAATCAAATTGTTCTATTTCTACGAGGCGGGCATAATCTATTGGAAACGATGGCAACGTCATCGACCAAGGCCTTCACAGCTCTTCCTGCAGGCCTATGTACGTCATGTTGCTCTGGGTTTGTATTTATGTAACGTGGAGGTAATGCTATGCTAGCAACCCAGGGTGGGCGTTTAAACAGATGAATAGAAAGCCTTTATTGTCATTGTATAGCTTTGCATACAACACAATTTGGAGCACTGCTCCTTCAGGTGCCATGAGGGATAACAGATAACAACACAAAATACAATGAACTTATATTTCCAGTTCCAGTTCTTCCACTGAGGTACATTGCAAATAAATAGAGTAACATTTTTGTTTTATACACATGAATAAGGTGACTGAGATGGCATAAGTGATTTGCAGTATAATAAAGTGTAAAAAAAAAAAATTCCTTTAGGCATGTGGTCCTTGCTCTTGAGGACCTGTAACGTCTGCCAGAGGGCAGGAGAGTAAACAGGTGGTGGCCTGGGTGTGATGAAGCAATGGTTCATCAAAAAATTCACAAAGGTGAAAAAACAACACGCATGGATTCAAACTGTGCGTGTCTATTATACTTCACAATTGAATGCTCTTGTAAGGGCAAATGTTACACCCAGGACGCTGCGCTCGTCTAGTGAGCGTCGTTTGGCACTGCCGTCTGTGCAAGCACGGCAATCCAGACTATTCTCATTTGTAGTTCCACGTTGGTGGAACGAACTGCCTAGTACTACCAGAGCAGGGGCGTCCCTCTCTACCTTCAAGAAGCTTTTGACCCAACTCTTCAGAGAGCACCTCCCTTCCTAACTGGCAAATGACTAGCGCTTAACTTGCATTTCAGCAGTTACATTCCTGCACTTCTTTTTCCTTTTTTCTAGGTCGTTGTTTTCTAATTCTCATGTAAAGTAGTATTTATTGTTACACCATGCTTTTTATTGCTCTTAGCTTGACTGTTCTCTCCCTTGTACGTCGCTTTGGACAAAAGCGTCTGCTAAATGACTAAATGTAAATGATTACCTTTCTGTGTTGCTGCGTATTGCAAAAAACTGACAAAGTAAGCTGTACTATCAGCAGCCCCACCGACCAAATTTAAAATGACATTGAAGCATATTCTTTGGTGTGAAGCATATTAATGGATGTCAATCAGGTATCAGAATTTTTTTATTGGCTGATTTTTAAAATGTATTTAACTGACCTTTTGAGGCGTATTCTGAAGGCCCACATTGCCGCTTTGAAACAATTGTGCACATCCTTGTGCGTTCATGGAAAGAGGGCTGACAGTAGGTCACTCTCACTACATTCTGTGGGCCCCTGTAAGTGCCATATGCTATTCCTTGCATTCAAACAACAAGATTACAACTATAGAGATGTCCTTGCTTTCAGCAAACATTAATGTGGTGGGCAGGATCTTTACTCTCTCGTTCTGAGCTATGAAGAAAAAGAGCAATTTAAGCTTATAGCTAGACACTGAACTCTTAACACTAAAAGCTGACATGAAGGAGAAAAAGAGTGGGAATTGATGGACAGAGTAATAGAAAGAAAATTGGGTGATAAGAGTGGATATACATTTAGACAAGGTGAAGGAATGAAGATAGATAGATAGATAGATGGATACATTATTAATCCCGAGGGAGAGAGCAAAAAGATGAAAAGAAGGGAAGAAATTGAAGTGATGCAGAGAGATGGAGTGTGAAAGAGTAGATAGAGAAGATTCAAATCTGTACTGTGAAGCGCCGTCCAATCAACTTTTCTGAAGTATATAGGAACATTCTGTCAGCTCATATTCCGTCTTCTGTCATATCAATAAACACATAGTTGCCATAGTTACTTTGAAAAAGTAATCGGATTACTGATTACTCTTTTAAAAAGTAACTTAGTTACTTAACAGATTACTTGATTTTAAAAGTAACTAAGTTAGATTACAAGTTACTTTATTAGTTACATTCAGCAGCTGTCGCCAAGGTCCCCGCCGCCTCAACATAAAAATGACAACCAGTTTTGCCAACACTCACTTTATTAGAAGTGCATTTTTAACAGTAAAGTACACAACAACAATGTACAATGTATCCAGTGGCGTATCTAGCCCTATTTTGGGTGGGCTGGAGCCCCCCCCCCCCCAAACGTTTCCTTAGCCCCCCCCCAAAAAAATATTTTTATTTTAATTTTGAGATTGTGAAATTCACACATAACAACCGTTTTAGTGAAATTATTTTGTTTAATTTTTAGAGTTAGAAATAAATAGTTTCGAGTAGCACAGGAATCCCGCCTGTTTGAGACTGTGGTGGCAAGCTCACGGCTCTGTTTGGTCGTGAGTGAGCCTCGCCAGCGTGCAGACAGGCGGTAATAACGTCTAGTAAACAGACTTGGAGCGACTGTCCGACCCAAGCTGGTGAAAGCTGCCAAAATCAGCTGCTGGATATAAAGATAGCACATGAAGTTTAAAATAGTAAAAGAAACAAAATGGTTAAATCATCATGAGTTAATTATGTCGTGGCTCTCTTTTATCATGCCGGTTCATTGATCCTGTGGGTATGCCTACTCAGTAGCTCCGCCAGCTATAACTAGCTAGTGTACCTCATTAACAGAAGCTTCTCAAACCTCTTGTCAAAAATTGAGAAACCCCACGACCTCTTCATTAAATGCAACCAGCACAACATTGTAGACTAGTCATGTTCTTTCACCACTGGGTACGATCTGTATATAATAGTTGAGGTTAGCTAATAACCTACAAAGATTCGTTATTCTTATTTTTTATTCCGTCTCTGGCGAGAGACTGGAGAGGTATCTAGCTAGCTAGCTAGGATGGTGACAATCTAGAGAACAGTACAGTAACGTAGCAGTGTGGAGCAAGATAGCTGCTATCCCAGTAACGTTATTGTTCAAGGGATGTGTGTGCATGTTGCTGAAAGTATTTCACAGTCATTGTAGCGATAACTTGCTTGTAAAATGATGATCCTGATGTGATGCTATGGCTTTGTATCAGATCGCCAGGTTTTGTTCAACATTGATTCATACAGTATGTTAAGCTCCTGGTAAATAGCTGGCGTTTGCTATCGCTAGCTAGCGTGCAATTTTACAGACGGTAACATTAACATGTTGACTATAACATTAACATTTTGATTTGAACATTAACACGTTTTGTAATAATACTAGTTGTCATGAACAATAACTGTTTGTGGATGTTCTCTCAACTAGATAGTTAGTTATCATACCTAGCGATAGCTTAGTTCGCTAGTTAGATAGCCATCAGGCTTGACTTCAGCATTGACCTCTGCTATGTATATACGCGTGACGTGACCCTCATGCTGAAAACGTGACTTAATTGTTGAATAGACTACATGACTTCACTCCGAGAGACGCAAGAAGACATCAAATATATATTTTACTATTAATGACAAAATAGTAACGCACAGTGACTTGGACAAGTAACTTTAATCTGATTACTGGTTTGAAAATATTGACGCGTTAGATTACTCGTTACTGAAATAAGTGGTCAGATTAGAGTAGCGCGTTACTAAGTAACGCGTTACCGGCATCACTGCTAGTGACCCAGTGTCATTTTGAAACCATGCCCTCACACTGCCTCCACCATGTTTTACAGATGATGTGGTGTTCTTCGGATCATGAGCCGTTCGAAGCCTTCTCCATACTTTTCTCTTCCCATCATTCTGGTACAGGTTGATCTTAGTTTCATCTGTCCAAAGAATGCTGTTCCAGAACCAGGCTGGCTTTTTTAGATGTTTTGGCAAACTCTAATCTGGTCTTTCTATTTTTAGGCTTATTAATGGTTTGCACCTTGTGGTGAACCCTCTGTCACGCCGGCTCTGAGCTCTACTCCTGCCACGCCCCCGAACTGAATTGTGGCTCCGTTGGGTTCCGTTGCGTTTCATGCGTTGCTTGCAGCAAGTGTTGAAACATTTTCAACTTTTCGAGAGGCAACACATGCGTCGGCCAATCAAATTGCCTTTCATGCATAGCTGACAGCACAGGCGCTAGCCAATCAGATCGTGTTTATGCTCACGTCTGAAAAGCGGGAAGCTCAAAAAAAAAAAGATGGCGGACCAAACTCCGTAGATGGTCGTATTTGTACCTAAAGGTTGTTAGTTTGACTTTTTTTTGCTTAGATTTAAAAAAAAAGTTAGCGAGAAATAGACACTGTACAATGTAAAAAACCCTTTATTGTAACTGAAAAATACGTCTGATAGGATTTGCGAGGTGTCTGAGTCCCCTATCTAATGTTAGCATGCTACTACTTACAAGGTAAACAGCTTGCTAGTGGCGTGATTGGTTTGTTGACCTGTCAATCTCACTATAACGTCTATGGTATCAACAGAACCCCACGCGCCAGACTCCTCCTTCGACATCCGTTGGATCAACGCATTCTAACGCGTATGTGTGCATGCTCTGATAAACTCCTCACTCCCCTCATGTATTGTCTGGTCTCGTCGTGTCTTCCTGCTCCTTCGTTAAGCTCCGGACTATTAGCTCCCCGTGTTTGTTCTTGCTCCTTCGTATCCCAGTTTAGGAAGTTCTGGTTTTCAAGAGTTTGATTCCAATCATGGACTGTTTCTGTTTCTTCTGAAAGATCTCCTGAGCGTTGTGTATGTAGTTCCTTGTATGTTTAAGTGCAATCTCCAGTCTGTTCAGTTAACCTTGTGACTCCGTTCGCCTGTGAACTGCTATCTCCAGTCTGTTTAAGTTAGCCTTGTGATACTGTTAGCCTGTGATCTGTTTCTGGCTGATTCTCAATAAACTCCATCACCGTTAAGTCTGTGTCTAGCCTGAAGTCCGTGACACCCTCTGTATTTGCTCTCTTGGTCTTCTCTTTATGGTAGACTTGGATAATGATACGCCTACTTCCTGGAGAGTTTTTCTCACCTCACTAGATGTTTTGAAGGGGTTCTTTACCATGGAAAGGATCTTGCAATCATCAACGGCTGTTGTCTTCCGTTTCAGTAATATATCAGTAATGATAGTGACAATGTCATTGTAAAGGTATCTGCTGCATACTTTATCAAGGAGTCCCGATATAACATTACAGCATTAGGTTACATCTATGTACACCTATAATATGGTTTACGTTTCAAAGACATTTACCAAATATTGCTTGGGTGAAGAAAAAATCAAACCAGGTGACTTCACTTCTGTGATGCAAAGTTCAGAAACGACTGAAACATACGTTATCTTCAACGTTATCTTATTGTCAGCAATCAGTATTCCTGTATAACATTACTTCGACAATTTCTGTTTATAATAAGTTTAAACTGATCATCAGAGAAGGATGAAAGTTGTGTCTACCAACAGAACACTGTAAAAAAAAAAAAAAAGTCAAATAGGCTACATACAGTAAACTTTCAAATACACTCAACCGACATATGTAGGGCCAATGATTTTCCGCGATAACGGACAACGGACGGAATTCGCGGAATGTACCCTTTGAAACGGAATTGCAACTTTCAGACGGAAACATCATTTTGTGCACACAAATCACCCAAATTCCCCTGTATTTTGGGCTGCAAGGCTATATTTCTTTCAAATAAACACAACAACGATTGCAACGATGAACAAACATTAATTAAAGAACAAAACCACTGAGAAAATGTCACGTCTGCGCTGAACTCTGCTCCGGCCACGCCCCCATTTTCAACGGTTGACCCACACACCTCCGCTAAAGCCACATTCAGTCGCTCGTCTTCCCAATCGCATTTAGAACCAAACATTTTTAGTCTTCTGTTCTGTTGATGGCTGGCAAACAACAATCTGAGAAGGGCACATATTATTCACTCATTTTAAGCCATCAATCTACCTCAGGGTGAACAAAATGAGCTGAAACGGGGAAAAAAACGGAATTCACCAAATGTGAAACAGAAAATGCATTTTTTTTAAATGGAAAATCATTGGCCCTACATATGTTAGAGAGAAAGTGAGAGGGAGAGAGACATTGATTATGTTCGTTGTTACAGTGCAAACCCATGACAGCGGAATGATACGCTTCCAACGCTTTGAGTGGGCGTGGTGTAGTGTGTGGAAATAGCATAACAGACTGGACTAGTGAGCTAGTTAGCAGCTAGCCAGTTAGTAGGTGTTGAAAATTATGATTGTAAAACAGTGCCGTGGTGGTCATAGAGCAGAATTGCAGCTACAATTGTCATTGGGCCTGTGTGCAGGGATGGGTATCATGTAAGGTCAAGCATCATGAAGGCCAGGGTGCAGGTGCAGGCCAGTGGAAAGTAACAAGCAGTCAGGAGGGGGGTCACTCACTCACACCCATACACTCACTCACTCACACACACATACACACACACACACTCGCACACACACAAGATGATGGCAGTCAAGGTCAGACCAGGCCTCCAAAAAATAGACCCTCCTGCCATTTTGCTTGGTATCTATCTCCCTCAAAGCAAAAGTTCCCTCGCAACAGGTGAGCGAGAATATTAGCCAAAAGCGTAGATAAAATATGAGGAGATATAAGGGAATATTCTGATTGGGTCAGTATAGATGGAGGTTGAAGATCGTGACTTGCAGAAAGTGACGAATTATGAGTATAAAAAGTCAATGCATTGGGTGTTTTAGTTAGAGCTGCTCCATGGACCACCACTCTCGTTTTGGATGAAATGTTTGCAAGGATTGAATAAAACTTCAGTTTATCGCACTCCGGACTTCTGACTCTGATTGAATATTTACTCTAAGATTTGGAAACAGTTGTTAATTCGCTACAACATAGGCTATCTAGTTACTTGTCTTTATATCAAAACTGTCATTCTGTTCAAATATGCCCAAGATTAAATATATAAACATACCAGGAACAACAACAAGCCCTTACAAGGCCATCCAAGCCTTTCTTTTTAGCAAATTAAACGACCAAACGACGCCACAGTCCTGCAATTTTCAAACCGTCAGAGACAACACCAAACAATCTGATTGGCCGCTGCCGGGGAAAATCGCTCGTCATTTGCATAGGATTAAACTTTTTCCAACTTCTTTCGCTCGCTTCGCCCAAAACGGTGGTATACGTCACAATGGATTGCCTCCCGTTGAAATGCATGGGATTTAGAATTACGCTTTGCACGCTACGCTGTCATGGGTTTGCACCGTTACGGTTACCATTCAAACAAACATTGGCTAGTTGTCCCTTTAACTGTGTTTTCTTTTCAGAAAGCCTGCCAAGGCCAAGAGGGATAGGGCATTAATGTGTTTAGCCATTCAGTAAAATGAGTCAAATTTGAACATGCCCTTACGTGCCACTGTTCCCAGATGTCCTGGTTATAGGTGTGTTATGTGTTCTGTATGAGCATTCTAACCAAATATGATGGGCTTCAAATATTTCTATTTAACGGCCATTCAGACATTTTGCCAGTGTAAACAGTAATTACTGGCTAATGGAAGCACTGAGTTTTCATTAAAGTTTGTTAGTTGCTTCTTTTTTTGTATTCAGAACACCCTTTGTAATCATTTAAGGGATAATGGAAACACGAAATGAATGGACTTGATGGAAGAAACTGCACTTCGCTTTGCGATATTCTTTGCCTCCACCTTGTCCATTCATTTTGTATAACGGGACGCTTCAAAGGCCATTATCCCGCTTATCGACCGGCTGCTACACATATATTAAGGCGTGCATGGGTAGCCCGTACAGGAAACCTTTGGTTCTGTTTAAAAATCAGCCAATTTGTTTAGTTCATAGTACTACTTTCTATAGTCACGGACAAGGATAGCGTTGGGTAGTTTGCTCGGTTAAAGTTGATTTCACTGTAGCCAAGCCCGAAATCCTGAAAGCTGTTTCTGATTCTATGCTTGCTAGCTTGATAGTTCTCCAGATAACGTGTTATTTAACCACAGAATGAATTGCATTTACACCTCTTGGCAAAATTTGAGAATATTTTTATTTTGTTCATTCATTAGCTAAACTGACTACACATTGTAGTCGCTGTAATGTTTATGAGTTATAACATTGTCACATCAGTGACGTATGGCATGACCCCCTACAGGCATGCGCAGGTTGGGTGTTCATGCAGAGCAGAGCCCGCGAGTACGTGAACAGTACAGTTGTATAATTGCCTCCTTCATATCAGTAAACTATCTTTCTTTAACACCCGGTCTGATTATTAACTCACACAAAGAGAATATCACAGTAGCCTCTGTTGATGGGCAGCTATTCAATCAACTGTTATTAATATGCATGAGGTAGTGCTTTATTACCTGCGTCTTTGCTCCAAGGTTATTTGTTTTTCTTTAAGCTCTCTCATGACAGCATCGCGCCTTTCATCTGACTGCTTCCAATTTTGCAGTTCAAACTGTGGAAATCCCGGAAACATGCTGCCATTGACACTGCGAAATTCTTTTTTCCTGCAATTCAAGAGTCTTATTCTTAATGAAATCTTTTATATTAATAAATCTTTCTGATCTACATTAGGTATCACTGATCTCAGGGGCAAATGTACGTATGTTGGAGAGCACAGCGGAAAGGGTACAGTGTATTTTCATTTCACATTGTGTAATGTACTAAATCTGAGGCTGATTGTGTAATAAAAGCATGTCAAATGAGTCTCTACCCTCTAACTGTAATGTGCAGCACCTGTTACAAAAATGAAACTAAATGGAATCACGGAACTGCTGACTGTCAGAAAAAGGAAACAAATATTTTGATATCAAGAAACAGATGTTCATGCTAATGAGGTGCTAAGTAGAGGGGCTGTAATTCTCCACCTTCTCAAAAAAAATGCATGCCTCTTTGAGCAACTACCATAAACAAAGTCAATGCCATTGTTTCTCCAAGTTTCCAGTATGCCAGTTGTTTCCACTATTCTAGTCTGTTGTATCATTAATTAGACTAGCTATGCTGTCTAACATGTAGTCTAAACGTCCATATTGGTCCTGGACCATATTACGTAAGCACGAAGTAGGCTATAAACTCATCACCAAATAGGTGACAGGCTATTTTTTAAGAACACTACCATACTTAATTTGCCCAACAGCTGTTTGTTTAGGGTTCTCGTTACATATATTGCCCTCAACCAACGCCCCCCTTGGTGTAACTCCACACCCCCCTAGGGGGCCTGCCCCACACACAAACACACTACCTGGATTCTAGCTGCTTTGGGGGGGAAAATATCACAGCAAAATAGATGTACCCTTTTCAAAGTTAACCAGTTCACACACATACAACAGAATTTTTCAGTCACTCCTCATGCATCTCCTTCCCTGGTTTTGCCCAAAACTCCCACTTCTCCCTTGATCCTTCAATGAATGCATCTGCATTAATAGGCTATGCGCAACTTGTCATTCTGCACTCCAGCAGAATGCAGTTTTAACCATGTGCAGCCGGTCTGTAAAAAACACTCCACATTTTTAAGCACAGGTTGTGCCGAAATAGATAGATAGATAGATAGATGGATACTTTTTTAATCCCGAGGGAAATGTAGGTCATCCAGTAGCTTATACACATACACTTATACACCTCACCGACATACATACATAAATCACATATACATACACATAGGGAGAACATATATACATACACATAGGGAGAACATTTTCACACAGAGTGTTTCCAGATACAGGAAAAGGGTCTGACCCTATTGTAATGTGCAATGATTTTGACAGTGTCGGTGTCCAGGAGGAAAGTGATCTTGTGCTGCTGGTGTGGATAGTGCAAAAAAATATATATAATGTTCTTGTGCTTGTGAGGATGAGTAGTGCAAGATAGTGGTCTTGTGCTTGTGTGTGTGTTATGAAAGTGCAAAGAGCAAAGTGATAGTAGTGCAGAATATGTAAGTGGTAAAGTCTGTGCATGGGGCTGAGATGAGATGAGAAGGGGAGGGCAGACTGAGGTAGACTCATGCAGAGAAGTCCATCTCCCTCCCCCTCCCCTTCTGTGTGGCATTAAAAAGCTGGATGGCCCTGGGGACAAAGGACTTCCTCAGCCTGTCTGATGAGCATGACAGTGACAGGAGTCTGCCACTGAATGTGCTCCTCTGTCTGTTGAGAGTACTGTGTAGTGGGTGGTGGTCATTGTCCAAGATGGTCAGCAACCTACTCAGGGTCCTTCTCTCCGCCACTGTAGTGAGGCAGTCCAGTTCAGTGCCAACAACAGCTCCCGCCCTCCTCACCAGCCTGTCCAGTCGCCTTGCATCCCTCTTCTTTATGCTGCCTCCCCAGCACACCACAGCATAAAAAATGACACTGGCAACAACAGACTGGTAGAACATGCGCAGGAGTTTGTTGCAGACATTGAAGGACCTCAGCCTCCTCAGGAAGTAGAGTCGGCTCTGACCCTTTTTGTAGATTGCATCAACGTTGGCTGACCAGTCCAGTTTATTGTCCATATGAACACCTAAGTATTTGTAGGTGTTGACCACCTCCACACTGACAGAGAATTCACACGCTTCCGTTGGAATGCGTTGCGCCAACGTATGGCGGAGGAGGAGTCTGGCGCATGGGGTTCTGTTGATACCAGAGACGTTATAGTGAGATTGACAGGTCAACAAACCAATCACGCCACTAGCAAGCTGCTTACCTTCTAAGCAGTAGCATGCTAACATTAGGTAGGGTGCTCACACACCTCGCAAATCCTATCAGACGTATTTTTCAGTTACAATAAAGGGGTTTTTACATTGTACAGTGTCTATTTCTCGGTAACTTTTAAAAAATCTAAGCAAAAAAAAGTCAAACAAACAACTTTTGGGTACAAATACGACCATCTACGGAGTTTGGTCGCCATCTTTTTTTTTTTGAGCTTGCCGCTTTCTAGACGTGAGCATAAACGGGATCTGATTGGCTAGCGCCTGTGCTGTCAGTTATGCATGAAAGGCAAATTGATTGGCTGACGCATGCATTGCCTCTCGAAAAGTTAAACATTCTTCAACTCTTGCTGCAAGCAAAGCATGAAACGCAACGTACGGGAACCCAACGGAGCCATAATTCAGTTTGGCAAAGGATGACGTCACCCCATTCAAAGTGAATGGAGATCCGTCAACCCTGACGGATCAACGCATTCCAACGGAAGCGTGTGAATGCTCTGTGACCCCCTCGATGGAGACTGGTAGCAGAGGAGGCTGGGATCTCCTAAAGTCCACCACCATCTCCTTGGTCTTAGTGGCGTTCAGCTGCAGGTGGTTATTCCTACACCACTGCACAAAGTTATCCACCAGGCTCCTGTACTCACCCTCCTGTCCATCCCTGATACATCCCACAACAGCAGAGTCATCAGAGAACTTCTGGATGTGGCATGACTCCGTGTTGTAGGTGAAGTCAGATGTGTACAGGGTGAACAGGACTGGTGAGAGCACAGTCCCCTGTGGAGCACCAGTGCTGCACAACACAGTCTCAGAGACACAGTCCTTCAGTCTGACGAACTGTGGTCTCTCCGTCAGGTAGTCAGTGATCTAGGAGACCAGGTGGACGTTCACACCCATCTGCAAGAGCTTGTCACTCAGTCTGAGGGGCTGGATGGTGTAAAAGGCACTAGAGAAATCAAAAAACATGATTCTCACAGCACCTTTCCCCTTGTCCAGATAAGAGTGTGCCCTGTGCATCAGGTAGACGATAGCATCTTCCACGCCCACCTTCTCCTGGTAGGCAAACTGCAGCGGGTCGAGTGCATGGCGTACCTGGGGTCTGAGGATGTGAAGTAGCAGTCTTTCCATGGTCTTTGAAATGTGTAATGTTAAGGCGACTGGCCTGAAGTCATTAAGCACACTGGGGTGTGGCTTCTTTGGAACGGGGATGAGGCAGGATGTCTTCCACAGTGCAGGGACCTTCCCCAGTTGGAGGCTCAGGTTGAAGATATGCTGCAGAGGCTCACCCAGTTCCACCGTGCATGCCTTGAGAAGTCTTGGACAGACTCCATCGGGGCCGGCTGCTTTCCTGGGGCGCAGTCTCCTCAGCTCTCCTGTGACCTGAACCGCCGTGATGGTAGGGAGAAGGTTCTGTGTGGTCGCCTGGGGGAGGGGTGCAGCAGCTGTGGAGAATGGCAGAGGGCTGGAAGCTGGAGGGAGTGGGGCCACATTGGCTGTGGTCAGAGCAGGGGGGAGGGGAGGATCACAGGGTAGTGAGGGTGGGGGGGCTGTGGCATGCAGTGAGCAGGTAACAGCAGCTGATGATGGGGGGGATGCAGGAATAGGTGTTAGACAGTCATTAACACCTGGAGCTGGGTTGTCAAACCTGTTGTAAAACTGGTTAAACTGGTTTGCTCTCACCACATCCCCCACAACAGTGCTGCTGCTCTTCTTGCAGCCTGTGATGGTTTTCATGCCATCCCACACCTCTCATGTTGTTTTCCTGCAGCTTCTGCTCCACCTTCCTTCTGTAAGAGTCCTTTGCCTCTCTCAGCATGGTCTTCAGCTCTCCCTGTACACGCTTCCGCTCAGCCTGGTCCCCCTCTTTGAATGCCCTCTTTTTCAAGTTGAGGAGATGTTTTACATTAGAGGTAATCCAGGGCTTGTTGTTAGGGAAGCAGCGCACAGTTTTAGTGGGAGCCACAATGTCCATGCAGAAGTTAAGGTAGTCCGTAGTGGTGTGTGACCCCTTCAATGTCCTCCCCAAAAGAGTCCTGTAGCACACTCCAGTCAGTTGACTCAAAGCAGTCCCTGAGGGCATCCTCTGCCTCAGGAGACCACTTTCTGAAGGAGCGCGTGGTGGTTGGTTGTCTGCGCACTTTTGGTGCACCAGCTTGTCTTGTTGGCCTACGAGTTTACATTCCCCATCACACACGAAGGAATAGCTGGTTTGAACCTCCACCGCTTCTGCAGGCACCTAGCCTTCACCAACGCCCCAGCTCTGCTTCCACGGTAGCGTCTCACCAGCTCCTCCGGTATGGGGTAAACTTTGCCGGCATGAATTCTTGTCCTCAGTGCGAACAGCTGATCCCTCGTGTAAACAAAGTACTGACTGCCCTGTTGCAGTCGATTCGTAAGTGTATCCATAGGATATAAAGATATCTACACAGTGCCTATGAAAAGCAAAGTGTAAACAAGGACAAACAAACTTAAAAAAGCTAAAAAGACTCGAGACAACGGAGCTACGTGGAAAGGCTGCCACTCACGTCGGCGCCGGAAGTTGTAATTACATCTAAAGAGGCTGATAACATGTACATCTGCCCTTCAGTGTCTGATAATATATTGACTCATGACATAAGAAAGACTACAATATCACTTTTGAAATGCTCTCTAAAAAACTACCGTAAATTCTTAAATAAAGACCAGGCTTCAGATAGTAGCCGGGGGCGTGGTTGATACCGATAAATAAAGGCTGGGCCCCGTATACAAGCCGGGGGTAAAAAAAGGTACCGGTAGCCTATTTTACTGTAGCCTACCAGCATCAGTCCAGCACAAAGCAGACATCACAATTTAATTGAATGCATTTCATAAATACATGTTCTCCTCATGTTTAATGTTGTTGGCTAATTTCATGGCTGTTTGCAATAAAAAAAAGAAATGTTTCAGCCTACAAGGCGAATTTGTTATTATACAGTTACTTGCCTAAACGATAGAAGACATTCCTCCAAAATACCTCTTTTTAATGATTTTGTTGCCGTTTCGTGATTTCCCTAAGACATTTTTTTTCTTCATGATAATTGAACTTTAACGTCCCAGGTGTTGCGTAGCAAACCATTACTTGCTGACTTCAAGTTACAATGACTTTCCGCTACGTTAAATGACGGACTTCTTGCGGAATGATATGAAAGATGTGAATTAGAAACACAAAACCCGTTGCTAATGACAGCGGTCATTAACTTTTCGAGGTGGTGAATATCAAGAAATTACAGACCTGCTAACGTTGGGGTGCCCCATTCAAATCAACGGAACTTTTTTGAACATTCTGAAGAGCCGTAAGAAATAAAGGCCTGCCCCTAATACAAGCCTGCCCCAAATACAGGGCGGTGCGCTGTGCAGCCTAAGTAAAAAAAAGCCCCGGCTACTATTTGAGGATTTACGGTATATATGAAACAAAAGCAAAGTTTAGCTCATGGATACTAAAAGTCTAAAATGTAAATATGACATGGACAATACAAAAAAAGAAACTAATGTAAATCATGTCAGATTTTTTCACCTTTAATGTGAAATTGCAAACTTTAAAATTCAAGTGAGGGCAGAAAGATATGCTCACAGACTTTTGTCTAAAGAAAAAATCAACACCAGGTCATTTACATTATTATCGTTTTTTCTCAGAATGTTAATAGTGTACAAATAAATTACATCTGTACCTTTTAATGGTGGCCAAAGTATAGGCTTTGTGAACTCTGTCCCCCTCTGCTGTTTTGGGAGGACACGTCAGGATACCAGGATAATCAGCTTTTTCCATTTGGATCATCACCTGCTTCAGTTCCTTAAATTGTAATAGCTCATCCTGATCTGGTAACTCCTTGGTAAGCTCCAGATTTGACTGCACCCCTACTGGCAACTGCAGTTGATCCAAAGGGCGTAATTCTGTGGACAAACAGAGCTTATTATACATGCCTTAGGCCTCAAAGGTGCAGCACAGTTTCTGTTGTAGATACTGAAAACCCTAGAAAGATCACACTTTCTACTCAGTGAAAAAAAATGAATTAATTTGTCACCTTTTGCTTAAAAGTTATACATTTACTGATACAAGGTTACAAGTACAATGTTGAGCAAGTAGAATGCGGTTATTCCCCCATTTTACCCCATAATAAATTAACATAATGTTCATGTAGCAAGATCAAATTGATTTAACCATCTAAGCAAGACACATGCCTAGATTATTTTCAATACAATTCAATTTAAGTACATAGCGCCAAAACAATAAAATAGTTTCTAGGCGCTTTGATAATATTCCTTCTTTTTAACAAATATTACTACATATTTAACACATACATACTTTCACTTTTTCAGCCCAACCGCCCAAGGATTTGGGGTAACATTCCTTTGACTTTTATTTATGAATGTCTCAAACAAAAATGTATTAAATAACCAGGAACAACAACTTGTTAGGTGTACACCATAAACATATTTACAAACATGCAATCAGTAACTTTATTAGAACTTGAAAAAACAACAATACAATAGTTCAACAAAATTGTAAAAATTGCCCCGTTTGACCACTCAGAGGCACTGTAATGGAAATCCATTATTTTAACAAATAAAAAATCTTAATATTTAAAAAATATACAAACAATTATAAAACACTACAATATATTTAATTTGATTTTAATAAATTCAATATATACTTCCATGATCCTTCTCCACATAAACAGAGAACAATACAAATTGCCTGTGGAGAAAAGAGTAACCACAAAGAACCATACAGATAGATGGAAACATACACAGACACACACAGAGGGGGTTGGTGGTGATCCACAGTAGACACAGAGACCTAGACATGACCTTGAAACTAGGGCTGAACGATTTGGGAAAATAATCTAATTGCGATTTTTTTACCAAAATATTGCGATTGCGATTTAATATGCGATTTTATTTTTGTATCCTCTTTTTTCCCCAACAAAACGTAATGAATGATTTAAATATGACCAACACAATATTAGATACATTTAGTGTAAAATATTCTTTCCCACATTTTACATTTTTATTTAACTGCTCATTACAGAAACAAGAACAACAAATAGGTGGCTTTGCCACTGTGCATTTAAGTAATTTAAAAAAAGTAATTTTAAGTATAAACACTAGGCATGCACTTTTTAAACACTGTGTGCAAAATTTATCATCTTAAAAAAAAAAAAAAAACTTTAAAAAAAAAAAAAAGCCGTCGGCTATATTATAGAAAATGTAACATAGGGTAAAAGGTTTTGTTTAGCTAGTGAGTAGAATTTTTTCAAAGCGTCTAATTCGGCCGAAAAAAAAAAAAACTTTTTTTTTTTTTTTTTTAGACCACATTTTTTAATCGCGAACGTTGCGGTTAGAAAATCGCGTTCTATCATATCGCGATTAAATCGCAAATGCAATTAGTCGTTCAGCCCTACTTGAAACCCGCCGCTTTCGGCCGAATTAGACGCTTTGAAACAATTCTACTCACTAGCTAAACAAAACCTTTTACCCTATGTTACATTTTCTATAATATAGCCGACGGCTTTTTCATGACTCCACCAGTACAGTAACATGAGTCATATGAAACGATGATGATGGATAAGCTGTTAGAGTTGGTGAAGAGGGACTACAAAACTGCGTCTACAAAAATCCCTGCCAGCTGGCGATCTACATTTTCCCCGATCTACATTTTCCCTCAAATGCATCTGACTATACCTAGCCGACCTAAACACATGTCCTAGTGTTGTCTTAGAAGGTTGCCAATCCTGAAATAACAGAAAACTATAGACAACGGCAGCAATGACAACAAAGTGGAGAAAAAGACAGACGATAGATATGTAAGATCAAATGATAGATGCATGTTTCGATTGTAATCATGAATCATGGTAGGCTGGCGATCTGCTACACTGTCCCATACTGTATTCTTTCTTACTAATCTTTGACGTGCTACTCATAATAAGTTCCCACCCCTTCAGGTTTTGTCAAAGCAACATCTCAGCAACAATGGCACAGCAACGCTTACGTTTTTGTTGCCGTCTGTACAGCTCACTGCATACATCTAAACTTCATGGACGACAGCTGTAAGTGCAACCGGAGGTGGTGCCCCTGTGTCTATGTCTGTGTAGGAGGGATAGAATTCAGTGTCAATGAAGCATTTACACTTTCTACCTTACATGGGACCTTCTCAGGTAATGGCTAACCAAACCCAAAACAAAGAAATTGTCATTTAAGATTATCAATAGGTAGACATGTAAATATAAATGTAAACTCACTCACTATTACTTCTAATATTACTGTTACTATCATAACAAGCAATACTCTTGTAACAACCAGACATGGGCATGTGTGCCCGCACACACACACACACACACAAACCCAGCTGAGGATAATGCGAGATCATCATTGTTACTCTTATGAGGATTAACCTCATGAGTCCGGCGAGCCCGACCGCCTTTTCACACGGTGGTCTGTAAACAGCAACAACGGCGGCAATGCGATGTTCGATGAGCCTCTTGGGTTCAATAGATGATAGCATGATGCCAAGATGTTTAAACTCTCTGTACTGTTCACCATATCTGAATCTCCAAGCTTGACCAGACATTTTGCTAGTGTGTCATCAGCGTTTCCATTGAAGACCATAGTTTCTGTTTTCTTACGGCTTAATGTGAGGCCGAACCTCGTGAGATCACTCTCCTCTTTTTCCGCCTCCTCCTCGCCCAGCAGCTGCCTATCCAAGAAGTCCTCTTCCATGCCTTCGTGGTCCTCAAGGTTATGCTCTCCGAAGAGCCGAAGCTCATTAGCAGTGAGCTGCCTCCTCCCTGAGTGAGCTGTGCGTACTGGCTCTTCTCTGCATCCATCTGAAATAATAATAATAAAAAAAAATGTTTTAATATACATGACATTTACATAACGGTTATCATCACTAACCACAACCCTTTTCACTTAAAGCATGGTCACTGGAGGCTGACAGAATGCTTGGGGGAAATTTGTGTTGAACACTTAGCTAAAGTATAGGAGCATACAAGCTTGTGAACTAAAAATGCAACAATGAAAATTTGAGCAAAGAAATCTGACAGAAAAACTGTCCGAAACCAGCTAGATAACACACACACAATGTTATGTCCTATGGCACTGTAAGGACAAATACTGCAGCGGGTACACATTGCAAATTGGAGTAAACGTGAATTTATGCTCCCGACATGTTAGTTAGCCAACATCGCTCAGTCATCTTAGCAAGCAAACTGACAGCCTACAACCTACCCAATAGGTCGACATATCTGCTGTCATACTCACATTCATATAGACCATTTACAGTAAATAAAAATCAATACCAGGCGGAGCACTTAGTCCTTGCGTTATATCTGGATTATTTGATGTGCAGCTCATTTGACAGATTAGCTAACCAGTTTGCCAAATGGGCTAATAGTAAATTGTGTGTAAAATTTTGACGGAATAACAAATGATAATATGAAATCAGTTATGTTTGTACATTATAAAGCGTGTGGGTGAAATTGACAGACCGAGAGGAGAATGCGTGACGTGTCGCACCTGCAAAGATTTCTGGGGTGACACAGCTAGTTTGCTATAACATTACCTGTCACACCATTTCGTACCAAATAGAAAAAATCTTGAAAAATATCACTCCTAGTAGTAGTATAATCTTGGTTATACAGTAACCTAAAATATATCATAGAAGAATAATGATAACTTGGTGAAGTTTATAGCTTGCCCACTTTATACTGAAGTGGAAACACTATACGGTCGTACTCACACTGTCAGACTACTGGTATAAATAACTAAATAGGACAGCTTTTCAAGTAATAAGTAAAGTAATAGTAATAAAATGACTTTCTTTTACCTCAGTTGATCCAGTAGTTTTCCCCTCAGATGACATCAAGTTGAACAATGTGATGTCCACCTCCTCCTTCTGACATAGCGAGCTGAGTGACTTGTCAAATATGTGTTTTGTCTTAAATTAGCACCACAAACCCCATAACCAATGATGTCGCCATACAGCCCATCATGTGATGTTTTCAAGGAAGTTTTAATATATAACATCGGTGGCTGAACGACAGAAATATAAGATTGAACATCATCGCTACTCAGGCACCGAAAGATGAATGGACCGGCTACAAAGGTTTAATTCAATTCATTCGTTTGTTAAACATTTTTCAAAGTGATCATCATACTAGCCAACGTGGCTGATTTATTTCTGTTAGCTGTGAGGCTTGGTCACCATTGAAGCTCCACTAGTGGTTGTACCACCGTACGGATATTGCAAGTACAGTGATTAGGTAGTAGCAGGGGTGGTAATTTTGTCAACATGTTCACCTATCCTTATGTGCGCTTGCTTAGTCTGTGCTGAAGCGGTTTTATTCCCTGAGATCAGAAATTGACCAGTTTTTGAAAGAGAAGGACCGACCTCTTCATGAACTGAGTGACCCTCTATGGTTGGCAGATCTGGCATTTCTAGTTGATCTTACTGATCATCTTAACACACTGAACAAGAGACTGCAAGGCAAAGATCAGCTTGTACCACAACTTTATGCACACATAAAAGCATTCTGTGCAAAGCTTTGTCTCTTTGAGACACAACTAAGCAACTTCAATGTCGCGCACTTCCCCACGTTGTCCGAAATCAAACGTGCTTCTTCAAAGGCCAACCTTTCTGCTAAAAAGGGGAAATATGTGTCTGTGATCACATCTCTTAAAACAGAATTCAGTCAGTGCTTCCGAGACTTTTCTGTCATTGAGAAAGAAATTAAGCTGTTAAGCTGTGTTTGGCTCAACATACATATGTGAGCAAACATTTTCTCTGTTAACTCTGAACAAAAGCACATCGAGAACCAAAATGACCGACACCCATCTCTGTGATGTCCTTCGCATCTCAACCACCAAACTTACTCCTGACCTGCTAACCATCCTTCAGTCCAAAGTGCAGCATCACTGCTCCCACTAAGTGCAACGCTGTTCCCATTATATGAGAGTTAAAAATATATTACACAGTATTCATGTGTTGAAAAGCCCAATTACTTAATAAATTCAGTCAATTAAAGTTGATAACACATTAACTAACATTTGTTAGAAAATTTTAACAACCCCAATAACTTCTTTGCATAACTAACTTAAATATACCCATCCCCTTGTTCCCTTATTTTTCCCTCTTTATACAAGGCTGTGAAGGGGAACCACCATCCTGACTAAAAAGCTATCTGAGGCAGCTGTTTTGAGAATGAGCTGTTAACCCTTTATGTAGCTAAATTAATGAAAACTCATTAATGGAAAGTTGTGATGTAGGCTGTTTTTTTTTTTCATTTAAAGTGGCATTATGCAGTAATTGTACTTCAGGATTAGGGTTAGGATTTACCTTAGCAGTTTTACCTTAAAATAACAGCTTTAAAAAAATTGGGGCGCTACAATGACTTTTAATATGGAGAATCGCCTCCGTGCCATTGCCATACCAGGGTCGTAGTAAGTAGCTTATTTGCCGTCTTGCTTTGTCTTGTGTTGCACTTGCTTGATGTTTGACTGTGTTAAACTAGTTAGTCAACAACTGTCCTGTCATAATGTCAAAGTCAGCACATTTCAAGAGATTTCGTTAGTTTTACCCGCTAGCATATCGTTAGCGATTAGCAATTGTTCCGTTATGCTACTTTAAGCATATTCAATTAATAAAGCATAATTTACCTACATTTGATTGATTTTGTTAACTTTAATAGAGGCCCAGTATTTCGTATATTTTTCTGTATTTGCCCCTCAGTGAAAAAAGTTTGGACACCCCTGATTTAGACCATTTGCTATGATGCTTGAAATTGAGCTCAGGTACCTCCCATCTCTCTTGATCATCTCACAGCTGACCATGCATATCAGAGAAAAAAAAACAAGCCATGAGGTTGAAGGAACTGCCTGCAGAGCTCAGAGACAAATCTGGAGAAGGCTATACAAAAAATCTGCTGCACTGAAGGTTCCGAACAGTGGCCTCCATAATTCTAAAAAGGAAGACATTTTGAACAAACAGGACTCTTCCCAGAGCTGGCCACCCAGCCAAACTGAGCAAGCAGGGGAAAGAGAGGTGACCAAGAACCCAATGGTCACTCCGGCTGAGCTCCAGAGATCCTATGTGGAGATGGGAGAAACTTCCAGAAGGACAACCATCACTGTAACACTCCACCAATATACCAGAGGCCAGACAGGAGCCTTTGCTCAGTGAAAGACACAGGCAATCTGCTTGGAGTTTGCAAAAAAGCACCTAGAGGACTTTCAGACTATGAGAAACAAGATTCTCTGGTCTGATAAAACGAAGATTTAACCATTTGTCCTCAGTTCTAATGTCTGGAAGCAACCAGGCACCACTAATCACCTGCCCAATAATATCCCCATGGTGAAGCATTGTGGTGGCGCCATGTTTAATACATTTGCAAATTTGTCTAAAATCTTGTAGGATGGCTTGTTACAACTTTGTAGAAGCAGCCTAATCACTAAAGTGTCTCTCAGTGTTGCCCCATTATATGGAACATATTCCCATTGTACCATCTAAACACTTAAGAATATTCCTCATATACATCAGCATTTTATTACCAAAAAGTGTGTGCTTGTTTTGTTGGGGAAGGTTGAGACATGCAAGCTAAGAGGCTTACATCACTGGGACAAAACAGTTTTAGATGTACTTACCTACACCACTTACATTACTCGTACTACTTATATTTGTAACAGAGACAAACATGCAAAGTTGACATTTTGTAAATGTAAAATGAAAAATGTTTCAGGATACTCAAAGTTTCATCAGTTTGCCATACTGTAAGCCATAAGGCAGAATATGCTCTAAAAAATATCAAATCTACACAATGGACTGCCAGACTTTCAAATTCAGCCAAAATCTTATCATTAAAAAAAAAAACATTACTGTGCTACAAACTTTTATACTGCTTGGTAATATTGGAGGTTATTTAATAATTTCTTTCAGATGAATCGTATTTTTCACAATATTTACCACTCTAATTCTGTCCCATAATGTTCAAACATGCTTAAGCTTCTCAGCCTGGTGTTTTTTCGTCAATTAGGTAACACTTTTGGCTGTTTTACAGTACCACTCACCTAAAACTGAGTTACAAATACCAACAGGTCGCTTTGCCATAACTCGCCGTAAGAATGGTAGGATTGCTGTAATGCCCTGCTGTACAACCTCCGGAGGTGGGAATGAGATGGGACAGTGTCTGAGGTTCAGGGCTTTGAGAGTTACAACATTTCCTGAAAAGAATATAAAATTAACAGTCAGCCTTTTTTTTACATTACCTGAAATCAGCAGGTTTGTTGTTTATATGCAACATGAATGCTGTCAGGGCCAACAGAATATTGTAGGTCTTAACTGAAGCTCTGGACCATTATTATTAGCTTGCTGCTAACACTTTAACAGAAGATCCATTGAGAACACATAGTAGCTAGCTAGCTGCTAATAAGTTAAAATAGAACTCGAAACAAGCGCCAAGTAGCCTCATTGGTGCGTTTTGCCTCTGATATGTGGGGATCGTGATATAACTGGCTGATATAAATGAATCACATAAAATAAATGAATCAGAGCATGAGTGACAGCCGCAACATCTATCATTATTTTCATGAGTTCACAAGCTAATCTGCTATATTAGCGCTGCACTGCAACTGAACAGCGAAACTTGATTTTTCTGAATACACCCCCAAGACGGAATTTCACCTGGCGATATAACGCGTATGTGGAAACTCACCGTTAAGAGAAAATGAAGAGAGTAAAGATAGAAAGAAGGAAAGAAAATGGAGTGATACAGAGAGGAATATAAGAATAGTTGCAGAAGGACAGATAGATAGAAAAATACAGATGGAAATAAAAACGAGTAGAGTATGGAAGGTGCCTCTTATCTCCTAGCTATACAATTAGGCCTATATTGACAGGGACAGAGAGAAAGGGAGCCTTCATATTGGCGTAAGTGTCAGTAGGTGGGTTTCCATTCAGCTTGTTCGCATTAGCTATGCGCATTCACGGTGATTCGCACAAACCAAATGCGCATCAGTGACCGTTTCCAATCACCTGAGTTTTGTGTAGGCTATAATGTACGCATATTTACATATGTTACGCACTCAGATAGCAGCGAATTCCATACCCATACAGACCTCTGTACATCTGGGAACGAGCGCGGTCTAGGGAGTTTTTTTATTTGGTGAAGGCCAACTTCACTGATCAGCTGTGGGTGGAAAACTTCAGGCTAACCAGGTCACGATTCGAAGAATTGGGCCAACTGATAGGCCCTGCTGTGTCGCCTGCAAGTGTTTGCTGCCGAAAGCCTGTCGCCACAGACGAGCGCATTGCTATAGTGCTCTATAAACTTGCAACATGCGCAGAATACCGTGTTGTGGGAGAAACTTTTGGCGTAAGCAAGACTACTGGCCATATATGTGTGTATACATTATGCTTTGCCATCCGTGAACAAGCCAAACAACATACAAAGTTACCCGACCTTGGCGAGGCGCAAGAGATTGCTGACCGCAACAACTGCGCACACCATGTCCCGCAGGTGTTTGGTGCACTGGATGGAACTCATGTTCCCATACTTCCCCCAGCAGCAGGTTATCGGGATTTTGTCAACCGTAAAGGATGGCCCAGTATCATTCTTCAAGCCCTTGTTGATGATACATTGATATTTAGAGATCTCTGTGTTGGAACACCCGGTAGCGCGCACAATGTGTTCGCTTCCTCCTGGCTTTTCAGGTAGACTAAAGGTATTGGAACCATTTGTTTAATTTCATATGATAGTAATAATAATAATAATAATAATAATAATAATAATGATGATAGCCTCGAATAAACTGCTTCCATCTACGTTAAGCGCATTAACTCAATTTGAAAAACTAGTTAAACCACCTCCCTCTGGCGAATCGAATTTGTATGCGCATTGGGGAAGTTAATGCGCATCGCACGCGTTTCCAAACAGGATTAAATATTCGCATAGAGAAAATGCGCATTAAAACATGGGATGGAAACGCACCTAGTGAAACACAAGTGCAAGCCAGTTTAATTACCCTATTATGATGTCACAATGGTCCAATGGGAGGAGGTTTAGAAGTTTTTCTTTAAACCTCTAATGGCCTGTTAGAATTCTACTAGAGCGGCCACGATTTTTAAAGACACATTTCTTGTACTGTAACATTCATTCTATGGCTGGGCAACGATTACAATTTTTTATCGCGATTAATCGCATGATTTCCCTGATTAATCACGATTAATCGCATTTGTATACGCAAAATCCAATAATTAATTCAAATTAAAAACACTACAAAAGTAGTGTATAGCGCACTTTTATTCTAAATGTTCTGCCATATGAACGAAAGTGCCATAACATTTGTTGTGCAAACACTTTTAACATCAGCATTTTAATACAGTAGCAGTTAAATAAAATATTCATTTTAAATCTCAACTTAAACAATGTTATCAAAGCAAATACAAAATTAAAGCTCATTGCCACTGCCAGGGCATTAATGTTATCCTGTTCGTTATGAAAAAGAAAAAAACTGGCAAAAAAATCCTGAGCCACATTCATATAATTAAAACAGGCAATTTCTGAGGTTTACATTACATTTAGTCATTTAGCAGACGCTTTTGTCCAAAGCGACGTACAAGGGAGAGAGCAGTCAAGCTAAGAGCAATAAAAAGCATGGTGTAACAATAAATACTACTTTACATGAGAATTAGAAAACAACGACCTAGAAAAAAGGAAAAAGAAGTGCAGGAATGTAACTGCTGTAAGTGCAAGTTAAGCGCTAGTCAGGTGCCAGTTAGGAAGGGAGGTGCTCTCTGAAGCGTTGGGTCTTCAAAAGCTTCTTAAAGGTAGAGAGGGACGCCCCTGCTCTGGTAGTGCTAGGCAGTTCGTTCCACCAACGTGGAACTACAAATGAAAATTCTGGATTGCCGTACTTGCACAGACGGCAGTGCCAAACGACGGCAGCATTCTGGTGTAGTCCTTTTATTTATTTTATGACATCACGGTGCCTCGTAGAATCATGACTATACATGTGAAACTTAATTGTTAATGATACAAATATTCTCGTAATTATTATTATTATAATTCATTTAATCCAAGGATGTCTGTAGAGTTGATGTGAACGCAATCACCAACGATTTCTCACAAATTCATTAACACTTCTAACACGGAGAGTTTTCTTAAATGCGATTCCTCAAAAGCCATCTTGTGGTTTTTTTTAAGGAATCGCATTTGAGAAAACTCTGGCCGAGTTATGACTGCTATTTCGAGTTCGGAAAGTCTTCTGAAGTTCAGAACAAATCCCAGATGAGAAAACTTTCATGAATGCCAAATGTTTTCCTAAATCCAATTCAGAAGAAATTCCTTCTTAAATTCTTCTTAACTGCGTTCGAGAATGAGGCCCATTGTTACCCACACTAACTCATATGTGTGGGGTGTCATTGAGGAAAAGCAGTCTTATGCTAACAAGAGTGGGGCATGGACTGAAACAAGCCCTGAGAAATAAAGAACATGATTGCCCTCATCCTATACTGTGGTCTGGTGGATGCTCTTTCCATCGTTACTGGAGCACGAAGACCCTGTACCATGGGCTTTGGGCAAGGTCTATTATGTCACGGGAGCGGTTCAAGGCCCTTATGGCCATGTTACATGTAGTGGACCCCAGTGCTGAGGATGGAAAGGATAAGCTGAGAAAAGTCAGAACTTTCTTTGACCATTTCAAAGAGTGCTACAAAGCTCTGTATCATCCCTTTCAAAATGTGGCCGTGGATGAGCGAATAGTAAAAAGTAAGCACAGATCTGGAATTCGTCAATATATATATATACATATACATATATTATATATACATATATATATATAAAAAAAATGGGGACTGAAGATATGGGTGCTGGCCGATTGATTGACCTGTGATTTCAATGTGTACACCGGAAGAGATGCTGGACAACTGAGTCTTCATGGATTGGCGTATGATGTTGTAATGACGTTGATCCAGCCCCTGGTAAATCAAGGATACCACCTTTACTTTAATAACTTTTATACATCAATTCAGCTCGTGAAGCACTTATTCAGACTCAAAACACCTTCAACAGGAACAGCGGCAGAGAACAGCAGAGGCTTCCCTGACGGAATGAAAAATGGAAAAAAGTGGGCAAGAAAGAAAGAGCGAGGAAGTATGAGATGGGAAAGGGACAGAGAGTGCCATGAAGGGACCGGCATTTGAGATTTTATAGTTAATAAGGATATGCCATAGTCAATAATTCAATGTATCTTATACCTAGTAATTGTTACTTTTATTTGGATTCCACTAGCATGTACGCATTTCCTGGGTGAATATACTTGGTGTTGACCTGGGGAGTGAGGTGTGAAATGGCTCTCACCTTCCCCCCCCAGGTCGAGACAAAGGCCCTTGTCTCCATGGCCTATTTGAATAGACGGTAACACCCCTTAATATCAGTGTATTTAACAGACTGTCCCTGAAGGAATAATTCAGATATGCTGGGGTGCAGCGCTGTGAGGGAGTGTGAATCAGTCCCCCCAGGATTTCGCGGGCCTTTTTTGTGATAGTTGCGGCCTAAAATTCCTGATTTCGCGGGAGCTTTTCCAAAAAGTTGCGATGAAAGTTGCGGTGTTTTTTAGGTGTTTGTTGCGATGAAATTGCGGGAGCAAGTGAAAGTTGCGATAAAAAAGTTGCGAATTTCCCTCTTTGTAATTATAATTGAGTTATTGGTTGAACAAAAAGTAATTAATAAACAAACATTAATTAAAGAACAAAACCATTGATAAATGCCCCCCTAAATAACTTTATCAACATGCCAAACAAAAGATTACCAGGACTACAAAAATGTAGCAAAATAGGCTGTTCTGCCCTCTGCTTATTTAGGCCAGCAAATGTATGCTTGTATTGTTGTTATAGAAACGAACAGAAGTATAGTATTGGACTTTTACTTTGACATCATTAAAATGTTCGTCTCGTGAGAAGGCAACAGCTGTTAGACAGTTATCTAGAAACATATGCTAGCTACGTATGCTCATAGTAAACCTTGTGTTATGCTTTCCCTCACACCCTCGAAAACAATGACTACGTGTTTTGACTGTTTCATACTGTGATAAACATGTTTAAGTGACCTAAATATTATTTCCATGAACTGTGTTTGTGTTAGTGTTAATTATTAGTAATATAGCGATATGACCGTTATTCATTAATAATTCCGTTAATGGCTAACGTTAGCACTTGTTAGCCAGCTGTGCTGTAATCTGTTGTTGCTCTGATTCTTGATGTAACGAGTATAATAGTATAATAAAGTATAATAACGCACTGGTGGTGTAAAACACGTAGCGGGAACAGTACATAGGCTTTACTTATCCACAACGAAGTGCACCTGTTGGTATTACAAAAGGACCACCAGTAAGACTGAATACTATGTTATGAATGTTTCAGCCTTCACATATACAGGGGTTAAAGCAAAAAAAAATCCTTAGCCTGAACTTTTTTGTGTGTGTGGGAGGGGGGGGTGGGGGTCATGTCCCGTGGCATGGACACATTCGCAGGGTCAAAAAAACAAACAAACAAACAAACATTTAGAAATGAATGATTGCAGATTATGGTGAGACTTTTGAAACTGCAATCCCAAGAAAGGTCAGCAATAGTACTCCACTTCACTACAATATGGTACTAACACATTCGCATTCACGATTTCTTTTGATATCAAGTTTTGCTGCTAAGCTTTGTCCTTGAAAGGTTACAAGATGACCTACAATCACAAGGTGACATGTTATAAGGGTATGTCACTGGAAGAAGATTTGATTTGCAACCATTTCATTGAGGATATGAAAAAGGACAGCGATTTACTTAAAGTGCAACAGTGAACTGTAGATAATAATGTAGTTTTATATTGCAACATTTCCATAATTATTTTGTTAATAGAGAATATATCAATAAAATAAATAACAAACAAAACATTAAAATGTTACAAGAACTGGTAACTTTAATGTTGGGAAATAAATACAAAACAGGACTTTGTCCATGTACTTGTTGGTGGCTTCGTCGACATTTAAGGAAAACATGCCGTTTTTTTTAGCTTTTCCGAAATACGTCTTTTAAACTCTGGTGTTATGCCGTGTGTGTTAAAATAGCGGCATGCCGATTGGATATTGACAGTTTAGTCAAACACACGTCACACACACGGTCAGTTATTGATGCCGGTACATCAGCTGTGGATGTTGCTCACAACAACGGTGTGTGTTGGAGAGCTAGTTGCATATATTAGCTTTCTCGAGCACAATATGCAGAAGCAAGCACCTGCTTCTCTTCACTCATTACACCAGCTACCAAAAGGCTTACTGTCCTTCCCTTCCCATCTCTTCTATCCATGCCCAGCGCCATTTACTTTCATGAACTTACTTTCCATCCTACTCTCCTTTGGTGTGATGTCTCTCTACTCGGGCATCTTCGCTAGGCAGAGCGATAGAGAAAAGTCGGTGTTTAAAGCACATTTTCCCAAGACCCGCCCCAATCTACTTCTGATTGGCTAATAATGTTATTTTGAGAGCGGGAGAGTTGTGCTCCTTTCATTTCATTGGCAGACGAACTCATAAACTCGAAAGTGATGGTGATGATATCGAGACGTGTTTAAAAAAAAAAAAACGCCAAACGCCGCACGCCGGAAATCCGGCACGGTGCCGGAATACTTTAATCCCTGCATATAACCGGAAAAAAACAGCCTGTGTCACTGATCTGTCTGTCTGACGTCCTTCCTGCGTTTCTGCCAGTCTCATTCTATGCAGATCAATCTGTTTTACTATCCTTGTTGATTTATTTTATCCGTATAGGTGTTTATGTGGTTCAATTTCATATATTAATTTAAAGTCGTCCAATTTCAAGTTATCCATTCTTCAACACTAGCTGCTACCTTATCTTCAAACAGAAAGTAATGTTAAATCTCCATGGCAACAGCTCTCAGGGGTTTGGGAAATAATCGGATTCATTGCTTCCTTCATTATTCACAGCAAAATAAATAATTTTTATTACATTTCATTGATGTATTACCAGACTCTATGTAAAAAGGGCCACGCACACCTCGCAGAAAATTATAAAAATTTAAGCCAGATCTATTTCTGAATTCTCGGAGGACATGGGATCCACGTCTGGTGTAGCCATTCTCAGAACTCTGCTAGTGCAGGGCAGAATTTACGCCCTTGGTGTAGCCGCGGAAGGGAGAAAGTTGTGGGAGATGACAATGATTTGTCAAATTTGCGGGAAAGTTGCGGTGATGTGTTAAAATTGCAACGTCGCGCTGAATTCGCGAGGAATCGTTGAATTCGCGTGAATTGGTGCGATCGCAACTTCCTGGAGGGTCTGAATAGGATTTAGTTTTATACCATATATTGAAGATCCAGTCTTAGGTTTGTCAGTCATGGCTTCAGGTTTATTCTTGAACAATGGCGACCGACATTGTTGAGACAGAGACAGAAGATTCACCAGACCCTCCAGGAAGTTGCGATCGCACCAATTCACGCGAATTCAACGATTTCAAAACAGTCAAAACACGTAGTCATTGTTTTCGAGGGTGTGAGGGAAAGCATAACACAAGGTTTACTATGAGCATACGTAGCTAGCATATGTTTCTAGATAACTGTCTAACAGCTGTTGCCTTCTCACGAGACGAACATTTTAATGATGTCAAAGTAAAAGTCCAATACTATATTTCTGTTCGTTTCTATAACAACAATACAAGCATACATTTGCTGGCCTAAATAAGCAGAGGGCAGAACAGCCTATTTTGCTACATTTTTGTAGTCCTGGTAATCTTTTGTTTGGCAAGTTATTTAGGGGGGCATTTATCAATGGTTTTGTTCTTTAATGAATGTTTGTTTATTAATTACTTTTTGTTCAACCAATAACTCAATTATAATTACAAAAGAGGGAAATTCGCAACTTTTTTTATCGCAACTTTCACTTGCTCCCGCAATTTCATCGCAACAAACACCTAAAAAACACAGCAACTTTCATCGCAACTTTTTGGAAAAGCTCCCGCGAAATCAGGAATTTTAGGCCGCAACTATCACAAAAAAGGCCCGCGAAATCCTGGGGGGACTGCCTGTTAAGTGCTTAACATTACAATGGAAGGATAATAGACGAGTCACCATTTTATCCTCCATTGAAACCGCTAATAACTATGTCATAGTCACACGGAAACAAAAAGTTCAACATAAGGGGACAAACGTTGAGGTAAAACAGCCGCAAGCCATACAGAATTACAATCATTACATGAATGGAGTTGACAGATATGACCAATTGATGTCAAAAAATTATTCTCTTCTGAAATGTAGGAGGTGGTGGAAGGTGTTGTTTTTCCACACGATTGACATTGTAGTTGTAAATAGTTTTATATTGTTTGAAATACACAGAGCTGCAAATCCAGACAACGATGACCTAAAGCGGCCTAAAAAGTTTTCTGTTACATAGTACAGAGAGGAGTTGGTCAGACAGCTGGCAGTTAGACTATGGAACACCTCCAGTCCACAGACCCCCTAAAAAACAAAAAGGGGAATATGAAACAGAGCATATCCCAAAGGCATCTGATTTGAAGCGAAACTGCAAAGTGTGTTATGCTGCTATGGGAGTTGAACTGAAGGTCAAGACATACTGTGGTGCTCCTCAGTGCCAGGTCTACCTTCACCTAACAAATAAGCAACATTTCTTCCAAATATGGCACAGCAACAAGCACAAGCATTGAGACATGTGCGATGAGGTCATTGTTGTCTGGATTTGCATCTCATTGTTTCATTGTTTCATGGCAGTCAGAGCACATACTCATCTGTAGTGACGGCACTCCGTCACACTGCCCTCCACTTTGGGAAAGTGCACCTTGCGCTTCATGCACACAGGCATTCCTAGCGCATCCACCAACCGTACTTCTCCCATCCAGAGTGAGATATCACACATTAACATATGTTACAAAGTGTTCTTACATCACTGCTTTAATTGAAAGCACCCTAAATCGGTCATTTTGGGGGCTGGCAACAAAGGGTTACATTTAAATGGATTACATTTTTTACTTTGACATCATTCAAATGCTCGTCTCGTGGGATAGGGAACAGCTGTGACAGTTAGTACAGCTGTTAGACAGTTATCTAGTAACATAGTTATGCACATAGTAAGCCTCTATTTTCCTCACACCCTCGAAAACAATGACTACGTCTTTTGGCTGTCTCGCACTGTGATAAATATATGACCTAAGTTTAATTTTTATGAACTGTGTTAGTTTGTTGAAATGTAAAATGTAATTATTTATAATAATTATTAATAATAATTAAATAGAATGTATTTACTTATATTTATAATAATTATTAATAATAAATAAATATAATTTATTTACTTTACGTTCTAATATAGCGATATGACCGTTAGTACACCATTTATTCATAATTCTGTTAATGGATAACGTTAGCACTTATGAATATGAACTTGTGAATACAAAGTGGCACAAGCTGTTAGTATCCGCTCTGCTGCTCAAGGGACTCTGGCTGTCACGTGTCTATTGTGTTTGTTTGTGCTCCTTGTGTTTTTGTTATGCCATGTGTTTTCTGTTTTGTTCTGAGACTCCGCCCCACCTGCCCTGTCACTTCCTGGATTTCCCTGTCATCATCTACCACACCTGTCCTGTTAATCAGTCTACTCACGGAGCATTCACACGCTTCCGTTGGAATGTGTTGCGCCAACGGATGGCGGAGGAGGAGTCTGGCGCATGGGGTTCTGTTGATACCAGAGACGTTATAGTGAGATTGACAGGTCAACAAACCAATCACGCCACTAGCAAGCTGCTTACCTTGTAAGCAGTAGCATGCTAACATTAGGTAGGGTGCTCACACACCTCGCAAATCCTATCAGACGTATTTTTCAGTTACAATAAAGGGGTTTTTACATTGTACAGTGTCTATTTCTCTGTAACTTTTAAAAAATCTAAGCAAAAAAAAGTCAAACAAACAACTTTTAGGTACAAATACGACCATCTACGGAGTTTGGTCGCCATCTTTTTTTTTGAGCTTGACGCTTTTTACACGTGAGCATATACGGGATCTGATTGGCTAGCACCTGTGCTGTCAGTTATGCATGAAAGGCAATTTGATTGGCTGACGGATGCATTGCCTCACGAAAAGTTGAACATTCTTCAACTCTTGCTGCAAGCAAAGCATGAAACGCAACGCACGGGAACCCAACGGAGCCATAATTCAGTTCGGCAAAGGATGACGTCACCCCATTCAAAGTGAATGGAGATCCGTCAACCCTGACGGATCAACGCATTCCAACGGAAGCGTGTGAATGCTCTGTTATTGTCCTGATTAGTTTCTCCTGCCACCTGTTTGCTTCCCACCAATTATCTGTTTCCCCTCCAGTATTTAAGTTCAGTCTACCCTTTGTTCCATGTCTGATCGTAACCAAAAATCTGTGTTAGTGATGGCGAAATGAAGCTTCATGAACCTTTGAAGCTTTTCAGCCAGATGTGTTGAAAAAAGGTTCACTACTCGAAGCGTCGTTTGCTCTCTAGTGACACCTGCTGTTCATTAAAAATACGTTGTAAGAAAGATTTTCTCGGGACAGTGAATTTGTTAAATTTGTTGTGGTGCGCAAGGCCTGCTAAAATAACATGCACACAAACGTATGGTGAAGAAAACCTCCATTAATTCAAATTTCATTGTAGGCGAAAACAACGACAATAAAGGCTTTCCTTTGCTATTCTTTGTTCTAATAATAGTCTGACCGATGGAATAAAGGGTTGTATGGTGGCACAACGGTTAGCGACGTCACCTACATGAGTTAACTACACAGTTTCGAAGCCTTGTCAAAGCGAATTTTAACCCGATGTTTTGGATAAAAACGCCTGCTGATTATCTTTACTCTATTCTGTAGCCTATGTTGTTGGAACAGAGTTAAAGTGCTTTTGGAATACAGGTCAGTACTTTTGTAAAACCAAGTGAGAGTGCTTTTGGCCAACTGGTCAGTGAAAGTGCAGGGCACTGAAAAGGGGGCGAAAGTGCTTTGTGCAACTGGATCAAGGAGCTTTCTCTTCCTAACTGGCTCCATAACTCTATCTCAAATAATCTATACTACTAACAACACCAAACAATCTAAATCTCCAACTCCCGCTAAATCTCCAACTATCGCTAAATCTCCAACCACTGACAACAACAACCACGAATACGAGATGAGAATTTGGACATCGTATAGTCGAAGTGTCCCGCCAAAAGTGAACGAACGAACCACTTGGTGAAGCACTTGATTCAAATGAGGCTTCAGACGTCACAAGTGACGTCATTTCGGCAAAACGATACAAGCCTCGATACGCGCTCCATCTGGAAGTGCTTAATTTTCGCGACACAAGCTCCGAAGCCTCGGGTTCATTTGTAACATCACTAATCTGTGTGAAAGACTGTTAACTGGATTATAACGCTTCTGTTTCCTGACTATCTGCCGGTTTGAGATCAGTTGTTGCTTTTTGTGTTTCTCCGTCTGCTCTGAATTTTTGGATCTTTTGTGCGTTACCTTTTTGACTTTTTGGATCTTTTGTGTGTTGAATTTTTGAACTTTTTGATTAACCTTTTTGTACAAATAAATCCTAATTTTTCCCTGCATTTTTGGTCTGCAATTGGGTCTCTTTTCCTACGGAACGTAACACAAGCACCCTGAGGGTTTCTACCTTTTCTACCTCTTCCCATTGTAATTTAATAATAGGTTAAATTGAGAAGTCTCCGCTCTGTTTGAACAGGATTTTGATTATAAAAATGATTGGAATCATACAGAAATTACATCTATAGCACAGATCAGTAGAGAAATATTAATATTGATTTTATTTCATCATTATTTCTTTTTTACTTTTCATGATGACAGGTGAGGCTCTGAATGAATCTAATAGTAACTTGCTGTGTTTAGTTAAGATACCTTCTACGTATTTTCCTTTTTTGTGTATTACAGTTTCACTCACAGTACACTATGCAAACAATATGCAGAGGGCCCGGGCCTTCTCCTTCAGCGAGGAAGAAAGATAGAGCCATGGCCGCGAGCAGTGCTAAGAGAAAAATTGATGCAGAGAATCGTGTCTTTCAGGCGAGATGGGAAGTAGATTATCTGTTCACAGAATTTAAAGGCAAACCCATGTGTACACCAACAACAGCTACTTTTTACCGGAGCCACAACCACACAGGAGTCTTCACTCAAGGCAACCTATGCTGTTGCACTTGAGCTTGCCAAAGCAAAGAAGCCCTTGTCAGTTTGCGAAATTGTGAAGAGGTGTACCATAGAAATGGCCAAAGCTTTTGGTGACGATAACATGGTGAAAAACTTTGAAACAGTCTCCTTGTCCCGTCGGACGGTGACTCGCAGATTTTGTGAGGTGCGAGGGGAAGCTGAAACAATTAATGCATGACTGCAAGTACTTCTCCTTTGCCTTGGATGAGAGTACAGATGTGATGGATGTTAGCCAGCTACTGATTCTTATAAGAACTATTGACAGTTCATATGAAGTGCACGAGGAGTTGTTAAAATTGGTGTCTTTGCATGATACCACTACGGGCACGGACATTTTCAACGCCGGTAATAGTGTTGCAAGCATACATACATACATAGACGCCCCATTGGCCTTTGGATCGCGTGTCAACGTCGCCGCCATCTTGGGGAGGTGAAGACTGGCCTGTAAACAAACGCATGTTAAGGCCCCGTCACACCATAACGTTCTGGTCAACGTTCTCATCGTTCAATTTAAAGCGTTCTAGGGCGAGGTGGACACATCTGGCGTGTGACTAACAACAGAATAGCGTGGGATTGACCCACGACTAGCGTGGGACTTACGCATGAGGAGCGCGTAACAGCGACCAAGTGACGAACGTGTCACTGGCGCGCGACGAACGATAAGTCAACTTTAGACAAGCGTGTTGTGCGTGTGATTAACGTGTGAATAACGACAGAACGCTGGAAAATCATTATGGATTCAGTTGATCTGAACAGTGAACATCATGCCACCAAGACGACGAAAAGGTGTGAGGGGGGCTTCTGCTACTAGCGCTGCTGCAAGTAAGAAGATGATAAATGCTGCTGAAAGTAAGAAGAGTACAAAGCCTCTTTCACTAGCAATGTCTTCGAATGAAGATTTACTGTTATTATTACTGTGATTTACGAAATAACGGGTGTTATTCTTGGGGTTTTATGTTATTAAAATAAATTATTTAAATTTGACACTGAATTTGTGTTTCTCAATGTTTATTATTAGAAAACATCAACACATCCACACACATAGTCCATGTCACAAGAGTCTTCATATCATATCCATCTGCCATGGAACAGCACCAGCTATAACAGTGCTCAGCTATGTTCAAGTTCAGTACATCTACTTCATGCTGGGCTCAAGCAAGCATATATACCCTCCTTAGTCTTTCTGGATCCTCCATAGTGGGCGTTCTCTACGGTAGCCCAAAATCAACTGAACCCTAGTTAAAAAGCATCGGTTTATATAGGGTAGACTGAGTACAATTGAGACACCCATTTAAACCCATTGATGGTGACTGACCAAGGATTGAAAATACAGGCTATATCACAATCAAGCTGTATCAACTGTACCCGATCTCCCACCTTGCTTATTTAGACCCCAAGATAAATCATTCTTATTACTTTCATGTTTGAAAAGACACCCATTCATATAGGACAGTTCTAATAACAAAAATATAACATTTTATTTTCATTTGCTTTGTTTGTTGTCTAACTTTGACTTCTAACCTGCTTATCGCGGGTACAGTTGAGACATTGTGTGGGTTAGGTGCTCAAATTTCCTGGGATCAAAGAGGACGTTAGTAGGCATGTCCAAACTAAAAATCACGTCTCAGGATTGCTGCGCACATAAGTTATTTCGGGTGCATCAACTGTACTCAGTCTACCCTACCCACATGCATGGACGTTCGGGAAACGCTAAATGACGCTCATTGGACGCCATATGACGTTCGTTTGACGTTAGTCACACACTGCGTGCGCTAGGGGTCCGTTCAGTGGTCGTTGACAGGTCGCCAGTGAGTCGTTCACTGCAAGGAAAACGATTAATAACAACCAAGTAACGCTAGGGTAACAACTGACTAACGAAAGCCAAACGCGTGCAACGTTAATAAAACGTTTCACGAACGTTCTACAGCGTTTAAATTAAACGGTGAAGAACGCTGGTCTCCATGAGAACTTTTGTGCATGTTCAAAAAAAATTATTCGGACCAGCGTTCTCCTCCGATTACCGCCGTTTACAGCGTTCACCAGCTTTCACACAACGTTCTTATGGCGCTATACCAGCGATCATGGACGATTACCAACATTTCCTCTAACGTCATAGAACGTTGACCAGAACGTTATGGTGTGACGGGGCCTTTAACATTGGAGCTGCGGCTTTTCTGGATAAAAAGCACTTTAGCGTTTACATTTCTCAACCGATTTCACTGAGTTGTTTTTATATTCAAGGGTTTATGATCTACGTAGAGTACCAAAAAAGGTTTTGTCTCCATGTTACTTAGAATCTCGATAGTTAGACTATAATCGCCATAGACATTGTTTGAGATGATTGTAACTGAAGAATAAGTCTGAGGGGATTTGCGAGGTGTCTGAGCCATCTATCTAATGTTAGCACGTTAGCAAGGTAACTACCTACAAGGTAAACAGCTCGCTAGCGGTGTCATTGGTTGTTGACCTGTCAATCTCACTATAAACGTCTACGTCAGGGGTCGGCAAGTAACTTGGGCCGCGGGCCAGTATTTTTCCTCGCCACTGGCGGGCCAGAGTCTGGGTTACTGCATATTAAGACGCTGCGAAAGGTGCCCCTTAAGTGCACTCGCAACAACTAGGCCTACATGGAGAATGAATAGGTCTACTACAAATAACTAATGATAATAAACCATGTGAATGAGCCCATTGGTTGTCTGTTTGAATAATTTAATTATTTTAACAAACTCTCTGTTATCCCCCTCTGTCAATATAGCCTTGCCTATTGTGAATAATAGCAATGATGAAGTTTTTTCAACATTGAGCCTCCTAATTAGACCTAGGCTACAACTTAGATTACTTTTATTTTGAAATAGTTGGTTGACGCACCTCCTTAAAATGTTACAATGTTTATTGTTTGGGAAAATAGCGTGCAGAGAGAAATTAGCATACGATGTCTTTGTCAAAAGGTCTGAAGAGGAAAGTTGACAACGACAACAGAGCCTATTAAGAGAAATGGAGAAACAACTTTGCCTTTATCTTACCCAGTTTCACTAATGGAAAGCCCATGTGTCTCATCTGCAACAAAGTTGTTGCGGTCTGCAATCGTACAATGTCAATGATCTAGCTATGTCTCTTCAATTTAAGGAGTGATGAGGCTGGGGCACTCAATAGCTCGCTATCGACTAACTCCTCAGACTAATATTACCTCAGACAAGGTAGCTAGCTAGCAGGTTAGTTGGCAAACTAGTCTTACAAAACGAGATGACGATACAAATTTTAAAAGAAGTTTTTTCTGATTTTCACAAACAGAAAACACAGCCGATTACTCACGTTGTCATTGGTGCACAAAAACAGCTCTCACTGACTGACACTGGTGCTTGCTTTGTAGTAACAAAGTGCCTTGTCATTTCTATGAGTGAGGTAACGTTAAAATTAGCTTCATTGAACGTCCTACAAAAGTCCCCCAATAAAAGTGTCATGGGTTTACGATCCATTTAAATTCCATTGAGCTAGCAATGTCAATTCAGAGATGCTAGTTATAAACCAACCGACACTTCTCTGTGACAGCCATATGAAGACGTTACGAGAGGGTTGCCTTGCCAGAACACACAGGAGGATGCTAGATAATATTACTATTTCTAATACGTTTTTGAAATTTGACATCAACATGGTCGTCACTGTCATCCAAACATGGTGGCTCGTCATCGTTGGTGCACATAAATACTGTCTCATCCAGTGAGAATAGACGTGGGCGTTTAGGATTACTAGCCATAACTGTAAAACTAGTGATGTGTCGTTCGTGAACGATTCGTTCATTTTGAACGAATCCTTACAAGGACTCGAGAGTAACGAGTCCTCTCAAAAAAAGATTTGTTCATTTTCTTGTGGCCACGCATCGGGACTTGCATAGGCTCAGCCAAGGAAACAGAAATGATTCGTTGAATGCAGGTCACGTGGGAAATGATCCAAAGATCCGTATCCGAAGACCGAGTCGGAAAATGAACGAATCATTTCTGTTTCCTCTAGCTACCAGTACTGAGCCTATGCAGGTCACGTGAAAAATGATCCAAAGATCCGTATCCGGCAGATGAACGAATCATTGATCCGAAGACTCGGTTGGCAGAAGAACGAAACATTGACCCGAAGACACGGTCGGGAGGTGAATGAATGAACGAATCGTTCACCTCCCGATCGTTCATTGACCCGAAGACACGGTCGGGAGGTGAACGACTCGTTCATCTGCCGGATACAGATCAGATCTCGTTCATCGTTCATTTTCCACGTGACCTGCATAGGCTCAGCACTGGTAGCTAGAGAAAACAGAAATGATTCGTTCATTTTGACTGGGTCTTCGGATACGGATCTTAGGATAATTTTTCACGTGACCTGCATAGGCTCAGAAGAGGAAACAGAAAAGATTTGTTTACCTCGTTCACTTTCGCGTGGCTAGGGTTAGTAAGACGTGAATGATATTCCTTCATTAGTAATAATTATTTTAACTTTTTTGTTCTTTACTTAGAGTTCTGCGTAATAGCTTGCCGTGATAATTGAATGCTAGTGTGATAATAAATGACCACTTCAAATCATCCAGACTATCATGATAGATTATTTTAATGCAGGAATTTCTCTTAGCACCCTGTCTCTTTATAAAAACTTGGCTACGATCAGAATAATTTGACGGGCCCATAAAAATAACTGGCGGGCCACAAATTGCCCACGGGCCGCCTGTTGCCGACCCATGGTGTACGTTATCAACTCAACCCCATGCGCCGTTTCACCAGTAAACAGGGCTCGAAATTGGCACTGGCCAAGCCCCAATGGCGTGTAGATTTTTGGGCTGGCGACTAAATTGTGTCCGATGCTCCGCCACTTGGCGAGTGAAATTGATGAGTACAGCTCCCGACTACCGCGCCAGTCATGGTTAAAAAAAAGCTTGCAACGCCAACACGAACAGTGGGAGAGGGGGAGGGAGTTACATAAAGTTCTAAGAATTTTTATAGAACTATAACAATTTGCGCGCAAATACAAAGTTCTGATATTTTGTCCGAGAATACAAAAGTTTAGAGAGTTCTAATATTTTGAGCGCAAATCAAAAGTTGAAACACACTTAGTTGACCACACGCAAGTTAATGCAGATAAACGAAAGCTAAACTTCTTGAAATAATGTGGCGATTCATTGCCGGTGCATCACCTTCAGCAAAGGTGCAGAGAACTTCTAGGCAGGAAGAAACAACAGCCAAACCAGCAGCTACTAAGGAAATGTTGCAGTAGGAAGCTTGTTGCGGATAATGGGGAGCCACGACAGTGGCTGAAATACGTTGACGGTACTAAATATAAGTGTAGAAGAAGAGAAACGGCAAAACAAGCTCTCCCACGCCCCCTTCATTGAGGCAGAGGTACTGTTTGCCTCCCCTCTGTGTTTTTTCAATGCGGTTTTATGTCAGATCATCAAGACTAAATAGGTTCTACGCATGCGCTCAACCCAGTTTGTGAGGGATTGCGCAATCTGAGATGAGGCACAGCTGTTTGAACAGGCCATGTGCAAATTCAGCGATTTTGATTATAAAAATGCTGGAAATGCTAGCACAGATCAGTAGAGAAATATTAATATTTATTTTATCATTATTAGGCTCTGCCTCCCCTGACTGCACGCCCGTGGTTCGTCGGTGTTGTGGTAGTTGTCAGGGTACGGCTACTGCTACTTTTCTAGCTCTGTTGAGTTGATTAGGCCTACTTCAGATAGACTTTTCAAAGCTGGTCAAGTGTGTAGCCTAGGCCTACTGCTACATCGCAGTGCAGGCCAGCCATGGGATTGTAGCCTACTAAACTAACATTCTGTGACAATTTTTTCAGAATAGGTTGATGGCTATAATCTGCTTTTGAATATGTATGCTATATTGTTAGTTGGACAATATTTATCTATCATATAGGTGTCATTTTAAAGCTTAATTTAGATATTTGTAGACCTAATGCAACGCTTCTTATGAGGTTAAATGTATTCATCTGAAGTACATTTTTAACTCTTGAATGTGCTTTGATAAATTGTTGTCATGCAAATGTTAATTAAATAATGTTTCTCTACAGTTTGCATGAGAAGAAAGGGGTACCTGTCGGGAAGACCTACATCAACACCAGCCAGCCAGCCACCCAGCATAACCAAACACATACCAAAACCCCCAAATCTATAAAACTGGGTTTCAGACAGCATATGTTGTATCGTGAAGGAGGGCCTTTACAGATCCCAGGTACAACATACAGGTACAACTGTGTTGCGGATGTCACCAGCCAATTGGGCAAAATTGGTTGATTTTGTTTCATCCATTCTGACAGTTATTTACAATGTGAACGGAAATAGCCATAGTGGAATAGAATGGCCACATCTACATTCTGCAACAGTACCTCCACCTCTGCATCGGTGAAGTTAGGTCTGCGTTTACTTGACCGGTGTTCACTTTCTGCTTTGACATGATTTTGATCAGTCTCAAGTTGCTTTCGCGTTGCCTGTGGATTCTGTGTCTTTTCTTAGGTCGTTTCCCCCTGTATACGCCTAATCAGAATGGTTGTATACCGTTTGAAAATGTATGCAAGCTATTTAACCTGCAAAACAGCTACATTTTGTCGGACAATGGGTCATTAAAAGGTTACAAGTTGTTAGCGTCATTGATCGGTTGTCGTGATCGGCGACTAGAAAGCATTATCGGAGTTCCCCTATTTCATATCTTATTCAAATTAATTTCAAAAGAAACGTGTAATACAAAAAATGTTATATTTTTTTTTACTTGTAATACAAAAAATGAACATCAGCCGATTCCGATTGCTGGCCGATCGATCGGGCCATCTCTAGTGCCTACTGCAGGAAACTCAAAGGCAGAGAGTTTCTTTGAGAGTTTCTTTGCTACTAAAACAAACATGAAGCCTGTCAATTGACGTACAGGACTTTACAATGTGGGAAACATCTTATGAACTTAGGGACTTCTGTTAAATTCCTTTTAGGGATTTCAAAATATATGTTGCATTTTCAGTCTAACTAAATACAACAACAGTGGTAAACAAGTAGACTTAATAATAGATAGGCTTATTTAAACCCGACTAGAAATGACAGCACCTCTCCAGTTTGAGAACCACTGCCTGGTCATGATAATAAAGGCCTAATCTCTCTGCTTGGTTCATTACATTTGAATGGATAATGTAGCAGCAGAGACAACCAATCAATTTCAAGATAATTTAGATTGATGTTCATTACCTACTACAGGAGTCCAACCAAATGAATCTGTTCAAGACCAGTTTAAATGCAGTGAATGTGGTTTGGTAGAGCCAGGCTAGGGGACATGATACAATACAGATATAATTAAAAAAAGAGGCAAACTCATCACAGAAATGTCTAAACATACATACCCAGCTCCAGTGGAAGCTCAGTGACCGGATTTCCTTCCAATAGTAACGTTCTCAAACACCTTCAATGATTAATAATAAGACAAAACCTTTATTAATCCCCGTAGGGAAATCAATACTCAACACACAACCTCCAACAATACCAAACTCAGATAATTAAAGTAGATTACAAGGGTATGGATTATTTTTGACTGAGAGGATAGTTATTTACCTGTGCATGCCAATGTCTGTGGGAAGTTGTATGATTTTGTTGTTTCTTAGATCCAACCATACTAGATTTGACAAATTAATAAACAATGTGCCCGGAAGAGTAGATATTTCATTTCCCTCTAGATACAAATACTATGACAGAGTAAAGAGATTTAGAAACAACAATTAGCCTACTGATTATACTGTGGTAAGTAAACTGTAATTCTGAAGATATAGTTCCAACAAAAACTGTTAGTAAGCAGATGAAATAACATTTTAAGGGGAAAATCCCCCCCTTGCAACACATAATTAGTCTGATTAGCTTGTTAAGCCTTCAATTCCATAGAAAGGTGCATCCAATCATTAGAAAAAGTATTTAAGGTAGCCAATTGCAAGATGTGCTTCTCCTTGATTCTCCTCTGAAGAGTGGCAACATGGGGGCCTCAAAACAACTGTCAAATGATCTGAAAACAAAGATTGTTTAACATCGTGGTTTAGGGAAATTGATGTGACCAAGAACACACTAAATTACTTAATTTCAGTGCAACATAAAAAGGAAAATATTTGTTAACGGGCATTGGCATTTTCACAGATGAAATCACCAAATCTAAGTACAGGAGCCGGCTTACTGACAGACACCTCACAGACTGCCACAGACTGGCTGTCTGTGCTTATGAGCCGAACTACAAGGCACTCACAGACAGTGTTCAGTCACAGCCATCACACTGACTTGTCACATGAGAAATTTGTCCGTTTTGTGTTGTAACTTCAGTTGATAAATAAAGCAGTTCATATCCAGCCTGCTCATTGCAAATGTGTTTTCTTCTTGTTCATATTGTGTGCGGTTAACAAATATTTTCCTTTTTTATGTTGCACTGAAATTAAGTAATTTAGTGTGTTCTTGGTCACATCAATTTGAAAGCTGGACCAAATTGTGTAATTTCATTCAATTACAATTAGAAATTACAAATCTTGCCTGTCACCAGGGCTCGGAATTAACTTTTTGGCTTACCAGCCAAAATGGCTGGTAGATTAAATAAATTACCAGCCAATCATATTTTTTACCGGCCAAAATTAAACCTGGCATTTCTGACCTACTCTGACATTGTTTGACTTAAACAACCTTTAGCTATGATTTTAATATCATTGTTAATCACTCTCAGAATGGATTAAACAAAATCAACTAATTTAACTTTTTTAAATAATTTATAAATTCAATTCAATTGTATTTATATAGCCCCAGAACAGTACAATTGTCTCAAGGCGCTTTACAGAGCCCAGAGCCTGAAACGAAAAATAAAACAAAAAACTTGTGTTGACAATAATTCAACTCAATTCCATGTACTTGATGGCTGGTTTCCCTGTAATGTAACTAAACAGCCTGGTATTGACGTTGTTTCTGCCATATCATTTGATTTTGCATTGTTGGCTGACGTTTATAGCTCTCTAGTCCAGGGGTGGCTAACCAGTCCAGCTCAAAGAGCCACAACAAAACCCAACACCATTTCGAAGAGCCACGTGAATCTAGGTTCCCACTTTTGGGGGGGATAAGCCCCTAGATAGAACCTATTATTTTTCCTGTGACCCAGCAAAACTAGGGGGGTATGGGGGCATGCTCCCCCAATAAGATTTTTTTGAAAATAACCTTTTAAATAGTGTCCCCCAGTGGGTTTTAGGAAGATAAATTAACCAATTTAGATTTAAAATATGGCACAAAAACATATTGAAGACATCTGCTGAGATAGGTGCTAATTATACTGTAGCATGGTAGGGATTTGCAGCTCAAGTGAGTAGGTTAATGTTGTAGGCTAGAGTTCACTAGCTAGTTATAGCTGGCGAAGCTACTGAGTAGGGTAGCATACCCACAGGATCAATGAACCGGCATGATAAAAGAGAGCCACGATCTCAAAATAAAAATATATACTGTATATATATTTTTGGTGGGGCTAAGGAAACTTTTGGGGGGGCTCCAGCCCGGCACTTCTCAAGATCTGTACATAACTGTGTCTCAATTATGTTGTTAATGTCAGATATCCTCTGTTCAATTTTCGTGCCTGACAGCTCCAGGTCTGACACAGACCGCTATGATCCGTCATTTTCAGGGTTGAGGATAGCAACGACATCATGTACACAAGACTTCACAAACTCTCCCTCACTATATTACTTTTTTTGCTCGAGCAATATTCCATGCCACCTGATACGATGCCAACGTGACCGTTTCAGAGTACTTCGTTAATTTCCGAAAAAGCTGAGTCTGTTTCTCTGACTGACGTTTCAAAGTATTTACCTTGTGCTTGCACAGCTCTGTGCCTTTAGGGACTCCTGGGCTATGTTAGCATGGTGTGTTTAGAGACGGCGCTCCAAGTTTGAGGCTTTAAAATGCGACAGTGACGTCTGGCATATTAAGCAGAGGGGTTTTCCATTTCGCTCCGCAAGTAATTCCTCCCATTCAGGCAAGAACGTCTGGTGTTCATCTTCATATTTTCGTTTAGCTTTATGCTTTCCTGGATCCATGGCATTCTGTCAGTAGCTACTGCTCATCTGTTTTGTAACTGCGTGCACACATTAGAATGTTTCATGTTTGGAACATTAACGTTACTTAAAGACATCTGTCAAGATCGCGTGATGACAAAATATACATGAATAAATACCACATTCAAATCTGACAGCTTTTTGTCTGTATTGCCAAATATGCATTTGAGATGTTTATTTTACATTATGAAAATTCTGTACACCAAGAGAAAAGTCAGTGAGCACTCGAGCTGGAGCCGAGCCGCACGTCATCCGGCAAAGAGCCGCATGCGGCTCGCGAGCCGCAGGTTCGCCACCCCTGCTCTAGTCAATGGCAACTCCCCATGCTAGCTAGCAATAGCTAGCACGCAAAAATGAGTTAGCTTAATTTATCGGGAGACGGGAGGACAGGGGATATCATTGCACAACAATAGTGGAGACAAGCTCGAAATCATATTATCGATAGTTGATTTTCTTGTCAGCCTGACAAGGAAGTATAAAACTTATCTTAATGATGGATCCAGTAGGTGACAGGCTGGGATAGCTAGCTGCTTATCTGCCGCTAACATCATTCAGAGACAACGAACTTCTGGATTCTAGTTGACAGCTGACCGGTTAAAGCCCACTGACGTTTACCTTTGCGTGTGCTAAAGTAAGTTAGTCTGTTTCAACTTTTGATTCGCGCTCAAAATATTAGAACTTTATAAACTTTGTATTCGCGGGCAAAATATTAGAACTTTGTAGTCGCGTGCAAATTGTTATAGTTGTATAGAAATTCTTAGAACTCTCTCCCACTGTTCGTGTAACCTTGCAAGCTATTTTTAACCATGACGGGAGCGGTAGTCGGGCGCTGTACTCCGCAATGTCACTCGCCAAGTGGAGGGGCATCGGACACAATTTAGTCGCCAGCCCAAAAATCTACACGCCATTGGCGCTTGGCGGGTGCCAATTTCGAGCCCTGCCTGTCACCAAGGCAGAGGTCTGTGATCTTTGGCCAAAAAAGGATGGTGACCACTGATCTAAGGGTTATCGTTAGGATTGCTTATCAGACACACAGGGTCTTGCATGCATCACTAACCATTTCCCTCTTCTAACATGGCATCGTAATTACACACGATTACATATACATTGGCCTTCACATAGCCACACACGCGAAGGGAATACTCGAACTTATCCACATCACATGTATGTTCACGAACGTGCACACACATGCACACAGAACTGCAGTGATCGAACAAAGGAACACACACACACATTCTTTCTGGCGCGCTCCTAACAGCGCAACCCCGAGCCCACAAGCTCTCACACACACACACACTCCCTCTCTCTTACACATCTCCAAACTCCTTCAATTCACTAGTTAGTTACATTTAGCTAGATTACATACTGTGTGTTATTTTCTTATCATCATGTAAATAAATACTTTGATTATATACGCTGGTCTATTTAATGTTACACAAGAATGAACGTTGCCAACCTCTTCTATTCAGAACTCCAATGACCTTCAACCTTGCTATTAATAAGGTAACTTTGGTTGTAGTTATTAATTTAATTATTAATCAGAGTTCCAAATTGAATATTTTGTGAGACTGATTTGTGGATTATCTTTATTTTGACCACTGTGGAGGACACTACACTTTGTGTGGCGCCCCACTAGGTGTTCAACTTAATTGATCTGCCTTTGTGTTGAATGGTTGATGCCTGTCCAATCGGGTGAGATTACCAACATATAGCACCAATGTGTCTTGGTGGCCCTCGTGAAGACAATATCACAATTTACACACAATTGCACCCACATCTACCTGGCGCCTGCTCACAGGGTAAGGTACATAATCTGGTACTCTCATGTGAAGCTGGTACCAATTTCACCTACAACACTGTCTGTGTGGTTGAAAACTGTTCTGTTTAAAGAAGCTATAAAAACAGCCTTCCTTGGCTGAGGATGTGGCGCATTAGCACTTCTGGATTTGATTATGGTCTAAACATGTTAAGAAAGAAAGAGCTCATCAGTCAGTGTGTATTGTTGTTCGCCGAAAAGGTTATTCAATGCAAGAAATTGCCAACTGAAGATATCCAAGTAGGTATCATTTAATCCATCTTTGTGGCTATTTAATGTAGGCCTATCCAGGCTGCTATCCACATTGCCTCTGTCTCCCGGTCGTGCCGCTTCGCGCTAATCAACATCCGCAAAATCAGGCCGTACTTAACCCAGTATACCACCCAGCTGCTGGTCCAAACCTTGGTGAGTTCCCGCCTTGACTACTGCAACGCCCTCCTAACGGGTCTGCCGGCATTAGTAGTGAAAACCACTACAGATGATCCAGAGTGCGGCGGTTCAACCAACCAAAGAGGGCACACGTCACCCCGCTACTCATTGATTTCCACTGGCTGCCTGTAGCTGCTCGCATTAAGTTCAAGTCACTTAAGCTTGCTTACAGAGTGATTGCTGGTTCTGCTCCCACCTACTTAAATGCTCTTGTAAGGGCAAATGTTACCCCCAGAATACTGCACTCATCTAATGAGTGTCAATTAACACTGTCTGTGCAAGTACAGCAATCTAGACTATTCTCATTCCACGTTGGTGGAACGAGCTGCCTAGCACTACCAGAGCAGGGGCGTCCCTCTACCTTTAAGAAGCACTTGAAGACCCAACTCTTCAGAGACCACCTCCCTTCCTAACTTGCCCTTCTACTTGCACTTACAGTAGTTACATCCCTGCACTATTTCTTATGTGAAATAGTATTTATTGTTACACTAGGTCTCTATTGCTTGTAGCTTGATTGTTCTCTCCTTTGTACATCGCTTTGGACAAAAGTGTCTGCTAAATGACAAATGTAAATGTTTACACAGATTCTTTTAACACTGAACAAAAACCTATACATTTGAACAGATTTGTAAAAAGAACAATAAATAACAATTCAAACCTTGTACAGATTTGTAAAAATAAAACTTGAACAATTATACTGACAGTATAAAGAACAGTTAGCCTAACAATAAAGTTGTTACAAACAAGTGTGTGCAGCTGGTAATTCTGATGAAAAGTTGTTATTTGACACCCCTCCCTCTTTATGTTCCTGAAGTAATGTGTTGATTGGCTGGAATTGTTAATGGCTTAGTACGAGCAACTGTGTTTTGCATTCACAGAGCCAGCACTATGTGTGAATGTTCAGTGTGTGTGCTCAAAAATAATAATTTGCGGAGACAGCAAGTCATGTGCCGCTAACAATTGTCTGGCGCCAGGTCTGGGTAGGAGGCCTGTTGTTCCGGAGATATACTATTTAGTTAGGTGGTCCGCAAGTTTTTTTTTATTAGCTAAGTGGTCCTTGGTCTGAAAAAGTTTGAGAAACACTGTTTTAAACTAAAACTCCTTAGTGCTGAATTATGCTAGTTATGTATGACACAGTGTGCATCTGTCGGTAGGAAAACTGTATGATCAGGGAAAGTGTATTAAAACCGGATGTCGTCACTTTAAGCCGGTCTCTGGTTGGATAAAGCTTTTCAGCAGAAATGGACAAGGACCTTTGATTTATTCTGTAGGAACCATGCCGATGCCTGACTTTTAATATTGTGTGACGTTGTTGAAGTTCAAGTTCAACATTAATAGCGATTGAATTACCCTTGTGTCGTGTAATCGCTAGCGGTAAATAAACGTTAATAACTTGAATGACTGATTAAGGATATATGTTACACATCACAAACACATGTAATCGATGGGTTTTGGGGGAAATGAGGTAATTGGTTAGCTTAAATTGCAGTATCTTAGGCGAGCTAATTGACCTGGCTAGCTATAGCGGAATTAACAGTGCTAGCTTTGTGTTTGGTCATATAGCTTCGTAAAAGTTCGGTTAACAAGTCACTTGTGTGTTTAGTTGTATGACTTCGTAAAAGTTCGGTTAACAAGTCAATTGAGCATTAAGCCACCTGACTATAATGGGTCTATTCATATTAGCATGCTAACGTTAGACTTCTTAGCAGCGAGGCTAGCTAGCTACTATGTGTTCCAATGGATTGTTGGTCTAAGCGTCAGCTTCAGTTAAGTCCTACAATAGGACAATACTCTGCAACATTCGTGTACCACATGGACAACTAACCGAGTCAATGTAGACATAGGTTAACAAGTCACTTGTGTGTTTAGTTGTATGACTTCGTAAAAGTTCGGTTAACAAGTCAATTGAGCATTAAGCCACCTGACTATAATGGGTCTATTCATATCAGCATGCTAACGTTAGACTTATTAGCAGCGAGGCTAGCTAGCTACTATGTGTTCCAATGGATTGTTGGTCTAAGCGTTAGCTTCAGTTAAGACCTACGTGTACCACATGAACAACTAAACGAGTCAATGTAGACATATAAAAAGTTGTGTAGATAGCTTTATTCACATAAGCCGTATAACTTCACAAAAATAATAATAATTTAAAGAAAACCGATCGTTTGCATGCCAGGCGATCAACACAACTTCTCAACTTAAAAGTAAAGGTCCTTGTCCATTTCTGCTGAAAAGCTTTATCCAACCAGAGACCGGCTTAAAGTGACGACATCCGGTTTTAATACACTTTCCCTGATCATACAGTTCTCCTACCGACAGCATCTCAAACATAATTTTGAAGTCATTACCTGCTTTTATTGTGCTATCCCACATATCAGAGACGGTGGATGTTTCTCAAATTCAATGCAATATTTTTTTCAGAGTGAAGTGACATCCATCTTGCTACCTCCCATGTACATACAATTCAGAGGGGTCTAAAGAACTATTTAAAATTATATAAATCTTTTTTGATTTCAGAAATCAGGAACGTGGACTTCAGATATGGACATGGGTGCTCTAGCGAGGAATTGTCATCTGTATCTGCCATAGCCATCATTATCATAGCAAAGTTCAAATTGAACTGTTAAAAAAGAAAAGCAGCAGGCATTTTGACTTGACTGACGTGTAAGACTTGATTGTTTTTTGTCCTGTGACACACAGTGTATGGCCTATCGCATTTTAGAAAAGAAAGAAAATTCATCTCCTGACTTTAAAGTTATGCTTTAAAGTAATGTAGCGATCTCAGTCACTATTCATAGAGGGTTTTCCGTAATGATGACTTTATTGCTTAACATGGAGGACACGTAAATCACAGTGACTCCTTATCACAAAACCGCGAGCATCAAGAGGCTCAACAACAAGTTAAGCAGCTTGCACACTGCCCCAACAAACGCCAACATTCTCCAACTAACGCCAACATTCTAAAGTTGGCAGTAGTTGGTTCCTGTCTTTAGAATGTACAGTAAACCAACTGCCAGCTCCACACTGCCCAGACAGTAACAGACTTTTTCCAACTAGCTACTTATTTTTTCAATTGACCGATCGCGAAACTCCTCCCTAGAACGGCCCTCATCCAATCATACCTTAGCAACCGCTACTAAGAGAAGAAGGTCCGACAACTTTGAGGTCTGAGCAGCATGGTGAAACAGTGTGCCTACGGGACTTGTAGCTCTGATACAGAGATTAGAGGGATGCGTCGTTTTCCCCCCGCATTTCCAAAGCCCAAAACACAGGAGGAAAGGTGCCGGCGGTGGATTAAACAGTGTGGGAGGCCCCACTCCCAACTCAATATACCGAAAAACACACATATGTCTGCTCCAAAGTAAATGAAGCTGCTTGCAGATAGCTATCTATCTAGCGAACTACGCTATCGCTAGGTATGATAACTAACTATCTAGTTGAGAGAACATCCCCAAACAGTTATGGTTCATGACAACTTGTATTATTACCACTACACGTACATAACTAGTCTCTCCAACTAAAGTGTTAATGTTAAAATCAAAATGTTAATGTTACCGTCTGTAAAATTGCACGCTGATCTATCCTAGCTAGCGATAGCAAACGCCAGCATTGAACAGAACTTTTAACGAACATTTTGTATTTATGCTTGATACAACATTAAACAACTTTTATCTAACACTTTGTATTTATGCTGCTGGCGTTTGCTATCGCTAGCTAGGATAGCTCAGCGTGCAACTTTACAGACGTAACATTAACATCGCTAGCTAGGATAGCTCAGCTTGCAATTTTACAGACGGTAACATTAACATTTTGATTTTAACATTAACACTATAGTTGGAGAGACTAGCTCGAGCTTAACATACTGTATCAATGTTGAACAAAAGGCCATTATGAAGTTTTTTTAATTTTAATCTTTGTAGCATTTTGTGAATGGGCAACCTACTCCTGAGTATCCCAAGGTATGCATAAGGCACAACCTGAGAGCAATAACCTGGCGATCTGATACAAAGCCATAGCATTACATCAGGATCATCATTTTACACGCAAGTTATCACTACAGTGACTGTGAAATACTTTCAGCAACATGCACACACATCCCTTGAACAATAACGTTACTAGCAGCTATCCACACTGGTACGTTACTGTACCGTTCTCTAGATTGTCACCATCCTAGCTAGCTACCTCCAGAGTCTCTCGCCAGAGACGGAATAAATAATAAGAATGAAGAATCGTTGTAGGTTATTAGCTAGCTTGAAATATTATATACAGATCTTACCCAGTGGTGAAATAACATGACTAGTCTACAAGGCTGTGCTGGTTGCATTTAATTAAGAGGTCGTGGGGTTTCTCATTTTTTTCATTGAGACCTGTATGCATTTGCTTCGATTATTGTTGTGTCCACTTCGTTGTTGATCTTAATATTTTGGGTATATCCTTCCACTGCATATTGCAGTCCCTTTTGCCTTGATCTGGAGGATATCGTGGAGGTATTACTCCAAAAATCATCACTCACACTGACAGCTATAGCGCTTGTCCCCGTACTCGCCATGGCTTTTGGCTTGACAGTTCCGGGAATTGTGTCGGACATAGCAACAGTAACTAAGGGGGCGGGGCCCTGGCGATCGGTCAATTGTGTGTTAAATTATTTTAAGATGGATGAGGTTGATACCTAGATTAACGTTTGCTTGTCAAAACATATTTGGAAAACAAGTAAACGTTAATTTGTAATAGACCATTATACAGTCGTATGAAAAAGTTCGGCCACAACTGATAATTTTCATTATTTTTATGTATTAATTGTTGGGCGTTTGGATCAGCAACTTCTTTGTCATATATATAATACTTCATGGACAAAGTACTATTTCAGCAGTTAAATAAGGTTTATTGGATAAACAGAAAATATGCCATATGCATCTTAACAGAATTAGACAGGTGCATACATTTAGACACCCACATCAATATTTACTACAGCCTCCTTTTGTAAAAAATAACAGCCTCTAGACGCTTCCTATTGCCTCTGATGAGTGTCTGGTTTCTGGATGAAGGTATTTTGGACCATTCCTCCTTACAAAACATCTCCAGTTCAGTTAGGCTTCAAATCATCCCATAGATTTTCGATAATATTCAAGTCTGGGGACTGGGATGGCCATTCCAGGAGATTATACTTGTTCCACTGCATAAATGCCTTGGTAGATTTGGAGCCATTTTTTGCGCCGTTTTCTTGCTGGAACACCCAACTCCCGCGTAACTTCAACTTTGTGACATATTCTTGAACATTATTTTCAGGAGTTTGCTGGTATTGGGTTGAATCCACGCAACCCTCAACTTTAACAAGATTCCCAGTACCTGCACTAGCCTCACAGGCCCACAGCATGATGGACCCCCCACCCAATTTTACTGTGGGCAGCAAGTGTTTTTCTTGGAATGCTGTGTTCTTTTGCCGCCATGCCGCCATCTTGTTGTGACCAAATAGCTCAATCTTTGTCTTATCAGTCCACAGCACTTTGTTTTAAAATGAATCGAGCTTGTTCAAATGTGCTTTTGTATAGCTCAAGGGAGCTTGTTTGTGGCGTGTGTCCAGAAATGGCTTCTTCCACATCACTCTCTCATACAGCTGTTCTTTGTGCAAGGTGCGCTGAATTGTTGAGCGATGCACTTTGGAGGTGGTATGATGGTAGTCTTTGACCATTCTGACCATCCTTTGCCTTTGCCTCCGATATTTTTCTTGTCCTGCCACTTCTGGCCTTAACAAGAACTGTGCCTGTGGCCTTCCATTTCTTGATTACATTCCTCACAGTGGAAACTGACAACAGAAACCTCTGGGATAACTTTTTGTAGCCTTCCCCTAAAACACAAAGCTAAACAATCTTTGTTTTCAGATCATTTGACAGTTGTTTTGAGGCCCACATGATGCCACTCTTCAGAGGAGATTCAAAGAGAAGCACAACTTGCAATTTGTGGTGCAATTATTCAGTATTGAGTAGTTACAGGTATTCAAATCAGCAAAATGATTAGGGTGCCTAAATATTTGCACAGCCTATTTTTCACATTTGATTTCATTTCACACAACTAAACACTGCTACACTAAATATCTTTGTCTGGAAAACACCCCAGTACTCAGTGTTAACTAGAAAATGAACAATATACCACTGTGAGTAAATTATCATGCAGCCTCAGAGGGGTGCCAAAACTTTTTCATACAACAGTATGTAAAAGCAGGCGGCGTGCATATTAATATTTCGAAAACCAACGCGGTAAGTGGAACGAAGTGGGAGTGGCCGATAGCTAACATAAGTGCAAACGTACTCCTGTAAAGTGTCACCGTAAACATTAATATTAATATTTAGAAACACGTTTTCTTGCAGTGTTAAACGAGTCGTAGAAGTTGAAATACCGGTAGACCAGTGTTTCTCAAACTTTTTCAGACCAAGGACCACTTAACTAATAAAAAAAAACTTGCGGACCACCTAACTAAATAGTATATCTCCGGAACAACAGGCCTCCTACCCAGACCTGGCGCCAGACAATTGTTAGCGGCACATGATTTTCGCGGGTGGGCTCTCCTTTTTTACATACTGATAGGCTAGTTATATAGATATGACAAGCTCTAGGCAAAGCATCTGGAACCCTGCTCCATGCGTGACTTGGTTATGTTACAAACTATAGTTCGCTCACAGCCTCATGCTCCCATCACACACTCAGACACGCCAATGTATCACACAACACAACCAATAAACACAACGATGCGCATACCGACCACACCACCGCATTAATTCACTACCAACAGAATGCTAGCCGACTGGCATTAATATAGGCATCCTAGTAGTCAACTTTTCATAATTAAGATTTGTAAATTATCTAATGTCACACAACACAGAATATAGTTATCATCTTGCTGTCTCCGCAGCGGGAGAAAAAAACGCTGTTTGAATGCAGCTCCGCGGCGTGATGATGCCAACTGCGGCTGAACCATCTCGCCGTTGCACCTTCTCCTACTGTCTGTGTCAGGGGCTTTCTCATTTAATTTAATTTTCATTGTCCCCGTCTTAAACCACCAATCCATGACCTTGTTAATAGATTAGGCAACTCTTTAATAGATTTGGCTGCTACTGACTGTGTTCTCTTCGTTCTGAGTTGTATGTTAGAAATGTCGCAATAATTTACTTTTGGCCGTCGCGGACCATTACGGGGCACTGGCGGCCAACCAGTGGTCCGCGGACCACACTTTGAGAACGACTGGTTTAAAACAAGCAAGCTAACTACCTAAAAGGCATGCCCTAAAACCTTGCCAACAACAGCCATGTTGGCACTGATACGCGCTTGGCGTCTTGGCGATGTATTTGACATTGTGCTGTGAAAGCTTCTGCCGTCCCACAACTTACAACTGAACTATGTGGTGCATAGCCTGGGCGGCTAGTGAGAACGATAGTTGTTTCTGTCCTTCATATGACCATATAGAATCAACATCAGTGTGACCATGATACCAAAATCAGTTTCCCCATAAAACCACAATTGAAATGTAGAAAAGCACTGCATAATGTTGCTTTAAATTCAATATTAACCTAGACTTTCGGATTCCATTGTAAAAACCCATCGGATATTTGTCCAAGGAACCCGTCTCTAAAATGCTATCGCTAGCTAGCACGTTAGATAACGTTATCTGAGCAGCCCTATGCTAACAGACTAGAGTGGACTTAATTTCATTGTTAGTGGTCTTTAATTAATTATATGGCTAAACAAACATAAACGTCTACACGAAATACAAACACAACTTAGCCTGTGTCTTATATTTCAAGATCATGTTATGTAATTAGCCAGCTATGCTATATACCTGTTAACCTTAATTTAATGTACCAATCCTAACGTTAATTGGCGAGGTTAGCTATCCCAGCCAAGTCAGCCTTAACATCAGCTAATAACTTCTGTTAAACTTTAGTAAACGTTAGTTTCGCTAAACAGAGGAAGAAGTGCATAAACTGTTTCAGTCACCAACACCATAGAATAAAGTAGGTTCAAATTACCTTCAGGGAACTGGTATCTAAAATGTAGTCAGGAATGTGTTTAAGCTTCTGCCTTTTTAGGAAGAGACCATTAGGTAACGTTAAATTATAATCAGGAATGGTATCTGCCATAGCCATTTGCTAGTCCCAAATTGACTGTTCTTCCTCTAAAAAAGGTGACTAACGTTACCCTCAAACTGTTACCTAGGATACCTAATAGTTTTTTTTTTCTTTCAAGTGGCAACTACCACCATATCGCGTGCACATTGCGACATACTTCAACAACCAGTCAAATCGGGAGACAGGTGAGAAGTTTTAAAAATGAACAGAGAAACGGCGGCAGCAATGGATTACAAATCGTTGTCTTGAAGGTACAGTCCGTGATTCTAATCCAATACAATTGTTTTCAAATTCAAGTAATTGCTCCATGTTGTGTCTCTACTTTACTAGGATACTGAATTATGCAGAGTGTATCTGTATGCATTGTGCTATCTAGGCTATGGACTTTTATGAAGTGACCTCTTGCTTTGTATTTTGTATGCAGTTAGGCTATGTGTAGGCTGCATGTTGCTGTATATTTTGTACTGCATTTGTAATAATAATAATAATAATAATAATAAACGCTAGTCATCATTGCACACTTCAGTCTTTTTTCAGTCCTGTAAGGTTAAGGTGATCAGGCCAGTTTAAAGACAATATTGCAAATCTTCAAGGTAGCCTTCTTCATCAAAAAAATAGGCTAAATAATAGTAGCCTATTTATTCAGTAGCACACACTTCAGCAAATCAAGTAGCCTTGGCTAGGCTTACAGTTTACTTGATTTGGTTGAGAAAAGTAGGCCTTATCTAAAATTCAATAATAGGCTATTTAGTTCAGACAAGTTAATAGGACAAGAAATAAAATGTGAGTTAATTTTACTCAATATGCAGGTATCATATATATAATGGCAGAGCTTGTAGCACAGGGTTAAGCAGTTTAAGTGCAGTTTACTTTATTTTAATGGTTATTTTAACTTGTAGCTTAAGCTTGTACCACAAACTTAAGCAAACTAAAGCCGTTTAAGTGTAGTTGGCTAGATTTCATTGAGTTTGTTTTTTCACCCAAAAAGTTAATAATAGTCAGTTTAGACAAGTAAACTCAACAAAAAACAAAAACTGAGTCCAATGAATTGTATATTTTCAGTAAGGACAGTTGTTACGTTTTACAGTGCACATTGTTTCATCTTATCAATGTTTTCATGTTAACGTTACATGTACGTTACAATAAAGTGTAATTGTGGTGTCTGAAAACATTAGTGGTAAGCCTCTCAGCTAGCTCAGAAGTTGGAGTACTTGAATGAAGCTCTACAGTGGTTTATTTGCCCCACCTAAGTTCATGTAACATGTAAACAACAATCTGTGTTGATATAGACACTAATGGTCGCTCGGACATCTTTTAACCATATAAATGTTTTCATGCTACATGAAGCCTTAAGGTTCCGCCATCTTGGTCAGACTTTTGAGTTACTCACGCTTCAACTAGAGAATGTCACGTACCAAACACCACACACTGAATGATTGGTTCTCACATGGTTCTTATTTGCATTAAGTTGGGGATTCACCATATCAATTCCACTTGCTTTGCAGGATTCATTCCCATTTCTCCCCATTCAAAGCGAGCTTTGCCCCTCTTCAACCTGAATGAGGGCAAAGAGAAATCCTTTGCAATGGAAGTGTACTGTCAGACTTGCATTGGCATTAATTATGGGGAAATGGAAATGTTATTAGCCTTTACACACCAAGAATGCAATTCGGTATTCAGATTTGTCCTTCTTTGTTGCATGCAAAAATAATTACCATTTCAGGGTTCCACTGATAGAATGACAAGCAGAAAAAGCTGGCAAAATGGATGAGCAGCTTATTGATCTTGTTGCCCAACACCCCGTCTTATATGACTAAAGTAATACAGAGTATTTAGACTCTTAGAGCTCAACACTCCACAGTCCAAAGCCTGTCTGACTCTTTGAGGTAGTCTGACATGCCTTGATATTTTTGTATATTTCACCAAACTAAAAACATTGATGTCATATGGTTACATTGGTTAATGGGTAAGTGCCATATATGGTTATATTTTAGAAAACCTCATTAATAATAACGTAGGAATGTAGTAAATCAAATACCTAACATACCCTTACAAAAACCTACTTTCAGAGGTGCTCAGACTTAATTTTTTTTTTTTTTTAAACGTTGTAAAGATTTCTGGCCAAGACTTTTGAACCTTGTAAACAATACATTAGCTACACATAGGTGATTTCAGCATTCAGAAATTGTATGTGGTTTCAGTACTAAACATTAGTAACTTCAGAGTAACATTTTCTTCTCCAAAACCAATTCAATTTTATTTATATAGCGCAGAACAATAAAATTGTCTCAAGGCGCTTTACAGAGCCCAGAGCCTGGACCCCCTTAGAGCAAGCACAATGGCAACAGGGGCAAGGAAAAACTCCCTGTTAATCAGGAAGGAACCTTAAGCAGAACCACGCCACATAAGGGAGGACCCATCTGCCTGAGGTTGGCCAGGAGGAGATAGGAAGGGGGGATGGTTGTGTGGCAGAAGGGGAAGGGAAACAACAAGCGTTGTTCACAGCATGCATTTGGTAGATGTACATAATATACATGATACATAGAAAAACAGCTTAGTAGTGTGCTCATAGGGTTACTGCTACAGGGGTAAGGAGAGTAGGGACAGAAAAAACATGTTGGTAGTGGCAATAATACACTGCTCAAAAAAATTAAAGGAACACTTTGAAAACAGTTCTCAATGTGAAAAAAAAATATTTTGGATATCTATACTGATATGGACAGTTTAGTGTCTTAGGAACGAAAGGATGCCACATCTTTTGATGGAAATAAAAGTTTTAAGCCTACAGAAGGCTTAATTTTATGGACACCCCGAAAATCAAAGTGAAAAAATGATGTGGCAGGCTAGTCCATTTTGCCAAAATTCAATTTGTGCAACTCAAAATGTTTCTCAATATCTTGTGTGGCCCCCACGTGCTTGTATGCATGCTTGACAACGTCGCGCCATGCTCCTAATGAGACGACGGATGGTGTCTTGTGGGATATCCTCCCAAATCTGTTTAAGGGCATCAGTGAGATCCTGTAAAGTCTGAGGAGCAACCTGGCGGCGTCTGATGGACCGAAACATAATGTCCCAGAGGTGTTCTATCGGTTTAGGTCAGGTGATCTTGAGGGCCATTCAATTGTATAAATTCCTTCATCCTCCAGGTACTGCCTGCATACTCTTGCCACATGAGGCCGGGCATTGTCGTGCATCAGGAGGAACCCAGGACCTACTGCACCAGCGTAGGGTCTGACCATGGGTTCAAGGATTTCATCCCGATACCTAATGGCAGTCAGACTGCTGTTCTCTAGCCTGTAGAGGTCTGTGCGTCCCTCCATGGATATGTCTCCCCAGACCATCACTGACCCACCACCAAACCGGTCATGCTGAACGATGTTGCAGGCAGCATAGCGTTCTCCTTGGCTTCTCCAGACCCTTTCACGTCTAATACAGTGCTCAACCTGTTCCTCCTTGTGCAAAACAGCAGATATCGGTCCTGCTGATGGGTTGAGGATAGAGCATGGATCGGGCCGAATTTTTCTGTCCGAGCCCGACCCGCGTCCGACAGAGTAGTGCCCGAGCCCGGCCCGAGTCCGACAGCCATTCAAATATTTCGTCCAAACCCGACCCGAGACCGACGGAATCAATGTCTCAACTGTTCATACTAATGCCACATTTACGTACGCTTTTTATGAATAGCCTGGCTTTATTAAACTCGGGCATCAACAGATAAATGCTCGCTCACACAAACAAGCGCCGTCAAACGCACAAGCGTGCACAAGAAGGCCAATAAGCATGTTTAAATTAAATGATTCACATTGCAAGACCGTGTTGTAAAATGGTGCAGCTCCTTTAAGAGCAGCACGTACAGGGTTGGTGTGGTAGAGCTAGAGAGAGAGAACGGTGACACTTATGAATAGTTTGGATGTAGCTAGCGACAGAAGCTAAAAACCGTATGTGCTGTAACAATGTTAACCAGTGTGTGAAGAATACATCCTCAGAAAGAATATAGTGGGCATTTATTTACTAACCAGCAGCAGACGGAAAGGAACGGGAATTAACCCCGAAGTTAAGAACATGTAATACTTCGGCCCTGGAGAATTGAACTAAGTGTGAAAGAAATATGCTATATAATTATTATCATGAAGTTGATATTATGTTGTTAAATGGAAGTCTAAGCTGTTCCTTTGTTCTGATGAGAGGAATTCTGAGTTTGTGAGAGATGTTAAACTCAGACCTGTCATTTGATGTTTAGGGTAGGACTGAATTAGGAGACCATGTGTTTATGTGAACTCATTCTGGACTGTTGTGTTAAAGTCTGGGTTTGGGGGTCTTAGGTAAACATTCTTATCTCTGGGAACCAAGGACGAGATGGTACAAGATGGGAGTGTTTTCCTGTATGAACTGTGAACATCTTCTGTGAATATAAAGTCTGTTACATTTTACCAGAGAGTCAGTGATGGGCTGAACAGCGTTCTGAAACACTGCACTCCTCTTGGAGGAGTGTATGTTGATGAGCGGGCTGAAACCATGCACTCCTCTTTGCCAGAGTAAAAGTTTGTTATTTATTATATTCTTGGTTGTGTGAGTCTTAATTCTGAGGTTTAATACAGTCCTGATAAAGAGGGAAAAATTCCCTGACATTGAGCATTGAGTCTCCCCTGCAATCTCCAACTAGCCTACGGTCAGAGACAGACAGCAGGAAAGGTTAACAAACGGAATGAAATAGCCTACACATTACACACGCTATGCCTGAATAAAACTCACGTTATACACCAAAGGAGGCACAACAGACAAGTCTTACCATTGAAGATCTTTTTTTTTTCTTGCACTCCAACGTTCGTTATAAAACTATCTACATAGTCCAACCATCGAGGTTTAATCCATGTTGTTGTGGAGAAAGAGGATTGCATCAATCATATTTCATTAAAACTTCACACTTACATTGGACATATCCAACAGCCTAATTAGAATCCGCATCGACTACTAATCAGAAATATCTCCATACAGTAGATTTCCCTTCGTTTAGTATAGTTTTAAACTCTCCAGATGACCGTGATGCCATTTTGCCACCTGTAATCGCGTTGTCACAGCTAGGACATAAACAAATTCCCGCCACGGGAAGAAGGCTGTTATCCTAAATGTGATTTATTTTATTCTCAAAAACGAACTTCTGCATTATGTGAGGCAGACACGTTGACTTCACTATTTATTAAGATATTTGAAATATGGAATGTTCAATGCCTTATCGCGCTGATGTGTCCGAGCCAGATTATAATTCCTAAATATTTGTCCGAACCCGGCCCGACCGGTCGGGTCCCGTCGGTTTCCAACGGGCTCGGGTCGGGTATCCATCCTCTAGTTGAGGACCTTCTACGGCCCTGTCCAGCTCTCCTAGAATAACTGCTTGTCTCCTGAAATCACCTCCATGTTCTGGAGATTGTGCCTGGAGACACATCAAATCTCCTTGCAACGGCACGAGTGGATGTGCCATCCTGGAGGAGTTGGACAATCTGTGCAACTTCTGTAGGGTTAAGAAATCGCCTCATGCTCCCAGTAGTGATAATGACTATAGCTAAAGCCAACACTAGTGGAAAACCAGTCAAAGAGATCAAGAGGGAGAAACTTGAAATGGCCTCCACATGCAAAACCAGTCCTGTTTTGGGGGTCGTCTCATTGTTGCCCCTCTAATTCACCTCTTGTTAATTCCATCAACACCAATCTAGCTGAAACTGATTAACAACCCCCTCTGGTACTTTACTGACCAGATCGTTATCAGAGAAGTGCAATTGAATTCATGCCATACCCTGATACAAAATTGTTCCTTACATTTTTTTGAGCAGTGTATATATTGCATATAAATGCTAGCATAGGGTATGGGGTCGAGTAAGTGTACGGCAGTACGGTGGTGATGGGTGCATGTGGGCCGAGGGTTTCTACAGGTAGATTGGGTGGAGAGACTACAGCAGCGTCCCATAGCGAAAATAGTCTAGACTAGGAGAGGAAAAAAGACAGAGTGAGTGTGAGTTTGGCTGTCCATATGCGTACATGAGGAGTAGTGGTGGTGAGGAGCAATGTTTCCACATCCATCAGCAATTGGATCATGCTATAAGGGAGAGAAAACATGTTTATTAGTAGACATCAATTTGGGAAACAGATAAGAGATACTTTTAGGTAGTCAATTAACAGTAGGCAATATGGTCATTGTATCAGTATTAATGTAGGCATTAGCAATGTGATGTAAGGAAAGGGAGAGAGAGGCTGCCTTGGTAGGTTTATTGGAATATCAGACCTGCCAACATTGGAAAATGTGTTTGAGTACCACCCCTGGGTGGGGGTGCGACGCGGCGGGGGTTCGGTGTCAGATCATGTAAGTGCGCAAATAACACAATACTAGGGCTGAACGATTTGGGAAAATAATCTAATTGCGATTTTTTTACCAAAATATTGCGATTGCGATTTAATATGCGATATTTTTTTTTTATCCTCTTTTTTAACCAACAAAACGTAATGAATGATTTAAATATGACCAACACAATATTAGATACATTTAGTGTAAAATATTCTTTCCCACATTTTACAGTTTTATTTAACTGCTCATTACAGAAACAAGAACAACAAATCAGTGGCTTTGCCACTGTGCATTTAAGTAATAAAAAAAAGTAATTTTAAGTATAAACACTAGGCATGCACTTTTTAAACACTGTGTGCAAAATGTACCATCTTAAAAAAATATATTTTTTTTTTAGACCACGTTTTTTAATCGTGAACGTTGCGGTTAGAAAATCGCGTTCTATCATATCGCGATTAAATCGCAAATGCAAATAATCGTTCAGCCCTACACAATACACATTATATATTTTGAAAAGACACCTAATATATTTTCAGAACAGAAATTGGTCTACCTGAGAATGGAGGTAACTCTTGGAGGTAACGTAATCATTATGAAATGATAAATACAAATATTAAATAAACTGGGAAAATGATAGCAGCAAAATCCTCCATACAGGACTTCCTCAGTTTGCTCCAAGATTTTCAAACACTTGCAGTCTTTGCAGTAGAATTGGCTGCATAAGTAGCAGACCTGGCCTTTCTTAGCAATGTGTCACTGAAGCTCTCCATGTAGCCCACCTTTTCTGGTGACAAGGGAGCTAAGCATCTCTGTGCTAAGGCTGGCACGGTACTTAGTCTTGTTTTTTGTCACCAAACTGAAGACTCTTTCACAGTCTGCGTTACTGTGAAAAATGACAAGGACACCAAGCATGACAGAAGAAAGGCTTGCGAAAATGTTTCTTCCTCCTGTTGCCATCATACCCAGTTCTCTCCAAGCTTCATCAGACTCTTTATGAGGATACCATCATCCAAGGTTGTGGATTGAAACAGTCGAAATCCTCTTCAACAGCATCCACTGTGACTCCCTTGGGCACCAAGCAGGGGAACCTCTCCATGAAATACCTAGAGAGGAAAAGGTGACAGTTTGGCGTCTACTTATGTCAGCCACTGCAGCATGTTGCAGTAGTTCATCCCCATAGGGAAACTTGGAGACCATGTAATCAACTGCTGTTGTGAAATATTTCCTCACATCGCTGAAGAATCCTTCTAGCTGAAGGTTATCCTGACTTCTGATGAATGCATGTGTCTCATGGCCAATGGACAACTCGTCATCAGGCAGCTGGTATGCTCTCTTTTTGTAAAGAGTGGGCTGACATCCTCTCTTTATCTCGTCCATCATTTTCATCACATATTCTGGGCAAGCAAGAGTTTTTGAAGCTGAAGCTCTAACCCTAACCTTATACACGGTTCTTCCCTCTGAAATTTTGATTTGCAGTTTCAAACAATGGAATGGCCCGTTTTAAAAACAGAGCATATAGCTTTGACTGTGGATCAGTCAAGAATTTGTAAACCTTCTTTGGTTTTGTCAACTCTGTATTTTCTTCTTTCTTTTCTTTCTCTGCCTTTTTGTGCTTTTCTTCTGCTTTTCACCCACCTCTGTCTGCTTAAAAACTAATGAATTAAGGTCAAACACTTTTGGTTTGGCTTGGGCTGACTTTGTGGGGTTGGATGCTGCCTTTGGTTGTATGGGAGTGGCGTGGGCTGCCTTTAGTTGTATGGGAGTGGCGTGGGCTGCCTTTGGTTGTTTGGGTTTGGCAAATGCTACCTTTGCTTGTGTGGGAATGGCAGATGCTGCCTTTGACTGTATGGGAGTGGCGAATGCTACCTTTGGCTGTCTTGAGTTGACTGGTAAGGACGTGTTTCCACCTTTTGACTTGCTGCTGCTTGCTGTAAGAGTGGACGAGGATGTGGGGGCAGCTGGGGTTGTAAGAAAACGAGCTGAGGAGTTTAGTGGCATTGGCTGCTTCTTCGTCCCTGCTGCTTCCTCTGAAAAAAACACGGTCAGGGGTTCCCACTGCTGAAGTAGGCAATTCACACATTGGCCAAGGGATAGCCACCTTGTTGAGCACAATTTAAGAGTTTTTCTGACCTCGACATCACACATCATTTGGACATTACAGAGCACAGCTTTCCTCTTACTGCTCTTGTCCAGGTAGTAATACATTGTTATGAGCATGTCCTCAATGTCAATTTGTAGCTGTCTTGCAGCCTTCTCAGCAGCAATATGCATCAGGTGGCATGCACCATGTATATCTGGAGATTTTTGGCTTTGATAAAGCCTGCAACTCCCCTTTTTAAGCCCTGCATTACTGATGCATTGTCAGCCCTAAAGCTGACACAGCTGCTCCATGGTATTATCAGTGGTGTAGTCCAGGGTATACGTAGGTATACGGAGTATACCCACTTATTTTTTCAGTCAGCATTGCGTATACTCACTTCTCAAAACAGGGCGTTTACCTGTGCTGTATGGGCTGCTTTAAAGAATTGCAAAATTAAGAGTATACCCACTTCTCCAGGGACCACTACACCACTGAGTATTCCCCTTTTGCTTAGCTCGTGGTCAACAAGATCATAAATGCCCTCCCCAGTAGAGCTCCTGCACTCGACAAGTTTCAGCAGCACAACAATAATCTTGCCCACGCTTGGATCAAAGACTCGGACAACCAAAGGATAAAGTTTGGCATCATCCATGTCCGTGCTGCCATCAGTTGCTATGCTGTATGGGGATTAGGTCATAAGGTTGGTGATGGTCTGTTCATCATTTACCAACAGCGTATTGACTATGGCTGCAGTCATCGTTCTTGCACAGCCGTACTGCTTGGCTATTTGGCTATCAGGGAACATTTTCCGAAATAATGGCTGTGCATGTTATACACATATATAATCATACCATATATATATATATTTGTATCCCTAGTATGAGTATATATATATATATATATATATATATATATATATATATGTGTGTGTGTGTGTGTGAATAGATGTAGTACATACATATAGAATCTTTGATATTCTGAAGAAAAGAAACAAATATCAGTTTATAAATAACTTAAGGTCTTTATTGAATTGTACACAATGAACAATACATGGAGGGGAGGACATTAAAGACAAAGGAGCTCCAAAACAATCAGGAACGTGGCAGATGAAATCATACGTATGCGAATAGAACTTTTAAAGGACCCATCGTATGCCCATTTTACCACAAGTTGATATGGTTCCTTGGGGTCTTAATGAAATGTCTGTAACATATTTTGGTCAAAATACCACAAGGATCATTATTAATGGCATCCTTTTTACCCTGCCAAACACAGCCATTCTGTCAGCGAGCTGTTTTGAGCGCCTATGCTAATGAGCCAGCTAACCCCTCCTCTACGGTTTTGGGCTACTCATTCTAACCTTTTAGTTTTTAGCTACTCATTCTAACCAAGTTTAGTTTTGTAAAATATGGCGACTGGATACGAGATTGTTCAGACCCTGAACAAGAAGAGGCTCCCAAACAAGTTCGAGAATTTAGGGTACAACAGGACGTTTCTGAATGGTAAGTACACTTTGTTACTTCACTTGTTTTTACTTTGGCTAAGGTCATACGGTCTAGTCGGTGACGAGAACATCGCAATGCTAGATAATAGTGTGTGCATGTACGAGTATGTCACAAATACAGTGTGTTTATGTAAGTTACTGTTTGTGAAAAGTGTTTATGTAAATGCAAGTAACGGGAACGCCATTATGCCTGCTACACGAGTAAAGCTCCAGCTGTAAAGTAAAATGTTATCTGACAACAGTAATGGACCAAGCAGGTTGTAGTGGCTAAAGTGGCTTCCCTTCTTGTTATCAGGAATTCATTTTCAACATATTCATTCACTTAACCACTCTAGACGGAAAGAACGAGTCTCTACGCGTGTTTAGTGCGTTTAACAACGGTAGAAAACAGTGTTTTCGCTCCGTCTTTATTGAACAATGAAATAAATCGCACAGTTCTTATACATTCCATCAATGCGCGAGCAGACTACGTCGTAGCTCACTACCACGCGCACTCCAAAGCAACTCTTATGTCCCATGCATATCTGGTTATTCTAAGCAATGCATGTACACTAAACATATATTAAACTGAAATGCAAAACTATAAAATACAATTATGCAATCATTATAATGAGCAATCACTAAATATGAATCTAAACAACATAATATCTTAATCTGAGTCTAAATTACAATGTGGAAAATGGCACTAACACAGATGTAGAACATAACGTAACGTGTTTACCTCTGTTTATTAGCGTTCAAACATTGTTTTCTCATTATATCGTTGTATTTGTCAACTTGTGTCTGTAATTGTAACACAACATTCAAATACACTTCACCTGCAATGTTGTCACTTTTTAAAACTCTTTATCTATACAGGCGTATTTGTGCCAAGTGTGAGCAAATGCCTACAGAGCCTGAGAATGGATGCTGCAGGGAGATGCCACAGGTAAAATTATTTCTGAATGACATGGTAATTATGCAGTCATCTTGTTTTATATTCCATGATACTTACACTTTCAATATTCAAGGTAACAAGAAGACTACTGCAGCTTCCAAACCAACCAACGTGCATCATCCGGGACTTTTAGCTGTGTGATTGAATGTGTTCTCACTACAGAATGCATTCAACATCTATAGAGCAGACTATGGGCCTTATGTCTAAGGGGAATATAGCAGTAAGTTGTTTTGTTTTTTATGCATATGAGTCATCAGTGATATCTGCAATACAAATATAACTGGGGAAGAAAATACAATAAATTAATCTTCCCTCTGTCTTACTTTGCTTACTGCTCATCTTGCATGTGTCAACTGTTGACATGTTACATACCAAAACTGTTTCTATAGACTTGCTTCAAAGAATGCCACAGCGCTTTTTAAACATAGTTAATAAATGTACTGGCTAGTACATGGGTAATAAATACAAAAAAGACCAATTATAATAAAAACATTGATTACAAAATCACACTTTGTGCCATCAGTAGCCATACTGTTAACAAAGGAAGACTCAATAGATGTGTGTCACCATTTATTCTCTAAATACAATGTAAACTTTGCTCAGACGTTACAGGTATTTGGTGTACAGAAGCTTTGTTAGCTGGTCTTGGGGCTTTCTGGGACGGAGAATCTGGGTGGTCCTGCTCTCCTGCTCCAGATGCTGCTTTGGAGGATCTGTCTGACAGGCCACATGATGTAGCCTAGGACACTGTTCAGATGTTCTTCCTTAACCACAAGAGCAGCAATGTTATTCATGTTTTTTCCTGAATGTAATAAAAGGAAAATACTCCATACTGTAAATAAAATGTCATCTCACTGACCATTATCCTTGCACTGCAATGCATGAAACATGAACTAAAAGCCAATACATCTCTAGCATTTGAAGAAATGTTGTATTCCATTACACCTAATATCAGTTTCACAACACAGAAAAGTAGGTACAATAACATTGGCATACTACCAACCCGGCATTTTTCTCATAAATCATTATGAAATAATCATACAGTGAACAGTATTTTTAACTTGTGCTGTACTATACACAAAACCCTCAAATGCCCCACATTGACAAACTGTTTTGGTAACTGCAGGTGAGTCTAAGCTGCTTATCAAGTCGTTTATGAATGATGCCTTTTTAGTGCGAGAATTCTCTAACCTTAACAACGGGAATCATACATTTTAGCGATACATTATTATCCGTTGGTTATCAACTACTATTATTAGCTATGATACTGTCTTGAGCAATCTACAGCGCTGTGATATGTTGTGCTGTTGGACGTGACAACAGACGCCAAAGAAACCTAGATGTACAATTGATACAATCGTGAATAATTGCTGTGTCTTCTCTCTGCAGCTAAACTCTCCTGAGCAAGCTAGAGTGCTAATAGCTAGCGAGCTGTATAGCTCTTTTCTATGGGCTTTAGCTACAACTCGTTAGCCCATATTGACACTCTTGCTTGCTCAGGAGATTAGTTTTGATAAGACACAGCACTTATTCACGATTGTATCAATTAACCACCACTAAAATGTAGCGCCCCCTAGTGTACAGCTGACTACGCCACCCCTTGATCTCAATTTGTCTGTGCTAAGGCCAGAGCAAGGGGAACTCTGTCTCAATAATCCGTACAGACACAGGTTCTTGGAAAAGTATGAAAATAGTCTTTTTTATTAATACATGGTATTAAAGTGCTGGTTTGGTTGGTCGACAGTAAAATAAATAACAAGGGAATACAGTGGGGAATCGCCAAGCTAACGGCACAGGAGCCAGAGAAGACAATGAGAACCACAACTAGAAGGGTTAGGGTCCCAATCACACGTGATCACTGTCTATAGACACACTGCAACTAAATGTCACTCTGATAAACTTAATTTAAGGACTTAAGACTTCATGCTTCACAGCAACTTCCTGTCACACGTCTAAGCTACACATTAAGTGCAAGAGGGGGAACTAGGGAGATTGCCTTCTCAAAAGGGCCCTGTATGCTACCCTGGCTCCACCACCACCGAGGCTGGCTACACGAGAGGGAGGGGGGACAAAACAAAGGAATAAAGAAACCACTCTAGCCTGTGATGTACAATAACTGCACTCTCACTACATTACTCGTTACAATCAACAGGCTAGAGGAAAAACAAACCAAAATCTAGTTAAACAATAATCACCACCACAATCATACGTGTAGAGAACAGCAACAGCAACACTCCAAATGCTGGTTGCAGTTAAACAGTCTAAAAACATAAACAGACAATTAATACCGGTTGAATCACATTCCATTGGCAATACAATTCATGATCTAGATTTATTCATCACAACAAACAGGATAAAGATGCCACATGACAAAGTGGTCAATATAAAAGGCAGGCCTACTATTAAATCGCTATAAAGCGACCAGGGAAATAGCATCTATGCACATTCCTCCGGGCAAATGAGCTACACCACTACGGCAGAGCATAACTCAGAGACGTACCTGCCGCTCACGTTTACCGGATGCAAGGAACGCTACGTTTATCGCAGGTACCCACGACAGCCACAATACCAGCGGGTGCTGGGTGAAAACAAAATACACATCATATTACAATCTGTCAGTTAAAAACAGTGTACAACAACGGTTATGCTTGCCGTTACATTATCGTACCTTGTCCATGGAAATGATCACGCAAAACACTGGTACACCGCGGTTCAATCAGCGTCTGCTTCCCCATACACACTATTGAAACAAACATTTCTTAGCATGCTAACCCGCAGTGAATCAGAATCAAGGAAAACCGCTTTGACATACCTTCGTAGTTCGAGACAGCCACCCCATCATTGCTTCCTCACACCAGTGCCAGCAGCAGAGTGATAACATTACCGGCATAAGGACCCAGGTGTCTATATATATATACACGCCTACCTCTACGGCATTTAGGTGGCCTACCAGATGCCTACTCCACCCCCCAATTAGTGACGTGATTGGCACTGGGAAGAGAGCGCACAAAGGAGAGAGAGACTAATGGAGCCTAGTCCTAACCTGGTGCCCAGGCTACAAAAATAACACGGTTCATAAATCACTGTTTGAATTAGTCCCCCTACAACATGCTAACATCTTTAACCACCACACTGAATGGGCAAGTAACAGAATTATTTTTAAAAATACTTACATTTCCCTCGCCTGAAGTTCATTCAGGGACATTGCCTTCAAATATGAATTCAATCCATTTCGCTCGTGTCTTCTGAGGCTGGAACGTGATGTAGAGATCTGTGCAGCCCACCACAGCGCATCTTGAGTACTTAGTTTGCTTCATGCTGCTAGCTAGCTAGCTATTCAAAGTATATCTGAGCTTTGCAATAATGGCTTGCGCTCTGGCAAATATGTAATGAGTGTGTGGGGGGGGGGGGCCAAGGCCATGTAGGGAACCTCCCAATGTGTTGTGACAGGCCAACACACGGGAATCTCATTCGCAGACTCAATCATGACGTTTCTGACCTAGAGGAACCATAACAAAGATCGCCAATGGTTTTTTTCCAGCGTTTTTGGGTTGGTAGACACGCCAGATACCCAAATGAACGTGTAGAAGCACTAAAAAAGTGGAATTTTCATAATATGGCACCTTTAAGTTTCAGGTGTTGCGTAGCAACTCATTACTTGCTGACTTCAAATTACAATGAGTCTGTTATGTTAAATGACCGGACTACTTGCGGGATGATATAAAAGATGTGAATTAGAAGCAAAAAACCTGTTGCCAATGACAGCGGTCAATATCTTTTTGCAGCGGTGAATATCAGGAAATATTCACCTGCGAACGTTGGGATGGCCCATTCAAATCAACGGTACTTTTTGGAACATTCTGAAGAGCCGTATAATAATACAGCATAACCACGCTAAGAGGGTTTTTACCAGACCGTTATCTGATACACTGGACAAGATTTTTGAAGGCTTTAGCTTTGCTCTTGACTGACAAGTGTTAACTCACAACAGATAGTTGAAGCAGTGATCATGTTCAGGATGTCTGTGATTGAAATGAAGGATCTCTATGGTATACATAATGTGTCTTACAATGTCCACCTCTCTCTTCATTTAGCACAAAGTGTGAGAGACTGGGGTCCTTTATGGGTCATTCAGCATTCACATTTGAGTCATATAATCACTCCCTCTTCAAAATGAACAAGGGGTCCCTTTGCAAATAGCAAAAACATTTCAGATATAAAGGGCTCTGTCGCTGTGTGCTAAGAAAACACTGGCTAGTGCATCCTCTGAATGCATTGCAGCCTTTGATGATTTGGTCAATCCTACACAAAGTGCTGTAAGGTGTGAGGAGGTAATTGCGCTGGGAGGCACATGTAAAAAGATGAGACTTGAACTACGTGACTACCTGGCTCTCCACAATGTATCAGATCACATACAGAAGGGACTTCTGGTCAGTTATTGTTGGCGTAAGGGATGAGGTTATTCATTCACAGAGAAACTCAAGAGAGAGAAAGAAAAACTCGCATGTAGTAAAACTCATAAATAACAGTACTTTCAATGTTGGTGTATTTGTTGCAGATTTGGGAAAAGGGGACTGCTGCTATGCTATAGGTCCGTATTTGGAGGTGAAAGGACACAATTTCATTGCTGCCTTACCAAATGCACACCATTTTGTTGCTTGGCACCTTACAGCTGTACTGGCCTCAATTATCTATAGAAAGTGCTTATTTATGAATGTGCTAAGCCTGGGTTAATTACGTTTTTACATTTTCTAGTAGTTATGAATTGACAACTTGAAAACTATAACAGAATGTCAATATATTTGAGGTTTATATATGAACCACCTGTATGCATGAAATTATAACTGAATTTATATTGCTTGATTTGGATAAAATAAAAAGTTTGATAAAACAAGGTGATTAAATGCCTTAATGCTAAATCAAAGTGTCATACTGTTATTACAACAAAGACATAAATACATCTACAAATACATACAATTTGTTTACCATTTTTTTTGTTTTTACAAAAAGTGCTCATCATCAATATGTACATGCATTGCATTATATATGTGCAAAACAAATATGTCTGCCACATATTCACCTTTAATATATGTTGTTCCATATATGTGGAAAATAAATAATGGAATCTAGTCTATGTCATCTTATGTAGACTTTTATTCTTCATGTTTGCACATATAACTTAAAATATTTGAGACAAATATTTTAATCTCAAATATATCCATATATGTTATATGTCCCAGTATTTAAATACATATTTATATATATAGATATATGTTCTTATATGGCCATATATCAGATTTTTGTAGGGGGAAGACATTATGTTGATTCAAGGTGCAAATTTCAATGTTGATTTATAAGTATTCTGTTAACCTTTTTACAACCATTAGCAATAAACATTGTTTCAGCGTTTTTTCAACGTTGAAGGAACAGCAGAAATTATTTCAACCACATTTCAACATTGAAGGTCGGTCATCTGCCAGCTGGGATCTCTTATGTACAGTAGTTTTCCAAAGTGGAGAACCCCTTCAGGCAGCATGCTTTTAAAAAAAATTATTGTCACAAGTAGCAACTTGTGTATTACAGGAAAGAATGAGTTTAACAGTCCGAGATAAGACGTAAGAAGGTTTTTTTTTTTTTGCGTGAAATTCCGCTTTTCCCAGCTCCACGTTAAAGCCTTCTATGAAGCGGGAAATATGGGCGGGATTGAACACCAAACGGGCGTGCTGGTGTGTGTTGTGGGCGTGGTTGTGCGTCTAGCTCCGCCTTGTCGTAGGCCGCAGAAAAGAGTATCTGCAGAGTGGCCGTGTTGTAGTAATTGCTTTGGTAAAACGTTGTTATTCTATGGTCTGGCGAAGTCTTGCTTCTAAGGAAGTAAGAATAGGGATTTAAGGGTCACACAACCGGTTTTGCGGCCGGGTTTGAATTGTACCAAACAAAAAAAAAACACCCAGGGAATTATGGCCTTAGCCGAGGAGCTGCGGGCCGGCTCACGGATGCCGGTGACTATTGAGCAGATACTAAACGATACTTTGGTGGTCACGCTTACATGTCAAGAAAGGAGCTACACAGGCATTTTACTTGACTGTACCAAAAAGTAAGTTTTGTCTTCTCCTGCTAGCATGTCAATGTCTCTGTTCACACCTTTAACGTTAAGATATGCAAACCTCACGGCCTAACTCGGCTGACGTTAGCTCCATGTCTAGAAGGCCCGTTGCAAAATAACCTCACATAGCTGGAAGCTAAACTTTGGGTACATTATAAATATTAGCTACGATAACTATTTTCAACAAAGTAACGTTAAATGTGCACGTATAGGTAATGAAATACGCATCACAAGCTATTGTGTGAAATACGTAAAGCAGCATTGGTGGTCCTCATTGGTTAAACGTGAAGGTTTGCTAGACAAAGCCCGAGCTAGCTGGCTAGTTAACGCAATCGTTACCTAGCATATATAAGTAGCAGATTAACATTAGCTGTCTTATCTTTAAATGTCCTTGACTAACAGAATCGAGCTTAATTTAAAACGATGGGCCAGGAACTGAAACACCGACGTAAAACACATGCCGCAGTTCTGGAGATGACCTTCGTAGAACCCTTAAACCGAAGAGATTCATAGCCCATTGTCGGTCAAGCCAAATAGATAGTAAGCATCTGAAAATAACACGAAAAGGGCTGATGCCCTGAGAAATCTTAAATTTAACGATAGTATCATTAGGTTTCGTAATAACGTGAGGATTGTTAAAAGGCCCTGAAGATTGGGCCACTTTTTAGCAAACCATTTCTTCCAATAAGTTGTGTAGGCCTAATAATGGCAGGAAGTTGACACAATGACTGATTCACAGTCTGGTTTTTTTTTTGTAATTTTATTTATTGTATGTATGATTAGTTTTGGTAGGTGACATTAGTATTTCACTAGCCTATTGCAGGAAAGACCAGGCTGTTTTTACTCATAGGTGGAGTAATCATTTAGTCACAATTCAAGACAATCATTAAAGACACAGTTATGGCCTTATAATATTTAATTACAGTCTGCCATTGTTTGTCATCACCTTGCTTTTTGACATTTTGTGCAGCATACGCTAGTATACGTATGATGATCTTGATTCAGCTTTTGAAGGTCTTGTAAAATAAGCATTCCATTTATTGTTAAGAACTTACAATAAATGGCGATAAAGACTTCTATTCATCTGTTTATCCTGAGCTCTTGCACGTGCTGTAAAACTCTTTGGTTGACATATTTGACCTTTAAGCCTTATTTCCCCACAGGCACTGACTAGAGTTCATCACTGTGGGAGTATTGTAGTTAGGTTCAAGGTGAAAAGGGGTTTTCAATGATGAATTAAAAGTGTAACACAATGTAGACTTATGAGTTTTTTCTGTTTATTAGAATCTATCCGCTTTAAGTTTAATATTTTTAGAGCAACCACATTTAAAAAAAAATTACCTATTTACATAGGACACCCTCTAAAATGTCAGTTTATATATAAAAAAAAACACGTGATTCATGTAAAAAGCCACAGTAACTAGAGATTAATTTCTGCAAGTGTAATGCAGTGAACTTTATATTCAGACGTGAAGAAACAACAGCAAGGATAATCTTTTTCTGTGTCACTGAAAGATAACATTGTTCTGATTGTTGATATATTCCTCCGATGATAAAAACATGATTGGATCAGCTTCATGGTGTGCTGTTCAAAAGACACATTTGAATCAAAGATCACCCCTAAGTTCCTGGAGGAGGATTTACAATTTTAATTAAAGGAGCCTAACAGAGGGCGAACAATTTTGGCTAAATCTAGGACCAAAGACAACTTTCGGTTTTGTCCAGATTTACCTGTAAAAAGTATAAAGTAAAAATATAAAGCTATCTAGCTTGCTAACTGATGTATTTTGGTGATCTCTTTGGTGACCCAGTGTTTCCCCTGTATGCATTCAACAGCAGCATACAGACGCTACTGAATTAGTAGTGCTACTGCTGAAATTTACGTTTATTAGTCATGATGAAACGTACCGTTATGTTTCTTAACAAGCTAAAGACATTATAGTTAAAGGATACAGGCCTAATCTACGGGGCAAATAACTAATGCCAGCCAGAAGTTAAGTCAGTGAGTACTGTATGAGACCAGTGGTGTAGTGGGAATCTTTAAACACAGAGATATTAATGTTAAGTTGAATCACACTTCAGTGTCCAAAACTGACAAAACACTGCTTGTACAAGGAAAAGTTATCCACTACACAGTTCAAGACACAATTAACATTTTCTCAGCCATAGTAGCATACCAGTTTAAAAGCTAGTCTAAAAAGCCATTCCCAGACCTAGCATTAGCATCTCCTCTGATTTGTCCATGTGTTTAGTATGAAATGTTTATCTACCATAAATTAATTTTATTTACCTCTTGTTGCAGACCTGAAATAAACACTCAGTTTAGGTTGATGTAAAAAACAATGGACTTTCCAGTTTTGCGTTCCATGTCATATCTTCTATGAAAACATGATTTGGCAGTGCACCATTAATCAGCGTAGGTCGACACCATCGTACAGTTCTTGTTTTTTTTAACTGAACATGACGGAAAAAATCTGAGTGCATAGCACTCAGTACCGAAATGGTGATTTTAAAATAACACTTGGCTGTGTGTATCTGCTATTTACTATTTGTAAAGAAGGCAGCATTTTGGGTAATATATTATAATATACAAACATAATACGCATTGATTGTAATACTATGAATAATAAAGTAAAAAAGCATTGTCTAGTGTTGCAGACAAAGGAATTTTCAGTTTGGGAGAGAAAAATAAAGAGCATGTAATGTCATGAACTGAGATCATCAATATTGTTCACCCCAGAGAGTTAATACTTTAATTATTTAATTATGCAAAATATATCGTGCTGGTGGCCTAGTTATTAGGATTGTGTGTGTGCACGTAAGATCCCTCTCAAATGCTCCATGCCTTCAACTGCCTCAAGTTGTTGTTGCCCACAGTCTCAAGTTAATGTTTTTTAGTTGTTGTACTTGTGTTTGTTTCTTTGTAGATCTGGGCTGTTCTGCTTACCTGGCGTTACAGTGAATTCAGACAATCCTCCTCTGTCAAGACAGGAATTTGAGGTCCCAAACTGTGCTCCAGACTGTAAACTGCCTCCTCTGCTACTACCACAACCAAAGGATGAAAACAGCCTTCCTGAACCAGATGTTCCAGACGCTGCACCGGTTCCAGTGCCTGCTGGCCAGGTCTCATACCCTCCTTATTTTGAAGGAGCCCCTTTCCCTCAGCCCCTTTGGGTTCGTCACAGTTACAGGCAGTGGATACCCCAACCACCTCCTCGGCCAATAAAGCACAAGAAAAGACGAACTAGGGAGCCAGGAAGGCTGACTGTGAGCACAATTCGTTTGAGGCCGCGGCAGGTTCTTTGTGAAAAGTGCAAGAACACATTAAATGGTGGTGAGGACGTAGATGTAACAGAAGCCGAGTCAGCCAGGAAGGAGAATTCCCTGCAGGGCAGCATTGCTAAGGAATCTCCCTTAAAGGCATTGAAAAAAGAAGATGGAGTCTCCTTTAGAGAGACTAAAAGGAAAGGGGACATGCCCAGTTATGATGGCAAACGGTTCAGAAAGGACAAAAAAGAAGTTGAAAAATTCTCTGCTTCAGATATGGTCCCCCATAGTCCTGTGATCAAGATCTCATACAGCACTCCTCAAGGTAAAGGTGAGGTCATGAAAATCCCTTCCAGAGAACATGGTTCTGTCAAGCCATTCTGCCCAAAGCAGCTATTACAAAATGGACTCATGACTCATGGGCATCATGATCACAACCAGGTGACTACAAAGAACATGCACACCATGGATCCAACCCTAACAGGCTTAACAGTATCCATTCCTAAACTAAAGTTTCCAAGACCTCAAGAGCCAGGCCAAGATATATCTTCACCAAAGATTCACTTGAGTTCACATTGTGTTGGTGAAGAACAAGAATATGATTCTATGTATGAAGCAAAGCTGGTGACTGATGACCACAAGTGTAGTACAAAAGGTACTGGTCCTGAGCATTCACAGTTGGATAATTCAGGAGAGAAGAGCTCACTGGAGCTATGGTCAGACAGCTCGTATGAAGAAGCAGGGCGGCATGGTGACCTCACCCTGCTAATCAACTTCCATAAGAGAAAGGCTGACTCCTCAGGTCTGTCAGTCTGTAGCAGTGACAGCCTGGATGAGTCTAAATCATTCAGCTCAGATGGTACATCACCAGAGTTGTGTGACCTGGCTCCTGGGGATGATGTTGCTGTCTCCTCCACCTCACATGGAGAGAGTAAAACCGTGCCACCCCTCACTGTCCGTCTGCACACACGTAGCATGTCCAAGTTTATGACTGAGGAAGGTCATGCGGTGACTGTTGGTGATGTGGTTTGGGGGAAAATCCATGGGTTCCCCTGGTGGCCAGCAAGAGTACTAAGCATTAGTGGTAATTGTAAAGAGACAGCAAAATGTGAGACTGCTTGGCCCGAAGCAAAGGTGTCCTGGTTTGGCTCACCAACCACCTCTCTGTTGTCTGTCGCCAAACTTTCCCCCTTTTGTGAATTTTTCCAAACACGTTTCAATCGCAAGAAGAAAGGGATGTATCGCAGAGCCATTGTGGAAGCTGCAAAGGCCACTGGCCACGTGAGTCCTGAGATCACCGCTCTCATCTCTCACTGTGAGACATAGGTGAGTCATTTGCTGTGTTGTACCTATTACTAATTATTTGAACCCAGTGATTTTTCTTTTGTGCTACTTGGTTTTATCACTTCCATTATTTTGCATAATTTAAAAATGATTTTACTACATTTTAGATAAACTGATTTATTTGTACCATACAATGCCAAAATGACCACCTTCAGTTTGACATGAACTGTTTTGCTTGGCACTTGGATCATGACTTCAGAGTTGTGTGTTTGTGTTGTTGCAGTGTTATGCAGTTCACTGAAATATAATTTGTTGTATTCTCTTTAGCCTACAACATTTTAGTAAACTATAAAAACATCCTTCTTCTTGGTGCATAGGTTAATTTTGGCAAATTTCAAAGTCAAATTTTCACATTTTACCACCAATGAATACACAGTTCCTAAGATATAGTTCTTGCTTTTTTCCATTTTGTATAACTTAAATAGTATTAAATTGACATAAGGTATCAATGGAAAGGAGAAATAAATCAAAATCTGCCATTTTACTTTTAGAGCTATGTTTTGACCCTCAAAATTGACCTTGTGGGACATGGGACCTCGAGATGACCTTTATTGGAATTAATGGCTGGCATATTGGCAACATATCACATTTGGAGGGGTAATGTTTCTTCACACTTCAAATTGCAGACAAAACCGAACCAAAAAAAAGGTTTTTGAGGGTCAATAAACGTAATGCTAAGCAAAAATCTTTTTAGGTATGTTTTTATAGGCAACTACTTTTGGTATCATATTCAAATACATTTTGATGCTACAGTGGTGCTAAAAAGTTTGTGAACCCTTTAGAATCTTCTGTATATCTGCATAAATGTGATCTAAAATGGTATCATATCTTAATCTAAGTCCTAAAACTTGATAAAGTGAACTCCGTTCAACAAAAAAGATAGAAAACATTCTTCTTTTATAATCCATGCAAAACGATTCAACATTAAATGCCTTGTTGGGGAAAACGTATGTGAACCCTTGCTTTCAATACCTGGTGTGACCTCATTGAGTAGCAATACCCTCAACCAAACGTTTTCTGTAACTGTTAATCAGGCCCATAACACTGGGCCCATTCCTCCTTACAAAACTGCTTCAACTCATGGATGTTGGTGGGCTTCCGTGCATGAACTGATCTCTTCAGGTCTTTCCACAACATTTCTATAGGATTAAGATCTGGACTTTGACTTGGCCATTCCAAAACATTACATTTCTTCTTCTTTAACCATTCTTTGGTAGACTTACTTGTGTGTTTAGGGTCGTTGTCTTGCAGCAGGACCCATCTTCTGTTGAGCTTCAGTTCACAAACGGATACCCTGACATTCTCCTTTAGTATTTGCGGGTACAATCCAGAATTCATAGTTCCGTCAATGATGGCAAGCCGCCCTGGTCCTGAGGCAGCAAAGCGGCACCTGCCACTGTGCTGTTTTTTTTTGTGACCTCCTGGAATATTATACGTCTTGCTCTTGGAGTGATTTTTGCTAGACAACCACTCCTGGGGAGAGTAGCAATGGTACTGAATTTCCTCCATTTGTAGACTATCTGCCTGACAGTGGATTGGTGGAGCCCAAACTGTTTAGAAATGGTTTTGTAACCTTTTCCAGCCTGGTGAGCGTCAACTTGTTTTCTGAGCTCCCTGGGAATTTCCTTTGATCGAGCCATGGCACACTTCCACAAAGCTGTGCGGTGAAGACCCAGATTTATGGTTTTTCAATAGGCAGGGACCACTTAACCCTCTATACCCCAATATAATTCTAGAACACTGCAGCAAATTACTGCGAAAACCAGATAATTCCTTTATTTTTTTTATCCTGTAAACAAACAGTTACAGTTAGAAAACAAAAGAAAAATTACAATTACAAGTTTGTTTTGTTTGAAAAGGCATAAATTGTTTGTTAATATGATATCAAATATGTATTAGTGACATCTACCAATATTAAAATACATAGTGGCGGCTGCTATGGTGATTAGAGGGTTAACTCACACCTGACTGTCATCCCATTGTTTGAAACACCTGATTTCAATTACCCCTTCAAATGAATTGATTATCGTTGGGGTTCACTTACTTTTTCCAACAAAGCATTTAATGTTAGATCGCTTTGCTCAATAAATAAATTATAAAATAATTAGTTTGTGGTTTTTTTAGTTGAACTGGGTCCACTTTAGTTTTAGGACGTAGATGAAGATGTGATCACATTTTGGGTCAAATTTATGCAGATATACAGAAAATACTAAAGGGTTCACAAACTTTTTAGCACCACTGTATACGGTCATGTGAAGGACAGGTCATCAGACCCGTAGTTTCCACTAGCCTTTCAGGCTATGCATTATGTAGGTCTGTGATACGTGACGGAATACCTCAATGACGTAGCTTAAAAAAGGCTTAACCGCACAACAACTATTTTGCTAAAAGACAGCACTTACCAAATTATGAGGCATTTTTCATTGACAGCTGTGGTGTTGGCAAGTTGTGCACAAATCAGTCTCATAAATATCAGTTTCACATCACATCTGTCTTTTAAAATATATGAAACTATCAATTTGCAATTCTGATTAGTAATTAAATAATAATGACTACAACCAAAATGACATCACTAGTTGGTAAAGGTTGAAGGTCTTAGGAGTTTTGAGTAGAACAGGTTTGCAGCGTTCACTCTTCAGCAACATCAAATAGACAGCATATACAATCAAAAGCGTTTATTTAGAAAATGATCAGAAGTAAAACACACAATATGTAATCTAACTACTTGTATGTAATTAATGAACTAAAGGTGTGTGTGTGTGTTTTCGGGCGTGTTTGCTGGTGTGTGTGTCTGTTTTCGAGCGTGTTTGCTCGACTGTGAGCTGTCGGGTGCACGCCAGAAAGAGTGTGTGTGTTCCTTTGTTCGGTCTCTGTACTTCTGCGTGCATGTGTGTGCACTGTCGTGAAAATACATGTGAGGTGGACAAAGAACGAGACAGCGCGAGAAGCTAGTAAGCTAGCAGACTTTCCATTGCAACTGCTTGCACTAAGCTTGTTTACGCTCGGTTAGCAGTGCGTTCTTGGCTAAAGACAAATCTTCATACCATGAAACATTATGATGTTACATCCATATTGGTTTCTTGTTGGGAAATGCTGATTTTTCATTTTAATAATTTGTCTCTTACTTGTTCTTTTGCAATCTCTGGATTTATTTTCTCTAGGTTTACAAGATTTCTGAAGGCCACGTACAGAGGTATCGGTTCTCTCAATGAGTAGTCATCAAGCAAAAAGTGCTACAGTGATTTCCGCAAATACAATAGGACACTCAAGTGGCTGGAAATCAAAGGTTGCCAAATTGTGGAACTAATACTGGGTTTGGGAGCAAAAGGCCAATTTCAAGGTTTTCTGAAGGGCAAAGACGGTATTTCTTTTTTAAGGATTTACCATGTTTTATTTGTACATGTGACAAGACGGTATGAAACTGAATGTATTTATTATCAGCAAAAAACTTTACAATCCAGTAAGATATCTACATTGCTGCTTATTTTTCTTACGGGAGGGTGATGCTAATGTCTGATCCTTTTCTGACCCTTAGGTCATCTCTGGGTTTCAGTCTAAAACGTGTTCCTAGTCCTACTGTTTTCTTTTAAGGTATAAAAAATGTGAAATTAAAGGGGCATACAAGTTTGTAGAACATTAAGCTTTTTATCCATATCTTTGCAACCACACCGTTATGCATATGATGCAGTGGTAGAGTGGCCTGAGACATGGTGATATTTTCCCTGTCTTATTGATTCATGTGATTTGCAGCTACTTAGAACACCAACTATTCAATCAATAAAAATACACTGCATGAGTTTTTGTCAGTTTGCATCTGTATGAGTTACACAAACCGGTAAACTTATTTCAGTTACAAAGGCCTTTCCCACATTCTTCTTGACTTAAGACCGGTGACTTGTGAAGCAGGTAACTAATAACCAAAATGTCCATACAAGAGTATCTCTTCACAGGACAGTGGGCTAGAAGGATGGAAGCATATTTAACAGGTTTTAACATGTACATTCGCCTAAACAGTTCAGAAATTACAGTGATGCTAAACTAAACAAAAAATAATGCTAATTCTTTGTTTAAACTTTTACATATTGGTTAGGGATCTAAAGGCAGCTAACTAATTGCAAAACACGCAGAAGTCAATGCAGTGAAATGAAAATGGCTAATTCTCAAAACTTGTACTAGGAGCCACAGGCAAGCATTATAGGATTGATGTGGTCTTATCTCTATTTATCAGACATGAAGCTTTATATTCAACAAACATCTGTGTGCCTTTAAACAAATGTAGTCTTCATCTTTTATCCTCATGTATACTTTTCAACAGTGCTGTGGTTCATAGTACATTTCTTCTACTGTTGTGATATATCACTGTCACCTGTAAGAAATTTAGTTTGTTCCTTTTTAGTATTTTGTCTGTGAAATGACCTTAGAAATATGTATTCTTGGTATATGGACTTCATCTGTACTTGCTTTAATAATTTAACGTTGTGTAAAAAAAGCACTTTATCTGTACCTTTGTGGCCTGTCATTACAACCACTCCCTCCCCCCCTCCTCCCATAACCTTGGGAAAGATCATGACTTGTGGATGGTAGACTAAAAGGTTTTCAAGGGATGACTACATGCACTGTGTCCTTGTAATGGTGTGTTTTTCATTGTACATCACCACCATGCCAAGTTTCCTGAAGAGGAATGTATACCATATTTTGATCCTATGCATAAGACTTTGCAGACACTAAAAATTCCTCAAAGGATACTGTGAATTTAACTGATGTTGTAGGGATTGATGCTGTAGACTATTCATTTATCTGATAATTATCAGGAAGTGTGAAAATTGCTTGAGTGGGCGGGAGTTTCAAAACCGCACTAGTAGAAAGGAATGGAAGGGAATGCATTGAGTCTCAGTGCAAACATTCTGATGATTGCCACTACATTTACAGTTTTACAAATTTTTGTTTTTGGAATATGCCTCTCTTTAGCTGTCTATTTGAATGGAGGAGTTGGTTTTGACATGTGAGCCAAACACTATGGTGGTCCACCTCTTGATGCAATTTGTATGTGTTTTTTGTTTTTTTACACATGTACAGAAAGAAAATAAAAAGCTATTCTTGTGCACAATGTGCTGATATTTTGTACACTATTATTTGTCAAATTCTAAAGGAGAACTATGTACATTATACACTGCCCTACTCTGTCATGGCTTTGCTTTTAATGTTATGTATGACAATTTTAATGCCACCTTTGTTAGAACAATTAAATAGGCAAAGGCCTAATTGCATTCTACTTATTCTTGCCACCTTCGTTCAAATTTTGCATATCCATCTAATAATCGAGAAATTGGTTTTGCATTATTATGACTGACCATAGTTTGTCACTTCAATATTAATGGTGTGATTATTTAGAAATACTGAAAAGACAATAAGGCAAAGATTATGAAGAGTACATAGCGTTACTCAAGCTATATCTTTTTACAAAACTCCTGTAAGTTAAAACTGAACTCGGTGCTTTGCAGGGTAACTTTTATTTAGCCGTGGCCTGAAGAAGGACAGCCGAAAAAGAGCTAGCACGCAACAGTGACAATACTTACATTATATTTAATATAGGCATTTTCACTTTAAGGACTTACTATTTCTGCTTATAGGAAGGTAACATTAACATTTTATGATTACTAAAAGTTTGCAGATGGTGATACCATCAAACTGTGGTCTTTATCAATGATAACCAGAAAGTAAATTATAGCAGTAGCTTAGCGCATCAAAAATAATATTTATAAATAGACTTAAATACCGTCTGGGTGTAAACAGGGCTGTAGTGGAGGGTAAACGCACGTAAACGCCGTTTACGCACCTCTAAATATCGTTTACGCACCTGTAAGTGGCGTTTACGCACCTCAAAGTTCCCTGGTCCTTGTATTCTGCCGTTGAAATAAATTTGGTGTCATTTTAAAACACCTGAATTTCAAATTGTTGAACATATAAACGCTGTAGCCTGAATCATTTTCATCTGCGCTGTATTATGGTCTGTGACCATCCAATCGGTGGCTTGGCTGCGGCGGCGACACCAATCAGGATCTAGGAAGTATGTAAACACATACACGTTGTGGATTAGCCTGCCTGCCTACCTGTTTGGAATGGATTAATTAGCCATGGATATCAGGCGATTTTTGAAGAGACCATCAGTGCTCCCACTACCACAGATGCCCGCAAAAGGCCTCAAGTAGGCCTACAAAATAAGACTGCAGAAGATCAATTAACGTTTTTAAACGTTGTTTTGGTTCGAACAACATCGCATTAAGACAGGGACAAACTCTATTAATAACGTGCTTGCAAATACGATGATGCAGGTAACAAGCCAGCCTTCCCGGTGCCATCTAAATAGGCCTAATAAAACGTCAATTATTTCAGCAATTGAAGATGCATGAGTAATTATCCTCACGCTGTAGATTAGGCTAATTCATTGAAAATTGTAGACAGGTTGTTTGCAAACCAGTTAGACATAGCTAAGTGAAATGTTTTAGCTTAGCTATAGAAACTTCAATTCTCGCGGTCAAGGTCAAATATAAGTGTAGCAGAAAAGAAACAGCCGAACAAGCATAGATCGGTGAGGCAAAGGTACTGTTTTTTTTAATGTCAGATCAGCAATACTAAGTAGGTTCTACGCATGCGCTCAACCCAGTTTGTGAGGGAGGCACAGTCTCCCCTGCCCGTACGTCTTACTATAGCAATTGTGTTGTTGGGTTGTGTTGACATTGGATGTTTCTCCAATGTTTAAAGAAGAGGGGAAGTGTTTAATTGCAGCATTATTTCTTTTTATATTATACTTTTCAGCTGTAACACCCAGGGCCTGTTTCTAGAGGCCTTACATTTTTTTAGGTCCTATAGAGGTCTCCCCCTCCACCCCCTTCATTGTTGTGAGGCCTACACATACTTTTCTTTACTGTTTTCTTGAAATTGAATAAACTACAAACACATTTATTCACTGTCATTTATTTAATATGACTTTAACTGATAACATAATGGAATATAGCCAGGACAGCCTTACAGAGTCGCGACGCTTTGAGTTGCGTTGCTTCGCGTCGAGGTCTGTCTGATCACAAAATTCATAGTTTACCCACCTCTAATTTTACCACTACAGCCCTGGGTGTAAATAGTTGTAATTATCATTGAAACTAAAGTGGAGGCCATGCTGAGGTTCCTTCTCTTGCAGTTCAGTTCAATTTTATTTATACAGCGCCAATAAGTACATATGTATTAATAAGTAATAGCGATGAGAAACAATCAAAGCCATCACCTTGCAGGCAAAGGTTAGTATCAGACACAAAAAAATATTTTTCATGCTTATCTCAGTGTCTGCGTAGTTATCCAAATTCAGTATCCGTAATGCCATGGCATGCCAACCTGGTATCGCCTCTTTTAATGTCATAGTCAATAATGATTAATCTATAGATTTGTGCTGAACAAGAGCATGTATTAAAAACAAAAAACTTGCTCAACAGCACAAAATATAAACCAGTGCATTTCTAATACAAAATTCGTCTCGCACTGTTTTCAATTACCCACAAGGCCATCTGTCAAAATTAGAGCTTTCATTACCTAAACAAAAACAAGACATGGAGGGTACAAATTTCAATTAGATATAAATTAATAACAAAGTATGCCTTCATGGCGAAACTCCAGTTGAACTTGATGCTTTGTGTGGGATAAAGTCTGGTCCTGTTCGTTTGTCCGTCATCATGTCACTGCGACATCGCTAACTGTCTGGTAAGTTGCAAAATAGCTCACTCACATTTTGATAAAAGCCACCTATATATATTCAATTCTTTTTATTGGATTTCACATAAATGTATACAATGACACAATAATAACTGACAATTTTACATTAAAGCTGATCATGTGATAATTCATACCGATGAAATTAACATACAAATCTACAAAATCAACTCTAATAAAATATACAAAATAAAATGTAATAAAATAAATAAATTAAATAATAAAACCAGACAAGACATCAAGCAGGTAGGGGGAGGGGGAGGGGGAGGGGGGGGGGGGTAAGGCTTCAACTGTCCGAAGAGCAGTTATTGAAGTAGTTTAAAAATGGCTGCCAAACCTTGTGGTATTTTCTACAAGAGCCTCCAATGCGGAACCTCAGCTCCTCTAGTTTAAGGTGTGCCATAACATCCTTTACCCACTGGCCATGTGAAGGTGGGAGTCTGTCCTTCCACTTGAGGAGGATGCATCTACGGGCTAAGAGAAATGCAAAGGCAATGGCCTGTGATTGACTATTTGAAATTGGTATATCCTCTGGCATAACACTGAAGATGGCAGTCAACGGGTTTGGGGTAATGGCATGGCCACACATTTGAGAAACTGTATCAAAGACTGAGGACCAGAAGGGGGCTATTGATCGGCATGAGAAAAACATATGGGATAAAGTGGCAGGGGCACTGAGACATCCTCTGACAGGTGGGGTCTGTGTCGGGATACATTTTGGCCAGTTTGCTTCTGCAGAGATGCAGACGATGTAGGACTTTAAATTGAAGTAGTCCATGTCTCACACAGAGAGAAGATTTATGCACCCTCTCAATGGCTTCCTGCCACATGTTATCTGAGATGACTAACTGTAATTCTTCCTCCCATGTACTTTTAACATGACTGAGAGAGGGGCTAGAAATACCTTGAATTGTGTTGTATAATTTGGAGACACACCCTGGCTGAAAGGGATCAAGGGAGATGCAATCGTGTTCAGGGCTGCTGAGTGGAGCTGATGGGAAGGATGGGAAATGTTTCTTTGCAAAATCTCGGACTTGTAAATATCTAAAAAAGTGTGACCGTGGTATGTCATGTTCCTTAACCAGGGAGTCAAAAGATGTAAAAATCGTTTTGTGGTACAGGTCAGCGATGCTTTTCAGGCCTTTCCGGGACCAGAGATGAAACGCAGAATCAAGAAGGGCAGGTTTGAAATGAGGGTTGCGAACTATAGGGATGAATGGAACTGTGTGTTTGAACCCAAAATGAGTCCTAAATTGTGACCATATACGAAGGGAACCACTAACAATGGGGTTGTTGGGGTGGCATCTCCTACTGAGTGGCAAAGGAGAGCAGAGCAGTGAAGCAGGATCAACTTGCCCACACGCCTGTCGCTCCATGTGGCACCAGTCAGGCCCAACTCCATCTCTAAAAGATGACATCCAGAATGCCACTTTATGAACATTAGCAGCCCAGTAGTAATGCAGGAAATTAGGTAATGCAAGACCTCCATCCGACTTGGACTTCTCCAAAAATGACCTGCGGATACGTGGGATTTTCTTACTCCAGATAAATGTAGAAATATGCTTATCCAGTTCTTTAAAGACGGACTTGGGGATAAAAGTAGGGACCGTATTGAAGTAATAAAGTAGTCTTGGCATAATGACCATTTTCACTGAATTAACTCTACCTGCCAATGATAAGGGTAGAGACTCCCAGCGCATGAGATCCTCTTTTGCCTTAGTAAGGGCTGGTTTCAGATTCGTATTAAACAATTCCGCATATTCTCTTGTCACACACACACCAAGATATGTAAAAGAGTCAGTCGCCACATTGAACGGCAGTTGTGTGAGAGGGAGTTTGGAGGCACTTGCATTGACTGGGAAAAGAATACTTTTAGTTAAATTAATTTTATAACCTGACACCATGCCAAAAGAATGTATGATGTTCAGAGCAACAGGTACCGAATGGAGAGGATTAGAACAGTACAAGAGCAGATCGTCGGCATACAGAGACAGTTTGTGCGTAACCCCTCCTCGCTCAATGCCAATAAAGTCATCCCGCTCCCGGAGAGCCACCGCCAGTGGCTCAATTGCTACGTCAAACAAAAGGGGCGATAGAGGGCACCCTTGTCTTGTACCTCTCTGTAGGGGGAAATACTTTGAAATAATTCCGTTTGTACGAACTGCAGCTAGTGGTGCAGAGTATAAGACTTTTATCCAGGAGACAAAGCCAGAGCTGATACCAAATTTACGAAGTGTTGTAAATAGGTAATCAAACTCAATACGGTCAAATGCTTTATGAGCATCAAGGGAAACAACAACCTCTGGGGTGGGCGCTGAATTTGAGTAAATTATATTATAAAGGCGGTGGAGATTTCCAAAGGACTGCCTTTTCTTTATAAAACCTGTTTGATCAGGGTGGATGATTTTGTGTAAGACAGTCTCTAATCGTCGAGCTAGGACTTTAGCAAGAATTTTGTTGTCACAACAAACCAGACTTACTGGCCTGTATGAGTCACATAGTTTAGGATCTTTGCCTTTCTTTAAGAGGACTGATATAACTGCCTGCGACATGGTGGGGGGTAATGAACCTAACTGTAGCGCCTCTGCATAGACTTTGCACAGCAAAGGTGAAAGTTGTACAGAGAATTTTTTATAAAATTCTATTGAAAAGCCGTCCGGGCCAGGGGCCCTGCCACTGTTCATCAGTGTGATTGCCTGAATAATTTCAATCTCAGATATGTTACCATCGAGGGATGAGGCATCCTCTGAGCTAAGTGCCGGAAGCTGGAGAGACTGAAAAAAATCTGTGGAACCGGAGCTAGTAGGTGTGTCTGAAGAGTATAGGTTTTCGTAAAAAATCCTAAATTGGTTGTTAATAGCCATCTGATCGGAAGTGGAGTTCCCAGTAGATGTGGTGATTTCTGTTATTAGGCCATCTACTGTGGACTGTCTCAGCTGGTGGCAGAGTAATTTACTGGCTCGTTCGCCTTGCTCATAGTGGGTCATCCGTGACCTCAAATAGAGACCCTGAATGTGGGCAGATGCCAAAGAGTCAAATTCTGTCTGCAGTGCAATGCGTTCCTTATACAGGTCAGCAGATGATGCTTCTGCATGTCTTTGATCAATATCTTTAATAAAATGCACTAGGTCATTCATGCGTTTTGTCCTAACCCTGTTAGTACTAGCAGTGTAAGATATAATTAGGCCACGGAGGTATGCTTTTAAAGCCTCCCATACAGTCCCTATGCTCGTCCCAGACTCCATGTTTATTTCCAGAAAAACATCAATATTCACAGACAAATTTTATAAAATCTTCATCCGATAAAAGGCCTGTGTTAAGCCGCCATGCTCGGTGCGGGGGTACAAATTCAGGAAAGCAAAGTTGCATTACCACTGGGCTGTGGTCTGAAATGACTATGCTCTCATATTCAATAGAGTTAAGAATAGGAAGCAGTTTTTTGTCTAGGAGGAAATAATCTATTCTAGAGTATGACTGGTGAGCAGGGGAAAAAAAAGAAAAGGTTTTTGCTGTTGGATTTTTAAATCGCCACGGATCCACAACCCCATAGCTATCAATGAAGGAATTATTAACTTTACCAGAATTCGATAACGGTTTTAAGTTGACAGATGAGCGGTCGAGGGAGCTATGGATAACACAGTTCCAGTCCCCAGATAAGATTAACTGATGAGAGTTTAATACCCCGTTTACACGATGGGAAAACGCATATATTTTCATGCGTTTTGGCCTTTCTTTTACACGAAAACGGAGGTTTTATCACAGAAAACGATAATTTCTAAAAACTCCGGCCAAAGTGGAGATTTCTGAAAACTCCGTTTTTGTGTTTGCGTGTGAACTAGGTCAAACGGAGTTTTAGGTTCTTAAACGTCACAGTATGCGACTAAAAATGCATCACATCATGTGAGCGTCCTATTGTTTACAGTTAGTTTGCTGTTAAGGTAGTGCTCATTTATACGTTAATGCAAATGCCTGTTTGTATTTACAAACACAACTACTTTTCTATATGGAGGAGCAGAGCCGAAGAACTGCACGGAGGTCAGCAGTCTTTCTACTGCTTTCACTCCCAAGACGTAGGTTGCATTGCCTGCCAACGTCGCCACCGACGGTTTTGGATCCGACCAGGGCGAACTGCTGTCTGGTGGGAAAACTTCGAGAAAGAAGTCGTCCTCCCGGACGAATGTCGCGCTCATCACTACTGTCTCTTTCGGAGTTACTGCATCCCTCCATAGAAGGGCGTATTTATGCGGGCTCATGTAAACAGAAACTTTTTTGAAAACGAAGGGGCAGAAATATTCGTTTTTGTAAATACCCGGCTATGTGTAAATGTGGTCTAAGTCTGGTAGTACTGAAAAGAAATGCTTAAAAAAGTCAGCATTGTCCCAGTTGGGGGCATAAACACAAGCCAGCACAACTGGTGTATTGTACAAGCGACCCTGAACAATGACATATCTCCCATTCTTATCAGTTATAATGTTAGACTGGACAAACTGTACCTGTCTGCGGATCAATATTGCGGCCCCTCTACATTTAGCCTGAAATTTAGAATGAAAAATTTGAGAAAAACCATCTCGCTGAAGTCTAGTATGATCTTTCTGGCAGAGGTGTGTCTCTGGCAAATATACAATGTCAGCCTTTAGTTTTTTTAAGTGAGCGAACACTTTACTGCGTTTGACTGGGTGGTTAAGGACCCTGACATTCCAGCTTACAAGGGTTGTTGCAGCACTTCTAAACTGGTATGGCTTTGTCATGGTAGATGATGGCACACAATATGCCTTACTGGGGCAAGAGAGCTGAAGTAGGAGGAGGAGGAGGGGGGAGCAAAACTTAAAATAAAAACACTAACATGACACACAATATAACAACTAAAATCAGAAAACAGTGTAGATTTAGGATTCAGTATGATAATCTGAAACATACGTCCAGAACCCAAACTGACATAACCCAAATCCTGCCGGTCTCTCCCCCGTGGAGAGACTGCATCTAACTCCACGGAACACTCGTATCCCAAAGACAGCTTACCTAGCGAGGCTGAGCTGCACCAGAATCGTATTAAACTTTATCTTAATAGAACATGTATATTAGCTATATTATTCAGAATTGCAATGTTAATGATTACTAAATATCTTCACTACTATAAAATGATGAAATAACAAGAGAACGTCAGATAAACAGTGCCCACTGCCAGGCGTAACATCAGGAACGTGATGTGAGGAATAATAATTTTATTTATTTTTATTATTTTTTTTAAACCGTCACGTTTACTGCTAGTAGCTAGCTAGCCTTATTGGCTACGCTAAATAGGCGGGAGCTAACGTCATCAACAACGCAGGCTAACAATATTCCTCTAATATCAATCGTTGGCGATATAAGATTACACTACGTACATAAACACAGTACAATAACATGTCAGATAAAACAGAGAATAAACTAATTAGTCCATGCATCTTGACAAGATGATGGACGCTTGGAAATACAGCTAGCTTAGGGCAAGCTGCAACAGCATACAGCTACCCAGCTAGCCAACCAGCCCAGAACGCATTACCTTAGCAGCTAGTCAAACTGCGCAGCACTAGCACCCGGGAGAGTCAGAGCAAAGTCCTTCGCCTTGATCGGATCTGTGAAGCTGTGGCGCTGGCCGTTAGACTTGGTGGTGATTAGCAACACTGCTGGGTACCTCAGCCTGTACTCCACACCGTCACAATCCCTGAGGATCTTTTTGACATCTCTGAAAGTAGCACGTTGCTTTACCACAGCCTGTGTGTAGTCCGGGTGTATACCGATTTTATCACCGTCTGGTGTTGTCAGTCCTTTAGCCTTGGCTGCTTTACGTAGGATCGCCTCCTTTTCCTGAAAGTAGTGGCACTTAATCACAAAAGCACGGGGTGGTTCCTCATCTCCTGGGCGTTCGCGTAGGGTCCGGTGTGACCTGTCCAGTGTTGGCGGGCTGTCCAGCCCCAGCGTGACCTTCAGCAACCCTGCAATAAAAGCTACAGGTGCTTTCTTCGCCTCCCGTCCCTCTTTCACTCCAGTGATACGGAGATTGCACCTCCTTGATCTGGCCTCAAGATCCTCATTTTTATCCGACACTACTTTAACGTGCCTTGTCAGCTGCTTAACTTGCTCTCCCAATTCAGCGATTATATCTGAGTGGCCATTGCACGCTGACTGCAGGCTCTCCACCGTGCCCTCGAGCGACCTAGTCCTGCTGCTAACATGCTCAATGCTACTCATCAGCTCCTCTCTCAGCTGGGAGATTTGCTGTTTCAGTTCCAAGGACTGCGTCTTGGCATTGTCGTCCATTCTTTTCAGCAGGTCGTCCCTTAGGCATCGGATCGCATCTAGAATGGTATCAGATGATTCGCCTCTGGTCTCCTGGTCTTGAGCCTTGTTAGCATTAGCGCTGGATTTAGCCTTAGCAGTGGCATTAGCAGTGGCGCGTTTTTGTTGAGTTGCCATGTTCAGATGGAAAAACTAAGATATCGGGCGCAAAAATGTAGTCGTAGTGCTTCCAAAATACGCAGAATTATTTAAAGTGAGAATATCAAAAATGTACAGTTCAAAATATAGCTATTATATACAAAATGAACGATTCTGATGAGGAGCTCAAAGGAATGTGACCTCACTCTGCACCGCTCATACCGGAAGCCGATAAAAGCCACCTAACATAGTTACGAGCAACTAGTTAACAGTAACTATTTGTGTCTAACCAACGTGAATCAATGAATATTTGGTATTGTAGCTTATTCCTGACGGGCACAGCCATTTAGGTGGAAAGGCTTTTGCACTGGATGTATGTGAAATAGGCTGAATTATTTTGGAAACTCATTTGGTAGCCCCCCCCCAGCTTGCCATTTTTGCTAGCCAGTTGATGTGCTACAGTAGCCTGACGATGTCATACTCATAATTCTAGTCAGAATATGAGTCTGATATCGCTCCATTGGGCTATGATTATGGGGCGTGTTTCAACCGAACCAGGAGAAAAAATGCCTCTTCGCTCAATTGGTTACCTACAACCAATCAGAACAACGTAGTATGTGACCAGGGGCAGCTGATACATTACACTTTTACCGGATCCCGTAGGAAGGAAGGCAAAAACATCTTTTCGATTGACAAATGCCTTAATCGCGTTTCTCTGTTCCTCTTTCAAAATGAATGCACTGTCAATGTCTAAATGGACTCGAATCTATACATTTCAGCTCTCCAGCGGCAGCCATGTTTGTTGAAAACAAATTCAACTCGTGTGTTGGTGACGTGGTTGGTTACGTTACTGTTGATCATCTGTCCATCATCGTATAAAGCCCGCCTTAACAATTTGATTGGTACGGCCGATATCGAGCCGCAGATAATTTCTCCTCAATGGAGTAATGCCAGACCGAACTTCCCAACCAAAAAATGTGTGGGCGGGGCTAAGTTCGGTCTGGTATCCAGGCTAGTGCTACAGTGCAAATCCAGCGGATCTGGAAGGCTAGTGCCTTACTACCAAATGTCAAATCTGAATTGTTGTGAGGTATTGTAAAGATGTGCCATTGTAAGTAAGTTACTCTGTTATATGTGATTGCAGTAGACCTTTGATCTTCAACCGGGGGTCTGCGGAGGTACTGCAGGGGGTCCGCCAAATAATTTCATCTGAAGCATTTTTTCCCTCTTCCAAAAATTAAAAACGTCCAATAGGCTGTTAGCTAAATTAATGTAATAAATGGTTTCTGGTGTTCTTCCTACCCAGTGCTCATATCATTGGAATAAACAGTACTTTGATTTTTTTTAAACTTTTTTTGCAAGAGAAGAGTTTTTCAGGGTTGGATATTGTTTGAAGGCCGACTTTTTCCTTTTGGACCCTCTTTTTTTTCAATCTCAATCAATCTCAATCAAACAGAGAAATGCTTCAAGAGACTTGCTGTATGACGTGATATGTATAATTTCTTTGTTATTTAGTTTTTCAAAATGTCTGCCATATGTAGTTCTTGAAGATTGACCTTAAACTTTGAGAGAAGAGAGAAAGTTATTTTGTCTTGTGTATCAATTTGCACCTCTAACAGTGTTAAAATATTTAATACTTTGAGTTTCTAAGTTGAAGTATGGGGACACTGTATGTTTGTATATATAATTGAGGTGTATTGTTAAAATTGTGTTCACACGTTAGACATTCGGATGGAATCCATTAGTGGTAGTGCTGGGCAGGTTGAGACAGTTCATGGTACAATGGCTGCTTCAGAGTCTCCTTACTTTATTCCTGGACCGGGAGTTACTTATAGAAACCCTGTTCCCGTGGCTGAGATAAGCTCTCTTTTGAGTGAGATGTCTGCAGGTAAGATCCAGAGAGTGAGGAGGAACATGACGAACCTAACCTTGTTGGGAGTGTGATTGGAAGGCTTGAGTCCAAAGTTTTAGGGATTCATCAGATTGTCCATGGGCTACAAGCTGAAGTGGGAATACTCAAAAATGACATCTGGGGAAAGCGCTACAAATAGAGA